>NC_056631.2:23712233-24080358 GCF_002870075.4 Lactuca sativa | reverse complement strand
TATAATCCTAGAAAACATCTTATAAGTTATTTTGGTTCAACTGTCTAGATGTCTTGTTCGGCCAACTAATAGTTATTCATTTACGCTAATTAAAAGTTCGAAATATTTTGGTGTAAATATATATGTTTTCTTCTTTCTATCCTTACATTTCCAACATAAAGTTTCTCCTTAAAAATCAATACTCATATAAAAATGAAATCAATAAAACATGGAGACTTATAGTTTTAAAGATAATAATAAAAGTAATATTAATGAAAGTTAGCAAACTATTAAAACTATAAGGACCGTTCTTGTAACTTAAGTTTTTCAATACAAAGAAATAAAATGTTGAACTATGATCTAGAAATAATACATGAAAGTCTTCATCTTACCCGTTACCTTTGCTATTCAAAGGCATGAAATCATACACTCTAGTTGACTATAATAGTTATAGTTAAGACTACTGCTCGTTACCTCTACTATTACTATACTCACTATAACTGCTACTATTACAAGTTAATACACGTATAAGAGAACACTTTATGAACTATACAAAAAGACTACTATACTATAATACAAGAGAATGCACTAATCCAGAGTATAACACATTATCCCTCTATAAGACACTCTACCGTGCTTACACCACGTGACCAGGGCTTTCCGGAAGGAAGGCAACACTACATGTATAGATCTATACGGGGCAGACACTATTACATCCCGACTGTTAACTACAGTCCGAGCCGACTAGGCCCAGGGGTGGCACTACATCACTACACTACGCATGACCGGGAAGGTCATCAGGTACTCTATTATCATCCAGTCTGGTTACATGAGGGTTACACCTTTATTTAAATTAATACACTAAGACTAAAGTCTAAGCTAACATCCCCAAGTAAGTAAGTATCTATCACTAATGGAAGTTTGCATAACTACTACTGTCAACATGCATAACTTTTCTTCATCTATGTTACTCACATGAGATTTATTACCGTACTTTTATAACTAAAGGTTTTCAATGATAATACCTACACACAACTCAAAGGATTTAACTTACAATGAACTTTTCTGGAAAATATAGGATTTTCTAGGGATTTCTACTATTTATAAACATAAATTTCAGTTTTTATACTATAAGTTAGTAAGCACTTCTATACAACAACAACACTAAATTCTTATGAACTCACCAACTTTATGCTGATACTCGTTTTCAAAATAATTTGTATCCTCAGGGCAAAGATAGACAGGTACAGTTGCAGCTTTTGGAGAAGATGGAGCACATACAAGACCCATCTTTTATTTTGCTATAGTTTTGGTGTCTATTAAACTCTACTATACACATTTGTAATTAAATTTACTATGTACATGCAATGGATGTTGTCGCTTGTTCTTACTATTATGCAATTGTTATGATACTATACATGACGTCCTCTACCCCATAACGTATTCCGCCGTTCATCGGTTTTCGGGTGTGACATGATGGGTTTTGGGTTTGATTGTTCTTGATAGAAATGGATAAATGGAATGGATTTCTTGGGTTGATTTTTTTACATGAAATTGTTTGTTTTGCTTAACAGAATTCGATGTGGTGTTTATTGCTTGAAATTGCCATGGAAAGAAGATTAAGCAATAACAATGAGTGGTTGTATTTCTCATTTGTAGGTATACATGAAATCAAGAATAAGAATGTTCTTGTTTTCTTGGTTGGGAACGAAACAAGAGATATCAAAGCAAAACAAGGTATATATGAAACTTACAACATTCTATTGGAATGGAAACTTGAATTCCGATTCTGTCAGAATAGAATCTTAAAGATGAACATTGTATGGGATGAAGATGAACAATGACCACCAATCTTCCAAAAAGAATGGATTATTCTAGCAGAATAATATACAATATAATGAAAAAAATATATGTAATAGTATATTCTGATAGAATGATTTATATAATTGTATTTCTATGTTATTAATAAGTGTAACATTCTCATAGAATAATATATAAACTTTTTTCTTTTCTAAGAATGTAATGAAATTTTTTTTAACTTATATCCAAAAAATTTCAAGAAGTTCATTAAATCAAAATATATATTATGTCAGAATGTGTATTCTTATATGGTTCAATCATATTTGTTATTTAAAGAAAACGGTAATTTTTTATATATTTTTCTCATTTTTATAATTTTTTTAGGTAAATAAAGTTCCGAAAATAATAATTAAATTTTTTTTTTTTGGATTTTTCTTTTTATTTTGCATTTTAAAATTATTTTTAGATTTAGTCTCACGGTCTCACAAAATTAGTATTGTCTCAAATGAACCTGAACCTCTTTATATATATATATATATATATATATATATATATATATATATATATATATATATATATATATATATATATTTGTTTTGCTAACGAGTTATTTTTTATTATTATTTGTTTTGGTTTGGGAGTTGCCAACCGAAATGCAAATAGAACCAAAAGCAAGAGAATGTATACAAACTCAAATACAAATGGAACGAAAAAGAAAAGGAATGAATACAAGCGCAAATAGTGAAACTTAACCCTCCCGACAATCTATTATAGTTTTTATGTTTGTTATTTTCAGTCCTTTGGTGAACTTTTCTTTATTATATTTGTGGTTTAGACAATTGTTAAAATGTATGATGTATTGTATAATTTTAGATGACAAAACTTCAAAAATGGTCCCTGTGGTTTCTAAAAATATCAAGTTTAGTATTTAAGTTCAAAAAACCTCACAGATGGTCTCTTTGGTTTCAAAACTTTTAACAAATGGTCATTTTCGCTAACTCCGCTAGCTTTTGGCCGTTAAGTGAAGGGCATTTCTGTCATTTCACTACCACAGAGACCATTTATGAAGTTTTTGCCTTATTTATAAAAAAGAAAAAAATATATAATTATTTAATATTAAAGGGTCCCACCCTCTCTCTCTCTCTCTCTCTCTCCTGATCGATCTTCCTTTCTTGAAATCACAACCCTCATTCCCGATTCTCAACCCTAAGAGAACACAAATCAATAATCAACAAACCAAAACCCAAATCTATCACCAATAAATCACTTATCCCCCTGAAATCTACTCAGAAAGCTGCAAACATACGAAGACTTCTCCTTCTGATTGTAAAATTGGTTCTCAATCAAACTATCACATACTTGAGTTGGAAATTTAGTAAGCTTGATAGTCAGAACTCTCTGTCTGGTTGTCTTTGCATCAGCTCAGCTAGCGTCGACACCACTGAAGCCTCATACTCATTTTATGTAACATGTTTCTTCCCTAATCTGAATCCACCAACTGAAAAGGGTCTTTTACCCGATTAGAAAAGAGGAAAGAAGAAGAAACCTTATAATGTTGCAATGATATAATTGATTGCGAAATTAGAAATCGTGTTTTTCTTTTGCTTATGCTTATCTAATTTCTAGGGATTATTGTTTCTATAAGTATTGTAATGGGTTTATGCGTTGTTTTTCTGTAACATTGTGTTCCTGTAAACATGGTCGGGTTGTTCAGAATGACAAAAGAAAATTGGGACTAATAAAGAAGAGGTGATGGTGTTGTTGGTGTTCCTCGGAGATATTACCTGGTTTGGGTGATGGCGAGGTACAATGGATGATGGAAAGATATATTAGGTGAAGTTGAGGGTCAAGCGGGTGGGTCGGGCAAGAGAAAAGTAGTGACTTCCAGCGATTGTATTCTCACATGGGTTACTGAGAAGTTGCAACATGTTTGATTTTGAAATTTTTTTGGACTGATTTCTTTAAACTTGTCGGAGAAGACATATCAGATGGGGGCAGGGGAGGGTAGCTATTGGTCGGAGATAACATATAAATGATGGTGGTTATTGTTCGTGGAAGAAGAGAAAGGGAAAAGGTCGAATCGGAAAAGCTGGAGCTCGAATTGGAATAACGGGAGTCTTCTTTGTCCCATAAAGATGCAGATTAGGCTCAACTGCAGCAGGGAAAAGAAATAAAGAGATTTCGATTCAATTAAAACACAAAACAGAGCTTTGAATCCTTATCTGATTTGGAATTTGAGGTTTGATTGATAACAAGATTCAAAACCCAGATGAAATCAAGCTTGTGGAAATTTGATTTGGAATTTGAATCTTGATCTGTTTAGGAAGAAGACGTACAAGAGAGAGAGAGAGGGTGGGACCCTTTAATATTAAATAATTATATTTTTTTTCTTTTTTTTAAATAAGACAAAAACTTCATAAATGGTCTCTGTGGTAGTGAAATGACAGAAATGTCCTTCACTTAATGGCCAAAAGCTAACGTAGTTAGCGAAAATGACCATTTGTTAAAAGTTTTGAAACCACAAGGACCATCTGTGAGGTTTTTTGAACTTAGGGACTAAACTTGATATTTTCGGAAACCACAGCGACCATTTTTGAAGTTTTGTCTTTTTAGACTTATCTGTATTATAATGGTGGTTGAACTTGTAATACAATATTTGATATTGTATTGGATTTTTTCTGAAGTTTGGGCAGCAATCCAAGTTTCTTCGTATGTTTGTTGTTTTTTTGAAACTGTATTTTTAGCGACTGAAAAAAAAATGCCACAAAAGCTGTCAAAGAACTAACACTAAAGAGATATGCCAGTATTTCGTTGGAAATATGCAAAACATAAATCCGTCAGTAAAATTGTTTCCAAAAATGTCTCACTAAATAGGTCCGTAGGTGAGCAAAAACCGCACCGCAATTAAAATAAACTGTATAAACCGCAACCGCAATAAAAAAACCAATGGTGGGGTTTTTTTTTTTTTCAAAAACCGCAAATTTGCGGTGCGGTGCGGTTATTAGTTTTCAAAAACCGCAAAAAAATCGCACCGGACCGCATATAATATATATAACTTGTTTTATTAATTATTAATATATTAAATATTAAAAATAAGACAAGTTTCATGAATAAAAGATAAATAAAACACTAAAAGACAAAAGTATGGTTTTTTGTTATTTTTATCTTTAAAAAATTTTGAACTTAGACAATTTTAAGAAATTTATTGTTAATTACTATTGATTTGACGTTTTTAAAATATTAATTGTTTGTGATTTAAATCAGTTGTCTTATACATTATTGTTTTTTTATTATTATTATAAATAATATGTTTGAACTCGTAAAACCGTTTGAGCTCTCTAAACTGTAGTTAAAAACCACACAAAATAACCGCACCAAATTAATACGGTTAATAACGGCAACAAAATCACACCACAAAAATAACCGTTTAACCGCATCACAAAAATAACCGCACTAAGTGGTTTTGAAAATGGATTAACCACATTTGCGGTTAGTGGTGAGGTTTTGGCTAATAACCGCACCAAACAGCACCGCGCTCACCCCTATCCGTATGTAATTATCGTAGATAACCTAAATTCTTACAATAATTCCATAGGCAATAGTCAAAGCTAAATTTTGTAGGAATGTAGGAAATCTGTTGGTATGGCTGGCCATTTCCTACGGATGCCGACGGAAACGACGGAAGGAAAATGATGCTTTTCCTAGTATTGTCAATTATGGCCATAAAACCTTCTACAACATGAAAGTCTTATTTAGTTTTTTATTTTTTATTAATTTTTTTTTTCTAGAACTACACATAAAAAAGTAATCTTCTTTGGTAATGATGAAATTTTGATAACATAGAAAATATGTCAAGAAAACATAAATATAGTGTGGTGAAGCATCTTCTGGTGAAGGTAGGTCCTTCAATGCAGAATCATCTTGATCCATCACCTCAACAAATCCACAAACACACAGACTTTGCATACATAAAAGTGTTTCTCACTAAAGTAAAGCTTTAAATTGGTACAAATCAATCATGAGAATTACGACTTTGCTCCAGTCCCATAAACATAACGAAGGTACAAGAGAGACCACATTCGACGTTTCGTTTCTTGGTTGGTGAATAACTAGAACAACGCTCATGGAACCAATCGGACAACGCAACATATTAATACATATATATTAACATTTTCTTATTCTTTGTGCCTTGTGGTTTAGTTTTACTGTATGAAAGGTCATTGAACTTTTGTGCAACAAAGCACGTTTGAGTTGTGTTGAGTTATCAAAGTAATGTAGACATCAACATTGGAATGGCGTTTCTAAGTTGTGGTGCGCGTATCATTGTTGCTTGAACATTGTGGATGTTTGATGAACAAGTAAAAAGTTGATGAAGTGTGTTCCATGTCAATTGTATTCACAATGGGAAAACATTATGTGTTTTTTTTTATGATTAATTAAACTAATTTGTTATTTTCTCCCATGATGGTATGATCACGCAAATAGTTTCATGTACTAATTTTCTTGATCATATGTGGTAACGTGTTGCATTTTTACGCATTATGCTTGATATATAAAAATCTACACAGTGAATTCCATAAGCATCCGAATTTCCCACAACAGTAAAAATCAAGAGTCCATTTATTTGAGAAGAAACCATCAAACTATAAATTGGAAAAAAACGGCTCATTAAGCACTAAAACCTAGAGGGGATATATATATATATATATATATATATATATATATATATATATATATATATATATATATATATATATATATATATATATATATATATATATATATATATATATATATATATATATATATATATATATATATATATATATATATATATATATATATATATATATATATATATATGAGTGAGGTTCGTTGAGAAATCGTAATTTTCCCGAGAAGCCGAGAATTAAAAGTGGAGCGTTAGATCAAAATTAACTCATTAAGGACATGATCGTCATCTTAACAATCTAATTTAATGTTTAATTTTTTGTGTTGTTGGAAATGTTAATAAAAAGGTCTAAAAATTAACATAATAAATTAAAATTTTCAAATTTAAAAAAAAATGATAATTTTCGATTTTTTTAAAAAAATAGAGATTTTTAAATTTTTTTTAGAAAATATAATTTTTTTTAAATGAAAACATATATATATATATATATATATATATATATATATATATATATATATATATATATATATATATATAATTTCATCGTTTTTTAATAACAATAAATTTTAAAAAATCAATAAATTTAAATGAGAAAAAATGCAATATTTAATATAAACTATAATTTTTTAACCAAAAAAATTAACGTTACATATATGCATATTTTTCAAGTGCATATTTTATTCGATACAAAATAAAATATAAAAAACAATAATTACTAAAAAGTTTCACAGTGTTATCATTTCTTCATTTCAATATTTCTATATTTTCTTCAATTTGTCACTTTTCACATCTTCAATATTTCCACAAATTCTTAAGAATCTACAAGATAATTAAAAAAAATAATTAATGCAAAAACGCTCACAAAACTACATATGTATATATTATGTAAAATTCATATGTGATTATATCATGTAAGATTCACATGTGATTATATAATGTGATATTCAAATGTGATTATATCTTTTAAGATTAAAATGTGAAACTCACAAGAACAATTAACGAAGAACACTTACACAAAATGCATGTGTGCATATAAATGTAATTCATATGTGATTTACATGCGAATTGCTTGTGATTCATATGTGAATTATATTGTGATTTACATGTAATTTATATGTGAATTACATGTGATTTACTTGTAAATTACATGTGATTCATATGTGCATTACATGTGATTTTTATCTTATTACGGTTTTGATGGCTTTCATTTGAAAGATTGATAGAGTAGTTTCTTACATTTAATGATTGATGTGTTTACTTCTTTAAAACATTCCTAAGAAAAGAAATAGACAAATAGTACCTTTTTTCGTGGAATTAAAACATTTCTAGGAACAAACAATTCCAATGAAGATGCATATTCTTTAGCAGCTAAAAGCTTTGCTTGAGTAAACTGAGTCCCCTCCACAAAAAGAGCCAACCAAAATGGTTGAGGGTAGTCTTTTAGTCACTCAAGTCTCGACTACAATATAATAACAATTATAAAAAAGGTTATGAAATCACTTGTAAAATAACAATTTATCCCTAGAAAATTTGAAAACATGGTGGGATTATAATTTATACTTTTAGACTAGTATCATCATCAGGCCACCTTCTCTCAACAAAAAAGACACTTAGAAAACCATATTGACCAACCGACCACCAACATAAATTAAACAACTTTATTTTTCACATATACAACAATAGAAAAGATATAATTTCACCTCCAAAGCTTCATATGTGGCTTATTTAACAATTTCATTTTTTTAATACTTACTAGAAGATATTTTGATAATTTTTTCATAACAGCCAATGTGCTACCAAGACACCCTGATTGCTGTTACAAAACAATTTAATGAATAATAGTAAAGAGCACAACCAATAACAAGCAGGAAAGATTAGTTGCATAATTGATTTCTAAAGCAATAGTGTAAACCTCAACATAAAAACAGACATATCTTTTTGTGCACACATAAATAATTAGACACAAATAAGCGGGTATGTTTGATAATCACATGAGAAAACACCCATCCAATAAGAAAATCTGTGTCACTTTTATGATTAGCTATGACAAGAAGATGTTCTTTACCTGTAAAGAGAAATATATTCCAGTACAATTTAAAGAAATATGGAAGTTTGAGAACAGATTTCAAGCCTGAACTCGATCATGATTAATTACAAGCACAATTTTATATAGGCAATTGAAGGATTCTTCATAACAGTTTAATTGCACTGATCTTTCTTGGTAATTATGACTAATATTTATGTTCATGTAGATTAAACATGATCGTTGTTTCTCTTGATAAAAATCGAATTTTACCCAAGTAGTTAATCAGAAATAATAACAGATTAGGTAAAACATAGTCAGAAGATCATGAAGTAGTACATGGTGGGGTTTGAGTTGTGGACAGTAAACTATGTTCACAAGAAGATAAAGATACCTAGTTGTTAAAACACATGTAATCACCGAAATCCCAATAAGTTCGTGAAATTCTATAAATCAAAGTGTTATTTATGCTATACACCTCAAAGTACAAAACAATTGATACAAATTATCGACAAAACATGAAGTTCAATATTTCAAAATAAAGTTGTTAATTGAGAAGATTAATGGTGGATTTCCGAAACTAGGATGAAATGTTTGTTGGGTTTTGGGTATACTACAATATTCTATGGTGCACATACAACCCTAAAAGCTGTGGATCTATGTTTTCTCTAATTATACATGCAATATTGTTTCCAAAGCTTTAAGCCTACAACTAGCATACAAATGATATAAACTACATAAAATACTAGTTAGAAGTTTATCTCTTTGTGTAGCTTGTAGAACTTGATGAATTTGGCCTTTAAAATGGAATCACAACACATCATGGACAAAGGTGGAACTTGAGAGAGAATCCTAGCCTCACCCAACCGTCTATATCCTCCAAGAATACATTAGTGGTGATTTTGGCTATGAAGTAACATATTTATATGTGGGATTCCAAAGGTCATGGGTTAATCCAAACCCATACCCATGGGTTTTATGATCCATGGTTCAAGTGGCCCAACTCTTTATGTATCCATACATAAACCTAGTTCAACATGGATCATAAGTCGAACACATATAAATATCAATAATTACGATAATTAGTCCCCATAGATTTAATTAGTCTCTTGTGATCACTAAATTAATTCTCGATCCATACTAAATAAAACATATGATTTCATATTAATATATTATAACTTATAATATATTAATAAATCATATAATATATATATATATATATATATATATATATATATATATATATATATATATATATATATATATAACATTCTCTCAAGAATCCATCCTAACAAATTGTTCTGATGATATACAACCCAAATGGACCATGCTACTCTCGGGTCGAGTACATACCAATAATAATTATGGGCTTAGACATCTAATCCAACAGTCTCCCACTTGGATAAGTCTAAAACTATTATTGCAAGTACGACTCCAAAACCCGACTAGCAATCGTAGCTCTTAAAAGTCGTTGTCGAACTCTGACCTAGTCAATGACATGTCCATTAGATAATGGATCATATATTCCTCCATTCTAGATACCACATGGACTGAGACATGGATTATAATCATTCTCTTTGTCCATTTGTTGTTTCCCGATTTCCGATTTATGACGACCGACTAATTGAACAAATTCAAATCAGTCCATGCTCGGCCGAGCACTTACGTTTGTCATCACTAAATCATCGAGGGGCCCACATATATCACTTTTATCCCTCCAAGGGTAAAAGGAATGGATAAACTTCAACTCATATGCTTGTACTAACTACTTGTTAAATCATACACAAAGGAACGTTTTATAACATCAAGTTACCGATACGTTTTCATATAATCAATGTACAACCAACTCATAGTCAACAAATCATATATCTAGGTTTGAAGAATATAAGATATTATCGTCTCATGATCACTCGTGATAAAATCCATGAAGTGATTCAAATGAAAGTGTGTTTAATTTATTACTCGAATCTCATTCAAGGAGCACTCATGAATGTTGCAGCAACTTTTTGTATGTCTAAACACTTTAACATCTACAAGCCCAATTCATGACAGTCTTGATTCATACCTACTTCCAAAGTATGATTGAATGTGGAGAGTTTTAATAACCTAATTATTCGGAAGTCAAAACATGCAAAGTGAAACACAAGAATAATACTAATCCTATATGGCCCCAAAGACTTTTAAGAGTAAATAAAACACCTTTTATTTAAACACCATATTGATTACTCATTATTCATTGTATAATGTTTCGAATAATAAACTTTATACTTGAATCAATATAATAGTTTTACCATGCTCCAAGCATGCACACTATGTTTACTAAACAATAGTTATGCCGTACTCCAAGTATGCACACTATGTTTATCAATGATCCTTACTTTGTGAAATAGATTAATTAAGTATGATTCCAGTTATGCTCATTTCACAATCCCAAATCCTTATCACAAATGTAAGAATACAATATTCTTTTCTATTTACTAAAATATGTTAGATTCTAAACTTATATGCATTTATCATCTTGTAATGACTATGCACAAAAGTCACAAAGACTTGGAAACAAACATTTTCAAAGTATACTAATGGAGAGCAATTCCATGGAAACGAAGTCTCAAATTCAAAGTACATTCCTTTGAACATCCTTCTTGCATTAAGTTTTCTAATCTTACACAGATTTAATGAATAACTTCCACCTATGGAAACATTGCCACATTCCCATTTTGACTATCACCTCTGAACAAGAGTTGCCTCTTTTCAGAATATGTCAATATGGTCCTTCCAAAATTAACACTATACTTCCAACTGTCCATAAGCAACCAATCTTTGGTAAACCTCAGATTGTCCTCGACAATTGCTTAATCATTTTAGTCATATCCAGTTCTAATCCTTTTCCCTCTTAATGCCCTAGGCATTTGGAAAATTTAGAATGGATGAATATTATATCACATATAATCGATCCTATATCCGAAGCATATGGGACAGATTCATGATGTATCACATAAAGACATGATACTAGACTAGTCTTTTGCTATAATATTTATATTTCTATTTTCCATGTTCTCATAATTCGAATCATGAAAAGGGATGTCGTAATCATAATCGAATTTTAGAACGCAAATAATGTAATTATGACTAAATTTGATTAAAAAACTCACAATCTAAGCTTTTAGAATTGGAATGAAGTATAATTTCCTCTCCCTTAATTATAGCAAACAACTTTTCAACCCCCGCAACTTCACGAATTGAAACTCTTTTGTTTTCTACAATTAACATTGCTAACTTGCAATAGTAAACATAATAATCATGCTCCCACTAACATGATAATTATTAGCATAACACTTATGCTCCCACTAGCTTTGACATGCATCCAGAAATAAGTTGGGCTTCTAGAAATCAATACTTTATTAACTTTCTTACCAAAGTTTAGATTTCTGATACGAGATGCTTCGATAAGACTTTATCAAAATCATACACCTTTTCTTAGATAGCTCACATGTGTGTCTAAATAATTTTTTAGAACTATGAAAAGGGATGTCGTAATCATAGTCTCAATTGTTTAGACCTTTGTCATTTTTCACAAGTCCATGTTAGTGTGCCGGTTAACCACACACGCTCCACTAACGAATTTGAGAATGCAAATATCACAATTCCTATCTACTTAAATTCTATTTAGCAAAAGCGTTTCCTCACCATCATTTTCATGAATCAGAGAGAAACCTTATGACACTTAGATTTTAGTTACTTAGTATTTATCAATATACTTTTGATGAAAGGAGAATTAATGTCTTGTCCTACCCATTAGGCTAATGACCCTCCACCAGTCAAGGAAGCGGTGAGTGAGAGTGGACACCCATTAAACTGTCATTTTATAGGCAGTAACCTTATAGCCCCCTTATAGACCGGCTTCGGGAATGAGGTCTACTAATGGAAAGACTGACTTTCTTCTTATATGTATATATATATATATATATATATATATATATATATTAAACCTATAATATTATAATAATATAAGGGTTGAATTTTAACTTTTAAAATTCTAAGGGTTTAATTTGGAATTAAAGTATTCATAGGGGGAAAGTTTACAAATTCCAAAACTTGAGGGAAAGTTTTGAACAATTCAAAAAACTTTTGGTTTCCATAACTTATGAGTTTAAAGTAGTTTAATGGAAAAACTCTTCAAGTTCCATAACTTGAGGACAAGTTATGGAAGAATTTAAAACATTAAGAAATGAGACTCTTCATTTTCATAACTTATGGAAATTTTATGAGTTTTAAAATTCATAAATGAAACTTTTCATATAACTTGAGGACAAGTTACAAAAACACATATTATGAACAACTTTTAGATCAATTTGGATTGAAAACAATTATAACATAACTTTTCTATCAATCTAAACTAACTCATAAGAGAAAAATAATTCATATCATCAACCTTCAAGAAATTAGAATAAACATATAAACTAATACAAATCTTGAAATTAAGACAATTATCTTTTATTTGGACAAGAAAGAACATTACCCTCTTGGAAAACATATTTCTAAGTTAAAAAAAACAGTTTAGGTAATGATTCTCATCCAATAGAAAGCAAAAAACCTGAAATTCTGCACACAGGTGCATCACCACGTCGTGGTAAGGACTGCCACGTCGTGGTGAGCAGTCAGATGCAAAAATGGTAGAATTTCAACCTTGGAAAAACATGTAGCATTAAGTATATTAGAAAACAACCCATGGCTTTGATACTACTATTAGGTTTTGGGTATACTACAACATCCTATGGTCCACATACAACCTTAAAAAGCTTTGGATCTATGTTTTCTCTAATTATACATGCAATATTATTTCCAAAACCTTAAGCCTATAACTAGCATACAAATGATATAAACTGCATAAAATACTAGTTAGAAGTTTACCTCTTTGTGTAGCTTGTAGAACTTGATGAATTTGGCCTTTAAAAGCTTAGCCCCAATAGTGTGGAAGCCTCAAATGGAATCACAAAATATCATGGACAAATGTGGAACTTGAGAGAGAATCCTAGCCTCACCAAACCATCCATATCCTCCAAGAATACATTAGTGGTCATTTTGGTTATGAAGTAACATATTTATATGTGGGATTTCAAAGGTCATGGGTTAATCCAAACCGATACCCATGGGTTTTATGATCTGTGGTTCATGTGGTCCAACTCTTTATGTATCCATACATAAACATAGTCCAACATGGATCATAACCCCAACACATATAAATATCACTAATTACCATAATTAATCCCCATTGATTTAATTAGTCTCTTTTGATCACCAAATTAATTCCAAATTAATTCTCAATCAATACTAATTAAAACATATGATTTCATATTAATATATTATAATTTATAATATGTTAATAAATCATATATATAACATTCTCTCAAGAATCCATCCTAACAAATTGTCCTGATGATATGCAACCCAAATGGACCATGATACTCTCGGGTCGAGTACATACCAATAATAGTTATGGGCTTAGACATCTAATCCAACAATGTTATGATTCATAATCTATTTGTGAGAAACAATGAAGGTGTATGAAATATACATACAGAAAATACGATTTGGAGAAGATGACTACGAGGTGAGAATAGAAGGCCTTCTTAACGAAATCGATGGATGATTCTTCTGCATTACAGATGTATACGGTGGTGATTGTTAATAGTATTACGAAAAATGAAAGATATGATTGCGGATCTGGCCATTTTTAGCATCAATTTTCTAGCAATTTGATTGCTTGTTGAACTTCTATCATCTAATCGAGAAGAAATCGATATAGAGGTGGGATACGTGGAAGTTGGAGCCATATATGACGGTGGTTGTGTAATATGTGACAATCGAATGTGTGATTGGTAAAGAAGGCATCGATGGTAGAAGATCCAAATGATCCATAAATTAAATTGGAAGGATGTTTCCAGATCGGGCAGATCAATGCATCAACAACGGTGTAGTTTGATTTTCTTAGAGGCAGGGGTGGTCATTAGAAGGTGGGGAGGTGCTCGATAGAGGAGGGAGGTGTTCAATGGAGGAGGGAGGCGATCGACGAAGGAGGGATTCGTGAAGACCATGCGAGAAATAACGATGAGAGAAAGAGAGAAAAATTTGTTTTGGGGGATTTTTTGATTAAATGATTATTTATTTTTTGTCATATTTTTTTCTTTACCAGATTTACCCTTATAGGCCATTAATAAAAACCTAAAATGCAATCAAATTCATTTGTATTTACAATTATGCCATGATTAATCCAAGCCATCCAATAATTTAATCCAACGTTCCACTTTTAGTTCTCGGGTTCTCAGTAAACTATGAGTTCTTAAATGATCCTTTCTCTCTCTCTCTCTCTCTCTATATATATATATATATATATATATATATATATATATATATATATATATATATATTGTTATAAATTCAACGTGATTAAGGTAACTTTAAACAAAACTAAACTAGTAACTTAGATAAAGAAAATTGATGGAGAAGAAAGAAGATTTAGAGGGAATATGAAATATTTTATGAAATTGTATTTCCAGATAATCTCATATGATCTACAGTATAAGGATATTTATATTGCAAAAGTTACCTATCATATGTCACGTAAATAGTAGGATATGTTGTTTTTCACCAATCCACCAATTATTGGTGTCATTCACAATTATTTATAACACTCCCTTTTAGATGACACCATTTCAGATTTAGAGATTAATTTTGATGTACTTCCTCATTAAAAATTTTGCTAAAGAAAACCCAGTAGGAAAAAACTTTAGCGAAGGGAAAAAGAGTGTAGTGTATAGTTGACTCCCCCTCATTTAGACATCTGTTACAGTATATTCTATGCACATGTTGCTTTCCGATGTCATGGACATGTTTCCTGAAGATTTCAGTAGGAAAGTTTTTCATAAAAAGGTCTTTTGCATTGTTGCTAGATTGAACATATTTGATTTCAACTTGATGGTCTTTTATAAGCTCTTGAGTGTACTAAAAAAAACTTTGGAGGTATATGTTTTGTCCTAACGCTCTTGATATATTGTTCCTTCATTTGAGTGACACATGTTGAGTTATCTTCATAAATTAAAGTTGAACCTGTATCCTTTTCAAGTCCACATGAAATTAAAACATAACCATGTACATTCTCTACTAACTTCATTTAGTGCAGTTATTTCAACGTGATTTAAGGATGTGGAAATCAGTGTTTGCTTTTGAAAACACCAGGAAATTATAATACCTCGGTTCATGAATACTTATCCAGTTTGAGATCTTTCTTTATGAGGGTTAGACAAATAACTTGCATCTGCATAACTAATCAAGTCTTGTTTTCAATTCTTTGGATAAAATAACCCTAAATCACTAGTGCCTCGAAGGTATCGAAAAATTTGCTTGATCCCATTCTAATGTATTTTTGTTGAGGATGAACTGAACCTTGCTAGCAAGTTTACAGCAGAAGAAATGTCAGGTCTAGTATAATTTTTAAAATACATAAGAGCCCCAATTTCATTAAGATATAACACTTCTGGACCAAGGACTTCTTCTTTTTCTTCACACGGACGAAATGGATCTTTTTCAATATTTCATGATTTAACAACCATTGGAGTGCTTAAAGGATTAGCATTGTCCATATTGAAACATTTCAAGACTTTTTATGTATAATTTAATTGATCCATAAGTATTCCGTTAGACATAGGCTCAATCTGTAAACCAGGAGAATATTTGGTTTTTCCAAGGTCTTTCATTTCAAATTCTTTCTTCAATGTTCAATCACTTCAAGGATTTCTTCATTCGTTCCAATGATGTTTAGATCATCAACATAGACTACTATGATCACATACCCATAAGTTGTTTTCTTAAGAAATACACACGAAAAAATAATATTATTTTTATAAGCTTGACTTATCATATAATTACTTAAACGATTGTACCACATTCTTTTAGATTGCTTTAACTCATACACGAATCTTTAGAAATTTATAGAATACATTTTATTGGGCTTTGAACTAAATGCTTCAGGCATATTAAATCCTTTAAAGATTTTCATATAGATATCACTTTCAAGTGATCCATACAAATAAGTTGTAACAACATCCATAAGACGCATCTCTATATTTTTAGACACTGCCAAGCTGATTAAATATCTAAAAGCGATTGCATCCATTACCGGTGAATAAGTTTCCTCATAATCAATTCCATGTCTTTGAGAAAAACCTTGAGGCACAAGCCTGACCTTATATCTTATAATTTTGTATTTCTCATTTCTTTTTAGTCCGAAGATCCATTTATACCCTAATGGTTTCACAACTCCAGGTGTGAGGATAATGTCCCCAAAAACCTTTCTCTTGTTAAGAGAATTTAATTCAAATTGCATAGCCTCCTTCCATTTAGCCCAATCATTTCTTCTTTTACATTCAACGAAAAATTGTGGTTCGGGATCATCATTAATAATATGACATGAAAATGAATAAGAAAATATTGCACTTATATTTTCAGTTTCATTTTCGTCATATATTCTATTCGTTTGACCATAATTTAGTGCAACATCCTCCTTTCCTGGGGGAATTTTGACAGTTCATGTTTCTCCAGGAGCACTTTCCTCATGATCTAGTGCATTTTCTACTGCGCTTATTTTTCGTGGGTTCTTATCCTTAGAACCAAATGACCTTCCATGCATCAGGCGTGCTTTAGAATCTTGAGTGACTTTATCATAAGATTGTCCATATGGAATTTCAATTTTAGTTGAAACATTGATATATGATTTAGTCACCCTTTTGTGTTAGTAAATGCATCAGGTAAATGATTTGCCATTTCTTGGAAATGCATTATCTTTTGAACTTTCGATTCACATTGCTTTATGCGAGGGACAATATATGATAAAGAATGGTCATGCCATGAAACATCTTTTTGTAGAATCTTTTTTTCTCCCCCTAATCATGAGAAGTTTCCACATCAAAATGGAAATCAGCTAAGCATGATGTAAAAACATAACCTGCTAATTTTTCAAGATATCTTATAATAGAGACTGACTCATAACCAACATATATTTCCAACCTTCTTTGAGGACCCATTTTTATATGTTATGGTGGTGCAATGGGAACATATATTGCACACCCAAAAATTCTCGAATTGTATATATTTGGCTCTTGACCAAATATAGATGATACGAACTAGGTCTCATGCGTATCAATGATCTAGCCTATAAGATTGCATGGCCCCATATAGAAACAAGAAGTTTGTTCCTCATTATTAATGGTCTAGCTATTAGCTGGAGAAGTTTAATCAGTGATTCAGCTTAACAATTTTGTGTGTGTACATGAGCAACTGGATGCTCAACAACAATTACTACATACATACAATAGTCATTAAATGTTTGAGAAGTAAATCCACCTGCATTATCAATTCTCACTCTTTTGATAGTATAATCAGGGAAATGTGACATTAATTTAATAATTGAGCAATAAACTTTTCAAATGCCATATTAAGAGTTGATAATATGAAAACATGAGACAATTTGTTGGATGCATCTATTAAGACCGTATAGTATCTAAATGGTCCAGATGGTGGATGAATTTGTCCACATATATCACCTTGAATTCTTTCTAGAAATCTAGGTGACACCCTTTTAACTATCATTGGAGAATTTTTTATAATTATATTTCCAAGGGAACAAGATGTACATGGTCTTATGTTATTGGATTGAGGGAACTTCTGGTCCTTCAATAGGTGCCCATGTGTATTCTCAATTATCCTTCGCGTCATTGTTAATCCTGGGTGGCCCAACCTATCATGCCATAAAATGAATGTCCTAGGATCACAATGTTTTTCTTTGATTACCATATTTGATTTAATCATGTGTGTGTGTGTGTGTGTGTGTATATATATATATATATATATATATATATATAATGTAGACAAGAATAAAGTGTTGGTAGTTTTTCAAGCACATGGTTTCTGTTCTATAATATAAATATATTTTTTATTTTCAATGGTCATAGTTTTTGTGTCATATCCTTTGAAATATATGTCATTGAAACTTAGTAAGTTTCTCTTAGACTTTAGAGAAAATAAGGCATTTTCTATACAAAAGCTTGTACCATTTGGTAATATAAAATGGGCTTTCCCAGTTCCCTATACCAAGTCTGCAAGATCTAATATTGTATGTATGATTGTTTTTGTTGATGCTAAATTTGAAAAATATTTCTTTGATTTCAGAATAGTATGTATACTGCTACTATCTATTATACAAAGATCGCTAACCTTTTCTTGGTTTTGTGCTCCAGTTGGACTCATATTAAACTTCACATATGAAAGAAACAATAAGCCAATAAACACAATTATAATACTTATAATAAAGAAAGTTCATTTTTTGTAGGAAAGTCATTACATGAAAAACAAATGAAGGAAAAACATTTTTACTAGAACAATAATAGAAATTTTTAGTTTATGTCTTCCATGTCATTATAGAAATCAACAATAGTTAGCGGAGTACATTCAACATTACTAATGAGGTTTGCTTCTATTCATTTTCCTTTAATGGACTCTTGATAAAGTTGACAAAGATGTGCAAGTGTGTGACAGGTCCTTGACCAATAGCTTGTGCTGCCATATCTATAACATGAACCATCAGATTTGTGTGATGTCCCAGCATCATGCATTGCCACTTTGGCCTTGTCTTGTGTATGTACATTGTTTCTTTCTGAAGATAGGTAATTTTTTCTTTTTTTTGGCCATGACCATGATTATTACCTTGTTCATGACCATAATTATGGTTTCAATTAAAATAGCAACGTCGTCATCCTTGACAACGACCACACCCTCATCCACATGTATTGTTTCGATGACCATCAATATTTTTAGATTTTCTTTAGGAAGTGCTACTGATCTCGTGGACGAGATTCATGGTTTATCATCAAGAGCTTATTCTTTTGCTCTACAACAAACATGCATGCGTTTAGTTCAGAATATCTTGTGAACTTTTGCAACCAATATTGTTGCACCAAGGTAATGTTTTGCATATAATGTGGATTAACTTTTCTCCGACATATCTCTATCATTAACTTTTTGTCCATAATACTTGAGTTGTGAACATATTGTGAACAAAGCTGAGTTGTATTAATTTACCTTCTTGAAGTCTTGAAACCTCAGTGTTCTCCATTCATCTTTATCATTTGGAAACATTTGATCAATATGCTTACGAAGGAAAACTTTTGCTTTTGCCTTGTCTTGTGCCAACCAATTATTGAATTTATATATAGTATTTGAGATTCCCATGGACTCAAGATGCATTTTTACATCTATCAACCATGACATATAGTTTTTTCCCACTAACTTCAAGTGTTACAAACTCGATATTTGCAATGTTGGACATATTGTAACAATAAATTTTAAACAAAATAACAAGATGAAAAATAAAATCCATTTATTTCATTACATATTGCACAAAACAGAAGTGGGAGAAGAATCATCATATACAAGACTAAGAAATGATAAAATAAATCATGACAAAAATACATCTGGTGTGAGATTGAAAATTAGGAAATTATGAAGCCAAGTCCTATAGTCATTATAGTTGTGAGAATCACAACCAAATGCATCATTTTGATGTTGATAACTTTGAAAAGTGAGAGAATTTACTTCTTTTATAGTAGAGAGTAATATGATAGTGATGTTATTTATAGTATAATTTATGGTTGTTGTTTTTATAACAATTGGATATATATATATATATATATATATATATATATATATATATATATATATATATATATAATGTATATGTATATTTATTTTATGTACCATTTAATAAGATGTATAATTAATACATGATTTTGCTTGGTGTAATTTTACTAATGAGAAACATAAATAAATATTAGTAAATGTTTAAAAAAAATTGTGAAGAATATCTAAAATATAAATAAATAAACATTGGCATGTACAAATAAACATTAGTATACATAGATTATAATTAGTTGCATATTTAAATCTTAGAATGCATAAAGAAAAGTTAGCTGCATAATATAAATGTTACTATGCATAAAAATTAGAATACATATACAAATGTTAGTATAAGAAATAATTAATTGTTAGTAGTATGTAATGTCCATAATGACTAAGTTTTATTAATTCAGTAGTATTTTTAATATGATGGAGGCTTTTTTAATTAATAATGTTTTTACTAAGTAATACATATAATTATTAAGATAAATGTGATTTCCACTTGTTTAATAACCTTGATTAGAGCTTTCGTGTTGATAACGTGTTATAAATTCAACGTGATTAAGGTAACTTTAAAACAAACTAAAATAGTAACTTAGATAAATAAAAATTGATGGAGAAGAATGAAGATTTAGAGGGAATACAAAAAAAAAAAATTATCACTTCTGAAATTGTATTTCCAAATGATCTGCTATTCTTCACAATAGAAGGATATTTATATTGCAAAAGGTACCCTATCATATGTCATGTAAATAGTTGGATATGTTGGATTTCACTAATCCACCAATTATTGGTGTCATTCACAATTATTTACAACACACACACACACACACACACACACACATATATATATATATATATATATATATGTGTGTGTGTGTGTGTGCGTGTGTGTGTGTGTGTTTTGGTCAAAAATCAATTAAGTGCAATTCATCAAATTGTATGAGAGGTTGTGGTGTTAGTGAAATATAAGTGTAGTACTAAGTGAGTTACAAGGAAATGTATTGATCCTTTGTAGGATCTTCGGCATGAACCATGAGAGGTGATAATGATCACCTTTGTTTTTGCTTTTTATTGATTTTAATCTGGGACTACAGAGATGATGAAGATAATACATGTGTTATTTATAGTCTAATGCTAGTAACAAGAACTCCGATAATTTTGGGATCCTCCAGAATCATTATATTAACGTTATTTAACTTGGTATTCCGGGTCTTTTGCCTGGTTGATATGACTCTTTGTTGAGAATGAGTCTCATGCTGAATAATTTTGTGCATGTGAGAAAAAGTTAGTAGAGTATAACCATTATAAGTGTTAGGAAATATTTGTGATAATAATTAGGAACCTGGGATATGTCTAAGGATCCTTAGACTTCAAGATGATTAAGGATCCTGAATACGATTATGGAATCCTACCCCTAAGAATTGCCCATAAATTATAACTGCAAAATGTTAAGGTTATTTTCTAGATATTTAGAGATATATGATCTTGGCAGGGATCCATTATCATATGTGATCATGGCAGGGATCCCAAACTTGGCCAAGGTATTACATTTGATAAATGAGACTACTTCCTTGTCTCATACCGAACAACAACTTCAGCCTCTATCCATTTTGAGAAGTAGTCCGTCATCACTAGCATGAAAACCTTTCCACCAGGAGCCTTTAGTAACTTGCAAATTATATCTATTCCCCATATCATGAACGGCCAAGGGGAAAAAATAGGATGCAATGGTTCTACAGGTTCATGAAGGATGTTGTTATGTCTTTGACAAACATCACATCTTTGGACATGCAAGAAAGCGTCCTTTTACATTGTTGGTCTGTAGTATCCTGTCCTTAACACCTTGGAACATAAGGATCTGCTCCCAATTTGGTTGCCACAATCTCCTTCGTGTATATCTTTTAAGACTTCTACAGCCTTGTGATTTTCTAAGCATTTAAGGTATGGGCCTGCCATGGATTTCCTGTATAGTTTTCCTTAGATCATCACAAATGGTGAGACCCTCATTCTGAATGCTCTGTCACTTTTCTCATCTCTGGGGATCATGTCATTTTGGAGATATTCTATAATCGGGTGGATCCAAGAATTAGAGTGTAGCAGAGGATCCTAAATGTTGGGATCCTGTCAAGTAGGATATGGTGGAGGTGCTTGAGGGTCAGGATCCTTAATTATTGTTGTGTTGGTTGTTTGATCATGGTCATTAGGATTATCTGGTTTGTTGGAGGGATCTTCTATAGTTGGTATCAACATATGGGTTATAGGGTCCTGGCTTTTTTCGAGATCTTAAGGGAAGATCCTAAGTTTGCTAGTGTGTCTGGCTCAAGATTTTCTTCTCTGGGAACTTGGCTTAGCCTGAAAGTTTCGAATTCGGAGGCCATCTTTTTGAGGATTTGGAGGCATAGTGCTATCCTTTTCACATTTTGCTACATATGATCCATTAAAATAAGTAGTTAGTAATAAGAAGTAAATGAATAACTTAAGATCCTTGATTTGAAGATCCTTGGCCAATTATAATCCTATGATTAATGCTTCGTATTTTGCTTCGTTATTGGTTACATTGAATTCACAGCTGATTGGTCGGGGTATGATGTCCCCCTGTGGCGATTTTAGTATATTCCCTAGTCATGTTCCTCTAAATTTTGAGGATCCATCAGTGAAGAGTATCTATCTTCCCATGCTTTCTTCTTTTTGGAGTTCCTTGCTTTCCAACTCCGCTTCAGGTTGTACATCATCACTGAAATCAGCCACAAAGTCTGGTAGTGCTTGTGATTTTATTGCTGATCTTGGTTCATATTTGATGTCATATGTGCTTAGGTTCACATACCATTTTTCCATCCTACCTGACATCTATGGTTTTCGCATAACATTCTTAATGGGGTAATTAGTTGTTACATGTATAATGTGTTTCAAATTAGTGTCTTAATTTTGTGGAAGTAGTCACTAATGCAATTTTTAGTTTTTCAAGATGGGAATACATGGTCTCAGGGTCTAAGAGAATTTTACTTACATACTAGATGGAATGTTGGTCTCCCTTAAGATCCTTGGCTAAAACAATACTTACAATGTTATAGGGTACTGAAAAGTATATAGGAGGAGTAGTTCCCCATCTAGTGGTTTCACCAACAAAGGTTCAAAACTTAAATAATTTTTAAGATCCTGAAAAGCATCTTCATGCTCTTTAGTCCACTCAAACCTTTTGTTCTTCTTCAAGATGTCATAGAAAGGATTGCACCTTTCTGAGGATCTTGAGATGAACCTATTTAATGTTGCTGCTCTTCCTATTAGTCTTTGAATATCCCTTTTCAATGATGAGGATCATAAATCAATGATGGCTTTTATTTGCTCTAGGTTTGCTTCTATTCCTCTTTTGGTTACCATGTATCCAAGGAACTTGCCTGATCTCATTCCAAAGTGGCATTTGGAAGGATTCAGCTTCATGTTGTATTCGTTTAGTATGTTGAAGGCGTCTTCAACATCCTTAAGGTGATGTTCAGCTTTCTTTGATTTTACCACCATGTCATCGATGTAGACTTCCTTGGTGTCCCCCAGTTTACCCTTGAACATCCGATTGACTAGTCTTTGGTACGTTGCACCTGCATATTTAAGACCAAAAGGCAAAGTAAAGTAGCAATACATGTTGGGCTTATGAACGCGATATCCTCCTGGTTTGATGGTTCCATTTGAATTTGTTGGAACCCTGTTGATGCATCCATGAACGTTAATAGTTCATGGCCAGTCGTAGCATCTATCATGGAATCTATGTATGGCAGGGGGAAAGGATCCTTAGGGAAAGCCTTGTTAAGATTAGTATAATCCACACATACTCACCATTTTCCATTCTTCTTTTGTACTACGACCACGTTGGCTAGCCACCTTGGGAACCTCACTTCCTTGATCATCCCTATCTTGAGAAGTTTTTCTACCTCTTCTTGGTTGATCTTATTTCTCTCAGGCCCAAACTTCCTTCTTGGTTTGGTGTATTGGTCTGAAAGAAGGATCAATGAAAGTTTATGAGTTATAATATTTTTTTCTATAACTGTCATATCCTCATGCTTCCAGTAAAAGATTTTGCTTCTATCTTTTAGGAACTTTATTATTTCTTGTTCGATATGTTCTAGTATTGAGGATCCTATAAGGACTTTGGCTTCAACGTCCTCAAGGTTTAGGGGCACGTTCTTTACATCCTGCTTTGTTGCTTCTAGAACACCTCATGCCCCCTACTTTAATTGCTATGCTTGTCGTGATACTGTTGAAGATTTCATCAAGGTTTTGTAGCACTCCTTGGATTCTTGTTGATGACATGTGATCTTTACAGTCTACCATGGAGTGGGCATCTTAACACATTGATGCCTATCGTGGATACATGGTCTACCTAGTATAATGTTATAGGAGGATAATGTATCAATTATATCAAAGCATTGCATAGAGTTTACCCCCTCTATGTAGATAGGTAGCTTTATCTCACCAACCGTACGCTTTGTTTCGCTACTGAATCTTATTAGCTCTGAGGATTTTTTTGACTATTTTGGCTTCGGGTATGTTCATCCTTTTCAAAGCTTCCAGAAGTATAATGTTAACTGAGGATCCTCCATCGACAAGGATCCTTCTAACAAAATGGTTGACGATGTAAAGAGTGACCACCAGTCCATTGTGGTGGGGATCTTGGACGTCTGTTCTATCTATTTCGTCGAAGGTGAGTATCCTTCTTATTCGTAATCAATATATTCTTCTATGGCCTAACTTCTTTCTCCTTTTTTGACACTTCGGCATAACGTTTTGCTGCAGAATAAGAGGTACCAAAAATTTTAGTGGCTTCAGCAGGAAGGGATCCTCGATTTTCTAAGATCTTATGAGGATCCTGATCCTTTTCTTTAGATCTTTCTTTGCTTCTGCCAAGGATCTCCTTGAGGTATTCATTGCTAAGTGGGTAACTGATATCCTTTCTAAGGGCTATGCAGTCTTCCGTAATATGGCCAAAGTTTTCATGATACACGTGTTGGATTAGTGTCTAAGTCCATAACTATTTTGGTATGTACTTGACCCGATTATGAGCATGATCCTTTTGGGTTGCCTTCACCATAGCAATATGTAGGATAAATTAAGGAGAGAAAGGTTTAATTATGATTTATTAATATATTATGAGAATAATATATTAAAGGAGAAATCATATTGTTTAATTAATATTAGTCAATAATTAATTAAGAATTAATTTTGTGGCTAAAAGAGATTAATTAAACTTAGGGGACTGGAGTTGTAATTATAAGATAATTATAATTGGGCTATGGATCACCTAATAAAATATAGGTTAGACGAATTCTATGGGAAGCCCATTAGAAATCGTCCAAGGGATATGTTAAAGGAGTCCATGGGCTGCTTAGGGCTTAAGAAGTCAGATTAGGGTTTCCTAGTTGTAAACCCTAATAGCCTACATGTATATAAAGGGCCCCTATGCCCCAAAAACGTGGCTAAGAGTTCCTTTAGGGTTTCTAGACGTTTTGGGCAGCCTCCTCTCTTCTCTTCTTCATCCAAGTTGCTTAGCGGTGTTTATGACTTAGAGGTGCAACACTTGAGACACTAAGCTTTCTGAAGCCAATCAAAGAAGGGAATTGATTGTTATTGCTATATAACAATCAAAGGTAATTCTCTAAACCATAATTCAGTTTATTATATGATAGATCTAGGGTTTATAGCTTTGGATATTCAATTGCATGTTCATTAGACAAACTAGATCCAAAAGCTATTAGGGTTTGCATGCACACCATAGGACTAACGTTTTGCTCAAAACCCATCAGTGGTATCAGAGCCTAGGGCTGTTTGTTTGATGTATTTGATGCTTTGGTTGTTTATTCATGCTTAAAATCGAAATTTTTTTGGTTCTGGTGGCTGGACTCACCGAGTCCATAGTGAACTCGCCGAGTCCATAGTGAACTCGCCGAGTCCATAGTGAACTCGATGAGTCCAAGCTTGACTCGACGAGTCGAAGTCGTAGATAGAGCAAATTTCGGGATTTTGATCTATTTTGGCCATAGATAATTACCTAAAACGTTTTATATTAATAAAATCCGATTTTATCAATATTTGGAGTTTATCCTTGCCAAAGTTGAAGATAATTGTCAAATTTAGATAATATTTTGTTTTATTAGATAAATATTGATTATTTGTAATTTAGATTTGAATTATCTTGTGAAAAACTTTCAAATTGCACCCTTTAGGTTTTATTGTTTAATTTTGAACTTAAAAGTTTTGTTTTTGAAATTTAAATAGTTAAACCTTAATGTTTTGAAAAGTTTCAAAACTTGCCCCCAAGTTTTGGAATTAAAATTTTTTGATTAAAAGTTTAATTTTGAAATATTTAAATTCTAAACCCTAATGTTTTGAAATGTTCAAAACTTGCCCTCAAGTTGTGGAATTTAAAAGTGGATTAAAAGTTTAATTTTGAAATGTTAAATTCTTAAACCCTAGTAATTTGAAAAGTTCAAATCACACCCTTATGGTTTTATTAATTAATTAAAGTGTATAATTAAAAGAGATTTAATAAACTCATAAAGTTTTGGTTTACATTTAATTAAATTAAAAGTATAATTTACTAAATTGAACCACCTAGTATTTTAAAAGTGTAAACTACACCCTATACTATATATAACATTAAAAGTCTAATTACATATATGTATGAGTAAACAGTCAGTCTTACCGTTAGTAGGCCTCATTCACGAAGCTGGTCTATAAGGGGTGTTTAAGGAAATTGCCTATAAAATGGCGATTGAATGGGTATCCACTCTTACCGACCGCACTCTTGACTAGTGGAGGGTCGTTAGCCGAACGGGTAGGATAGGACAGAAAACTTCCATTATAAGTTTAATGAAGTACAAAGTAACTAAATGCTTATACAAATTCTCAAATCATAGTTACCTTAGGCAAAATTTGAAATTGTCTGCTAATCCATGGGATTACACTTCATACCCTTGTCAAACGTTAATGGAGCGTGTGTGGTTTACCGACACACTAATTTGGGGATGACATTGGTGACAAAGGGTAGATCGATGCTTATCATAGATCAGTGGAGCGTGTGTGGCTAACTGGCACATTGATTAGGTGATAGTAGCATTGGGTGCACCACGTGATTCGTATGGTTATTCACACCTTGTTTGTGATCCTCGGCATCCAAGTCACAAATGGTAGTGCATAATCGAGATTAAACATGCCATTGAAAAGTTCAATGAATCTTAAAAGATCTAGGAGTTTCAATTCATTTAAAACTTAAACTTCTTTTTCGTTTTTCATGGTGGAAATTGGTAAATCATCATTTACCTACCTTCAAATATTCTGCGACTAGATTACGACATCCCTCTTCTAGGTTGTAGAGTATTGTGTTGGATCCTAGCTTGATGTTTCATTTGGGTGTTACATCAAGAATTCTAATCAACTTAACTTGAATTTTCTCCCGTTTTGTAGATGTCTAGCTCTGACAATCATGGTCTTCACAAATCCCATGGAACAAGCTTTCCAAATGAAGATGACGTTCTTGATCAAGGAACAGGAGATCATGCTTCACTTCCTCCACCTCCTCTAATTGTTCTCCCTACCCCACAATTTCAAAGGCATAAAAAGTTCAAGCTCACTCAAGCCCTATTGGAAATTAAGCATGAAGATGGAAAATCAGTGTGTGCACACGTCTTAGAGATGAAGTCACTCATTGATAGGTTAAGGATGTTGGGTGTCGATATCTCAGAGATGTTGACTGTTGACTGGGTTCTTCAGTCACTTCCTGAATAATATAGTGTGTTCGTTAGAGAGTACTATATGATGTATCACGACGTGACCCTCATTGATCTCACTTATTTGCTTATAGCTTCTGAATCAGCAATGATTTGGCGTGCTGGTCAAGAAAATTTGTCTGGTGAATCAAACTCCCAAACTTCAATGGATACTGGCAAAATTAGAAGTCCAGAAACAACTAAGTCTGTGATTGTCTGATGTGTTGTGCCAAAGGAGTCCATTTTCTTTTATTGCCAAGAGAAGGGCCATTGGAGACGAAGCTACCCTAACTACCTGAGAGAGCTAAGAGATGGGAGAGTCAAGACGTATGGCTCTGCTTCAGGTAAAATCCATTAACTAACTCTTTTAAGTTCCTATTCTAGATTCTTAATACATGATGTGATAAGATTACATTTTGATGTTTTGTAGGATCAAAGAAAAGAGAGGAAGCTTAAGGGAAGAAGTGAGTTGAATCTAATCGTGAAGAAAGTGGATTTCGATCGCATTGTTTGAAGATTGGATTTTTGAGCTACTACTTGGAGTTAGAATAGATTGTTAAGAAATATGTAATTGTTGGGTTTTGAGCATTCTAACACTCCTATGGTGTACATGCAACCCTATAAACCTTGGATCTATGTTTTCTCTATTATACATGCGAATAAGAACTTTCCAAGGCTTTAATCCTAACTAGCATATTATGAAGTTCTTATACTACAAAGTACTAGTTAGATGACATACCTTTTGATGTAGCTTGATGTCTTCAAGCTTTAAGATCTTAGCACCAATAGTGTGGAAGCCTCAAGTGGAATCACAAATCACCAAAACACCTTGGAAGACTTTAGAGAATATGAATACTTGGTTCTCTCTAGTGAAATCGGCTAGCCCTTCTTAGTATACCCACACTAGTGCCAATTTCACCAACCAAGGACATCTTTATATAGTATGGAGACTAGGGTTAAACCCATGACCTTTCATTTCATATGATCCATTTGTTAAACACTCCATGGACTATCCATGAAAGCTTAGCCCAACCTAAATGAACTTGGCCCATTCCATATATATATATATATATATATATATATATATATATATATATATATAAGAGTCCATATTTAATTAGTTCATTTTGATCACTTAATTAAGTCTTGATCAATACTAATTAAATAATATGATTCCATATTAATATATTAGAACTTATAATATATTAATATTAATCATAAATATACTATTCTCAAAAGACTATCCATATAAATTGGGTCAGTGAAGTGCAACCCAAATGGACCATGCCGGGTCGGGTCAAGTACATACCAAATATAGTTATCGACTTAGACATTAATCCAACAGTCTCCCACTTGGATAAGTCTAAAACTATTATTGAGTATGACTTCAAAACCTAACTGGCAATCGTAGCTCTTAAAGCCGCTGTCGAACTCTGATCTTGTCAACGAACTTGTCCATTAGATAAGGGATCATATATTCCTCCATTCTCGATATCATATGGACTGAGACATGGATTATCATCATTCTCTGTGTCCATTTGTTGTTTCCCGATTTCCGATTCATGACGACTGACTGATTGAACAAATCAAATCAGTCCTGGCTTGGCCAAGCACTCACATGTGTCATCATTAAATCATCGAGGGGCCCACAAATATCGCTTTTATCCCGAAGGTAAAAGGAATGGATAAACTTCGACTCATATGGCTTGTTCTGCTACTTGTTGAATCATACACAAAGGCACGTTTTTTAACACCGAGTTACCGAAAGCGTTTTCGTGCAATCAATGTACAACCAACTCATAGTAACAACTCATTTCTCTAGGTTTGAAGAATATAAGATATTATCGTCTCATGATCACTCGTGATAAAATCCATGAAGTGATTCCAATGAGCACGGGTTGAATCCAATACTCAGAACTTATGAGCACTCATGAGTGTTGTAGCCCTTTGTCCAACATCTTAGACCTCTACAAACCAACCCATGACAGTCTTGATTCATATCTACTTCCAACATATGACCGACTGTGGATGGTTTGAATAACTTAGTCATTCCGGAAGAATAACCTAGTTTATTCTGGAAGTCAAAACATGCAAAATGAAACACAAGAATAATTGAATCCAATATGGTCTCAGAACTTATGAATATAAATAAAACACCTTTTATTTATCACCATATGATTACACATTATTCATTGTATACTGTTTCAGCTATCAACTTTATTCTTGAATTTAAAACAATAGTTGTCCCATGCTCCAAGCATGTACACTATGTTTTCTAAACATTAGTCATGCCACACACCAAGTATGCATACTATGTTTGTCTATGATCTTTACTTTGTGAAATAGATCAATTGAGCATAACTCCAATGATCATCTTTTCATAGTCCCAAACCCTTACTGCAAATGCAAGAATTCCAAATTCATGCCATTTACTGAAATCTGTTAGATTCTAAACTTATATGTATTGATCCTCTTGTAATGATTATGCACAAAATCAACCATACTTAGCAACAATCATTATAGAGTATTCCAAAGGAAATCAACTCCTTGGAAACATCCTTCTTGCATTAAGTTTCCTAATCTTACAGATTGAATACTTTCTAACTTTGAACCATTTCCATATTCCATTTTGACTATCACTTCCGAACAAGAGTTTCCTCTTTTCAGACTATCTCAATATGGTCCTACCAAAGTCAACACTATACTTCCAACTGTCCTTGAGCAACCAATCCTTGGTAAACCTTAGATTGTCCTCAACAATTGCTTAATCGTTTTAGTCATATCCAATTCTAGACCTTTTCCCTTCTTAATGCCCCAAGCATTTGGAAAATTTTTAGAAAGGATGAATATAGCACATGTAATCAATCCTATATCCGAAGCATATGGGACACGATTCATGATGTCTCACATAAAGACTAAACCAGTCTTTTGCTATATTATTTCCATTTCAATTTGCCAAGTTCTCATAATTCAGATTATGAAGAGGGATGTCGTAATCATAATCGAATTTTAGAATGCAAATAATGAACCCATATATAGAATTTCCTTATGTTGAGCCATTCCAACATGAAATTCATATATATTCTTGACTAATTACGATTAAAACCTCAATCTAAGCTTTTAGATTGGAGATGAAGTATAATATCCTCTCTCTTAATTATAGCAAAACAACTTTTTCCCAGTTGAGACCTTTTGTTTTTCTATAATTAACATTGCTAACTTGCAACCTTTATCATAATTATTATGCTCCCACTAACATGATGATTAATAGCATAACACTTATACTCCCACTAGCTTTGACATGTACCCAGAAATCAACTGGACTTCTAGAAATCAATACTTTATTGACTTTCTTACCAAAGTTCAGATTTCTGATACTAGATTGCCTTGATAAGACTTTATCAATGTCATAAAACTCTCTTAGATAGCACACATGTGTGTCAAAACAATTTCAGAACTATGAAAAGGGATGTCGTAATCATAGTCTAAATTGTTTTGACCTTTGCCACTTCTCACAAGTCCAAGTTAGTGTGCCGGTAAACCACACACGCTCCACTAACGACTTTGAGAATGCAAATATCACAATTGCTATCTAGCTAAAATCTACTTAGTGAAAGTGTTTCCTCACCATCATTTTCATGAATCGGAGAGAAACCTTATGACACTTGGATTTAATGGCGTATGTGTTCTTATCCATGTGAATTGTCAAAACCATAGTCACATGACAAGGATAATGACAAATACAAACTCATATGGACTGAACTCAATCTAATTTCTTGCCATCTGGCAGCACAAGGGCCTGCCATTGCTTCTAAGTTGTTGTGCAACCAATTGAGAACTCTAAGAACTCATATGCAAAGCCAACTTTAACTGGAATAGGCACAAAATATGTCAACACGATAGGTTAAAAACCTCAAGTTGTGTGCTAGTGAAAAGCTTTAGGTTTTATTCTTGATTAGTTCTTGATACTTTCAAGACTTTTTAAGACTCCCACTGTCCTCTTGACATATAAGACTTTCTTGTCAGATATTCAAGAGATAGTGTGGGTTCTAATCAAGACAAACACTTCACACAATTGGCCTTAGTTGGTCTTTGTTTTATCCAAAACATCACAACGTACCAATTTCAAATGTACAAGAGTAAGAAACTTTTACTCTTACATTTGACAAGTGTTTTAAACCTTCTCTAAGACATGTCACTCAAGTTACGATCTTAGAGTATAACTCTAAGAATTGTTTTTGGAATGAAGTATGAGTCCTCTTCTTGATTTAACCATTTCAACAATTCAAGTTCCTCTTCTTAGTCATAAGAATGCACTATGTTTTCCTTAGAGAACTAATTTTGATATGGTTTCTTAATCATTAAGATGATCACAAACATAATACTAAAGTACTCTCCCATCTTTTCAGATTTGAGAAACTTTTATCTTTCTGCCTAAGTTAATTCTTCTTATTCGTTCTTCCTTACATTGGAACCTTTTCCAATGTCTCAGAGTTACACTTAAGCTAGTAAGTATAACCATATTTATTGAACTTAATTAAATCATGATGAATAATCTTATCGATCTTTTGTGGTGGACTTGACCAGTGCACCAGAATGTGTACTCGATCCCTTAGTCCTTCACTTGACTGACACATCCATGTGAACAAGTAATTAGTCTTAATTTTCCAATACTTGAAAGTTCTCATTCATCATGCTATACAACTTGCATGATTCCAAGTTCCGGTCCAATTGAAACTTGGGTGATGAGAATCTTTCCTTATTTGGTAAATTTAGACACTACCACAAATGAAAGAATCAAATTCATATTTCCAATATTGTTATCAATGGAATCATATAAGCAACATCTATTCCTTTTTCTACAAATGCCATTGTAAGGATATTTTAAAATAAACAAAATAAAACTTTTCTTTTATTTTTAAAACTTTGCGGAAAAACTAATCCTTACAATGCAAATGTATATGAAAACTTGTTGTCATCTATTCCTAAGCAATCTATCATAACTCTTAAGCACATGCTCAAAATTCTGATCACTGAACCATGCGATCGAAATCCATCTTCGCGATCAGAATCAGCATATACTTCCTTTAAGTTACTTTACTTTTCTTTGATTCTTAAAACATCAACATGTGACCCAGCCACATCATGTAATAAGAATCTCCAAGTAGGAACTTAATAGAGTTAGACAATGGACTTTACCTGAAATAGAGTCAAACTTATTGACTTTATCATCCTTAGGTAAGTTTGGCAGCTTCATAATCAAAGCCCCTTCCTTTGGCAATAGAAATATATATATATATATATATATATATATATATATATATATATATATATATATATATATATATATATATATATACCCTTAGGTAATAGTACATGGGACTATCTCAGACTTAGCCTTTCTCTTTACCATTTGGTCGACCAAGTTGACTATGGCCAATCCCTTAGCATTGGGAAGAGAATGCATTTTTGGATTTCCTGTGTCACTATTGTCCTTGTCCATAAAGTTTTTGGAAGTTGATCTACTAATCAAATTTGCTTTACTAGTACACTAAATCATTTCTGATTTAGCAGCACCAAGCAAATAGATAAGATCATTAAGGGTCTTGTCATAGTCTGTTTCATAGGAGTCCCATGGAACTCACTATGTGACTTAGAAAGTGATTGAACCACTAACTTTCTTAAGACTTTGACACCCAACTCTCCTGGCTTGTCAGCATGTGACTTCATCTCCAAGATGTGATCACACCTAGACCTTGCCTTGCCAATAGGGCTTAAGTGACCTTGAACTTGTGGGTTATGGAGTATAATTGTAGGAGGTGGAGGAAGTGAAGTTCCAAGATATTTGGGAAGATCATAGATGTCTGAACTTGACATCTCTTGGGAGATATTCAAGATAGTTGATTTAAACTACTTAATATAACACCCAATATGAAGTATTAAGGCTAGGACCCAACAAACTATTTTATAACTTGGAAGAGGGATGCCGTAATCCAAGCTATAGAATATTTGAAGGTAGGTGAATGACGATTCACCAATTTCCACCATGAAAAACGAAATAATTAATTAGGTTTTCATTGGATTTGAAATTCCTAGATCTTTGAGATTCATTGAACCGTTCAATGGCATGTTTCAATCTCGAGTGTGCCGTTCAGGTTTTGTGACTAGGATGCCGAGGATCACAAAACAAGGTGTGAAGTAACCATGAAAATTACTGGGTACCCTTAAGTTTTTACCCCTCAATCGATGTGCCGGTTAACCACACACGCTCCATCGATACTATGATAAACATTAAGTTACCATTTGCCTACCTTGTTAAATACGAGTTAGTGTGCCGGTTAACCACACACGCTCCACTAACCGACTTAAACAAAGTGCAACGTGTAATTTCATGGATTAGCACCTTATTCACATTTTCCTAAGTAACTAAGATTGGGTATTATTAAGAGTTTAGTTACTTAGTATTTATCATTAATACTTTTAATGAAGGGAGAATTATAGTCCTGTCAAACCCGTTCGGCTAACGACCCTCCACCAGTCAAGCAAGCGGTGGGTGAGAGTGGACACCCATTAAGTTTCCATTTTATAGGCAACAACCTTATACCCACCTTATAGACCGGCTTCGTGAATGAGGCTTACTAGCGGTAAGACTGAATTTACTCTTATACATATATATATTATTAACTTATAATATTATAAAGTATAAGGGTTGAATTTTAACTTTTAAAATTCTAAGGGATAACGTGGAATTAAAGTATTCATAAGTGAAACTTTTTCAAATTCCAAAACTTGAGGGCAAGTTTTGAAACTATTCAAAACTAATTAATTCCATAACTTATGTGTTTCAAGTAGTTTTAATCCAAAAACTCTTCAAATTCCATAACTTGAGGACAAGTTATGGAAGACTTTAAACTAATAAAAGAATTAACTTTTCTTTATTTTATAACTTATGGAATTAATTAAGGTTACACTTTTTATTTATTTATTATTTAATGAAGAGACTCTTGGTTCTCCATAACTTGAGGACAAGTTATGGAGTCATAAAACCATTTAATTAGAACTAGACTCTTCATTTTGTAACCTTTGCCAACTTTTATGAGTTTTATGAAACTTAAATGTGACTTTTCATATAACTTGAGGACAAGTTATAAAAACATATTTTAGAATCAACTCTTAGATTAATTTGGATTGAAAACAACTATTTCACTCAACTTTTCTATTAATCTAAGCAACTCATAAGAACAAGATAATTCACATCAAACTTTTTCATGTAATTAGTCTAAACCTTAAACTAATACAAAACATGAATCTATTGACAATTATCTTTGAAATTGGATTAGCATGAACATTACCACATCAAAAACAAGTTTATAAGTCAAAAAACATCTTAGGGTAATGTTCCTAGTCCAATTCCAGCCAAAAAGGTCGAATATATGATGTCTGGGGGTCCAACTCGTCGAGTGCATGAACCAACTCGGCGAGTTGGATGCATTTTGCCTTGGACTCGGCGATTCCATTCATGGACTCGGCGAGTCTTCTGGGCAGATAGCAACAAAACTCGATTTTTCAGCTTCTATTGCAAGTATAACAAGAAAACAAGCCTAGACTTTGATACCATTGTTGGGTTTTGAGCATTCTAACACTCCTATGGTGTACATGCAACCCTATAAACCTTGGATCTAAGTTTTCTCTATTATACATGCAAATAAGAACTTTCCAAGGCTTTAATTTTAACTAGCATATTATGAAGTTCTTATACTACAAAGTACTAGTTAGATGACATACCTTTTGATGTAGCTTGATGTCTTCAAGCTTTAAGAGCTTAGCCCCAATAGTGTGGAAGCCTCAAGTGGAATCACAAATCACCAAAACACCTTTGAAGACTTTAGAGAATATGAATACTTGGTTCTCTCTAGTGAAATCGGCTAGCCCTTCTTAGTGTACCCACACTAGTGCCAATTTCACCAACAAAGGACATCTTTATATAGTATGGAGACTAGGGTTAAACCCATGACCTTTCATTTCATATGATCCATGGGTTAAATACTCCATGGACTATCCATGAAAGCTTAGCCCAACCTAAATGAACTTGGCCCATTCCATATATATATAAGAGTCCATATTTAATTAGTTCATTTTGATCACTTAATTAATTCTAAATTAAGTCGTGATCAATACTAATTAAATAATATGATTCCATATTAATATATTAGAACTTATAATATATTAATATTAATCATAAATATACTATTCTCAAAAGACTATCCATATAAATTGTGTCGGTGAAGTGCAACCCAAATGGACCATCCCGGGTCGGGTCAAGTACACACCAAATATAGTTATGGACTTAGACATTAATCCAACAGTAATAACATAGTTTTTCAATTGAATTGCATTATAAGGACAACTTTTTTCCGCAGTAAAATGAAATTTGATTTTATCTTATTTATTTATCCTTGCAATGGCATGTATGAAAAATTGATGTTTGAAGGTTTCTATTATTAGCAATAATAGATTTGATTCTTAATTATGTTATTTGTGGAGATGTCAAGAATTCACCAAATAGGGAGAGTTTCTCATTGCCCAAGTTTCAATTGGATGGAAACTTGGAATCATACAACTTGGTTGCGTGATGAATGAAAACTTTCATATTTGGAAATTAGACTAATTCTTTGACAAAGTGTCAAGTGGAGGACTAGGAGATCGAATACACTAGGTTGTGCGTTGATCAAGTCCACCACAAAGAGAGATAAGATATTCGTCATGATTTACTAAAAGTTTAGTAAATATGATTATACTTATAAGATTAAGTGTAATTCTGAGTTGATTGAAAGAGTTTCAATGAATAGTAGAACGAATAAAGAAGAATCAAGTAGGCAGAAAGATAAAAGTTTCTCTATTCAAAGAAGAAGGGAGAGTACCTTTTATTGTGTTTTATGATAGGTCTTAATGATTAAGAACCATATCTCAATAGATTCTCCAAGTGAGTCTTAGTACGTTTGTATGTCTAAGAAGAGGAATCGGGAATTGTGGAATTGGTTAAATCAAGAAGTCAATCATACTTCGTTCCAATATCGAATCTTAGAGTCATACTCCAAGATTACGAATTGAGTGACAAGTCTTAAGTAGGTTTATAACACTCATCCAATGTGGAATTTGGAAAAGGTTTTCTTATTCTTGCATATTTGAAATTGGTAAGTTGTGATGTCTTGGATAAGACAAAGACCAACTAGGACCAATTTGTGAGGTGTTTTGTCTTGATAAAAGCTACACTAACTCCTGAATATTTGTTTGTCAAGAAATGTTTCTTGATAAGAGAACATTATATGTCAAGAAGTGAGTGGGAGTTTTAATGTTTTTGAAAAAATTTTCAAGAACAAATCAAGAATAAACCTTATCGATCATCACTAGCACACGACTTGAGGTTTAGAACCTATCGTGTCGACATTATTTTGTTTCTGTGCCATTACAATTGAGTTAATTATGCATGTGAGTTCTATGAGTTCTCATTTGAATGCATAAAGACAAAGTACCTTGATCAATGGAAAGTACATTGATATGTAAGGATAAGTTGCTAAACTACTTGGAAGACCTTGTGGGCACTCGTGTTACCATAAGGCAAGAAATCAAGATTAAGAAAGTTCATTCCATATGAGTTTGGATTTGTCGCAAACTTTGGTTATGGAAAGTATTGCAAGTTAGCAATATTAATTATAGAACAGCAAAGATTCAATTTGCAAAGTTGCATGGGTTGAAAAGTTGTTTTGCTATAATTAAGGGAGAGAATATTATACTTCGTTTCAAAATCTAAAGCTTAGATTGAGAAATTTTAATAAATTTAGTCAGAGGATACATAGTGTGTTCTCAAATTTTGATTATGATTACGACATCCCTCTTCATAGTTCGAATTGTGAGAACGTGACACATAAAATATTATAGCAGAAGATTGATAAAGTATCATATCTTTATGTAAGACATTATGCATCGTGTCCCATACGCTTCAGGTATAGAATCGATTGCAAATGCTATAATATTTGACCATTATAAAATTTTCCAACTGTCTATCGCATTAAGAGGGAAAAAGGACTAGAATCGGTTTTTGTCTAAAATAATTAAACAACTATCAAAGGACGATCCAAAGTTCGCTGAGGATTGGTCGCTTGTGAGTAGTTGGAAGTATGGTATTAGATGGACCATATTGACATTATTATGAATAGATAAGATTCTATTAAGAATGACTTGTCATATGGCAAATGTGGAAGTGTTTCCATATTGGGAGTTGGATATTGAGAATCTATGTCTAGCTTATAAACTTTTATGCAAGAAGGATGTTGAAAGTAATGTACTTTGAATGTGAGACTTCGCGTCTATGGATTTGTCTTGTAACAATTTCCGATAGAGTACTTTGTAATTTCATTGGCCAAGTCTTGGTGACTTTTGTGCTATGACTTTGCAAAAGGATCATTGCATAAAATGTTAGAATCTAGCATATTCTAATAGTAGCAAAGAACCTTGTGTTCTTACACTAATGGTAAGGATTGGGAATTGTGAAATCAGCATCATTGGAAAAGTTTTTTAATTGATCTATTTCGCAAAGCATGGACCATAGGAAACAAAGTGTGCATGATTGGAGCATGCGACAATTGTTGTTGTAGTTCAAGTAATGAGTTGATTATCCAAAACATTAAATGATAAATAATGAGTAATCTATATGGTGGATAAATAGAAGTGTTTTATTTACTCTCACGAGTTTGGAGCCATATAGGATTAAGTATTATTATTATGTTTCAATTTGCATGTTTTGACTTCCAGAATAATTGGGTTATCCGAACCCCCACAATCATTCATACGATGGAAGTAGGTATGAAGGAAGACTGTCATGAAGAGTCTGTAGATTGTCTAAAGAGTTTAGACATTGCACAAGTTTGCTGCAGAGTTCATGAGTGCTTTGATAAGATTAGAGTATTGGATTAAACCCACGCTCACGTGAATCACTTCATGGATTATATCGCGAGTGATTGTGAGTTGATAATATTGTATATTCTTGAAACCGATACGTGTGAGTTGTTATTTGTTGGTCGGTTGCACATTGATAATAAGTAAACGCACCAATAACTTGGTGGTATAAAACTTATTGTTGTGTGTGATTCGATCAGTAAATGCAAGCGAGCATTTGAGTCAAAGTTTATCCGTTCCTTTTACCCAAAGTGGGATAAAAGCGATATACGTGGGCCTCTCGATGATTTAGTGATAACACCTAAGCGCTTGGCCAAGCCGGGACTAAGTTGATGTGTTCAATTGTAGTCTGTTTTCAGTCGTCATAAAGCGGAAGTCGGGAAACAGTATAGAGAGAATGATTAAAATTCATGTCTTATGTCTATACGATATCTTGAGAATGGAGGAATATATAATCCCTTATCTAAAGGACATGCTATCTGATAAGATCAGAGTTAACAGCGGCTTTTGAAAGCTACGATTGCTGATCAGGTTCTGAAGTCATATGGAAAATAGTTATTAGACTTATCCAAGTGGGAGACTATTGGATTAGTGTCTAAGTCCATAACTATTTTGGTATGTACTTGAACCGATTATGAGCATGGTCCTTTTGGGTTGCCTTCACCATAGCAATATGTAGGTTGAATTAAGGAGAGAAAGGTTTCATTATGATTTATTAATATATTATGAGAATAATATATTACAGGAGAAATCATATTGTTTAATTAATATTAGTCAAGAATTAATTAAGAATTAATTTTGTGGCAACAAGATATTAATTAAACTTAGGGGGACTGGAGTTGTAATTATAAGATAATTGTAATTGGGCTATGGATCACCTAATAAAATATAGGTTGGACGAATTCTATGGGAAGCCCATTAGAAATTGTCCAAGGGATATGTTAAAGGAGTCCATGGGCTGCTTAGGGCTTAAGCAGTCAGATTAGGGTTTCCTAGTTGTAAACCCTAATAGCCTACATGTATATAAAGGGCCCCTATGCCCTAAAAACGTGGCTAAGAGTTCCTTTAGGGTTTCTAGACGTTTTGGGCAGCCTCCTCTCTTCTCCTCTTCATCCAAGTTGCTTAGTGGTGTTTGTGACTCCATTAGAGGTGCAACACTTGAGGCACTAAGCTTTCTGAAGCCAATCAAAGCAAGGAATTGATTGTTATTGCTATATAACAATCAAAGGTAATTCTCTAAACCCTAATTCAGTTTATTATATGATAGATCTAGGGTTTATAGCTTTGGATATTCAATTGCATGTTCATTAGACAAACTAGATCCAAAAGCTATTAGGGTTTGCATGCACACCATAGGATTGATTTTTTGCTCAAAACCCATCAACACGCACCATTTGGACTTATCTTTCCAAGTGGTGGAATTTTCTCCCTTTCTTGGTCATCTTTCTCTGTCGCCAAGATCCTGCATAGAAAATATTAAACTTGAAACATCCACAAAAAAACAATAGTTAGTGATTTTAGGAAACTCTTCTTCATCCCTTTGATCCTCGAGGGCATTGACCCTATGATGATCATGTTTGGAATAAGGTTTGGATTTATAGGAATCAACCTTCCTATTGGGGTTATTATATGTGTTTGGTGGGTTGCTCATCTTTTTGGATTTCCTTGTCTTCTTCGAGCCTTATGAACCTTAGTGCTCTACTCCTTACTTTATCCATTCATTTGCATGGAGTCATTACAAGATCTTCATAGAAGGGGGAGTCCTACATTAAGCCCATTTTGATGGCTTTTACCACAGTCACCATATCGATGTTAAGAATACCCAGAGCTTCCCTACCAAACTTGTTCACCAAATCCATGAGGGATTCCTTAGGATCCTGAACCACCCAATAGAGATCACTAGTGACCTTTTTGAATGTTATGCTACAAGAAAATTGGTGTTAAAAATATTAACTTAATGTGAAAATAAATTAATAGACTAAGGAGGAACATTTAGTAGCCATTTCAAGGCTGATCCTATGAGCGTCGAGGAAAAACCCTTGCATAGGCAAGCTTCCTTCAAATATGTAGGAAAGGGGATGATCTCCATTCTTTCCCTGTATTGTGCCACATGTTCTTCAGGATCCACAGTCCCATCGTAAGACTTCATGTTGGGAGTTTGGAAACGCTTTGGGACTTCGATATCAACAATCATGTAGGCAAATCTTGAGATCATGTGGCTCGTTGGGGAAACTACCAGTATCGATTAGACCACCCTGGGCACACTTGAGATCGTCTGCCTTAACTGTTGAAGTTCCTTGGCCATAATCAGGCTTATTCCTCCATCAATATCCATGAAGTTAGCATTAAAAGTATTGTTATTCACAAAGTTACCAGGATCCTTGTTATTGGTCATAACGAAGCCTTTCCCAAGATCATGGATCATATGATCTTGCTCTTTTGGAGTTGTACCCTAAGCAGGAGTAGGGGATGATTTTGAGGATCATATCTCGTGGCAGTTTCCTAAGGAGCCTGTATTGTCAAAGTTCTAGATCTTGGGCAGTAAGATCAAGGGTGCTGCTTCTTGGGGTTTGTGGATCTATGCCCTCATTCTCTCCATTTCCTTAAGTACCATCCTATTGTCCTCATGCGATTAAGTGACTTGTCGTTCCTAACTCCTCATCATAGCAAAGAGCTCTTTGTTGGAAATCAGTACAGGAGGATCCTAAAATCCTTGGGTAGCGACTAGAAAGGTGATTTTCTTTTATGCTTAAGAACTTTTCTTAGGAGATCCGCATGGAGGTGGAGGAATGTTTTTAAAGGAAATGGGATAAATGGAGTAATAGAATAAGTTTGATTGGTTACACAAGATTCTCGAACATCTGTAAGCACCACGACCCCACGGTGGGTGCCAACTTGTTTTGGTCAAAAATCGATTAAGTGCAATTCAACCAAATTGTATGAGTGGCTGTGGTGTTAGTGCAATATAAGTGTAGAATAATAAGTGAATTACAAAGAAAGCCCTTGATCGTTTATAGGATCTCTGGCATAAAACCTTGGGAGGTGATAATGATAACCTGCCTTGTTGCTTTTTATTTATTTTAATCTTAGATTATAGAGATGATGAAGATAATACGAGTACAAGAGTAATGGTAGAGCTAATCGTGTGTTGTATGCTAAATACATGTGTTATTTATAGTCTAATGCTAGTAACAATAATTCTAAAAATTCCAAGATCCTCTGGAATCAGCATATGAACATTATTTAACTTGGTATTCCGGGTCTTTTTCCTGGTTGAGATGACTCTCCGTTGAGAATGAGTCTCACGTTGCATAATTATGTGCATGTGAGAAAAACTAAGTAGAATGTAACCGTTATAAGTGTTAGGAAATATTTGTGATAATAATCAGGATCCTAGGATATATCTAAGGATCCTGAGAGATCAAGACGATTAAGAATCCTGAATAGGATTTTAGGATCCTGCCCCTATATATATATATATATATATATATATATATATATATATATATATATATATATATATGTATATATATGCTAAATTTTTTAACTAATAGACGTGTTGCTTTCTCCTTCTTCCACCACATCCATATCTCGATCCTTTTCAAGGTTTGCACATTCAAGAGTTTTCAAGCTGCCAAAATATTATGATCCATACTCTCTCTATCGACGGGATGGGGTAGATTGATTATATAAAATTCCTATGTACTCACTAGGTTTCCCAACCTGACCCACTCAGCTTCTTTGTGTCATAGGTAGCGGTACAAAGGGACATGCACAATGAGAGATTCAAGGAGATGTAGACTGTTAGTCTAAAAGATTGTAAGGCCTGTTTATGCTTCTATTTTGTATCAGTTATGACATACCAAGCTTCTTATAAATTAATTGAAAACAATTCTTTAGATATACCTTTTATGGGACGAATTCTGCATTTTTAAACAGGTTAAGAAATAGCCAACAAAATCTAAATTAGAGTTGTTGTACTCGTTGATATCTACGTGTGGATATAAATAACGTTGAAAACCATGCTTGTATGCGAAAGATATATATTTTTGAAGCTTAGAGATTTTACGTGTATCGACTAGCCCGAAGTCGACACGTGTCACACTTGAAGGCCACCCCTGCTGCCTACCATAGGCATATTGTGGCCCTTGTATTAGGAACGACATGCACCCATGCAGATCCGACTCTCGAGAGTTTTTCGGGAAGCATTTTGGGATTCTGGGGAATTCCTTCAAGCTTGGTTCGAAGGCATCAAAGATCCAGTGAAATAGAAGCTTTTGGGTCGATGTCCTACCTACGATCTTCCTGATTTTCAATAGAAATTCTTGTAAGTTAAGTTGCACTTACTATGCTTTAGATGTAACTTATATTTATATTCATAGTCCTTATTATGAATGTTTAAATGAGATTTATCAGTGATTCCAATCATAGTACTGATTAATTTACTTACAGAAATGATGTCTAGGCTAGATCTAGTGAGGTGTTTAAAGTATGATTTCGATACTATATACTCAGTATATCAAACGGACCCTACCTCCGATATGATCTTAACTAGTTGTTCCTTGTTATCCATAGATTAGTATTCATTGCGATTTTTAAAGAATCTAATGAACAATTTAAAAACCCATATAAATACGAGAAAATAATGAAGCAAAATAATATTTGTACTTAGGTTGTTTAAAAGGGATAAGATGAAGCATTACCACCATGAGCTAGCTTTATGAGGATCTTCCACCTTAATCAGGCATGTTTTCTCACTATATTGTATACTCCAGTATATATCCTTTGTATGTAGGATGTAGTTGTCTTGTAGTATGCGATTAGGTAACTAGACTAGTTTAGTTAGTTTCATGTTATGTTTGACTATTTTTCTACTATATATATGTTGATATATTATGTGGGATTTCAGGGCATACCAGCCTCGTGCTGAAGGCCAATATACTCGGGCGGACCAGCTTTATGGAAAGGCCAAAGGAGTGGACCACCTTTATGTTGAAGGCCATTATGTGTATGTATTGTATATGAAGTGTGGTTTATGGAATTTTGAGGAACTCACTAAGATTTGTGCTTACCCAGTTGAATATAAATGTTTTATAAGTATTTCCTCGAATCTTCAGAAGGGCATGGCTCGATTGTACACATGCTCATTCGCATCATGTTTTCCGAATAATGTAATTATACTCTAATATATTTGACTAAATAAAAAAGAAAAATTTTATGTTGAAAATCAGGACATTATAAATTGGTAACATAACCCTATTTGATAGAATTAGATGAACACTCTTGTGATTCCAAACTCAAACTAAGGATCTAAATATATTAGTAAATTGTTTAAAGAAAAATAACATTATTTAAAAGAAAAGAATGCGATGCGTAAAGTCAGCCAAAGCTCAGAAAGGAAAGTGATTCCAAGAATATCCATATTGTTATGTATGTTGATATATGAACTACTAGAAATATATGTTAGTATATAGGTTGTGGATCTTTTCAGGAATTACCGGATAGAACTCCCTGATACATAAGATGCTTTATACCCTAGGAAATTGTTTGTTAAATGCTATTTAGAAACTATATTGACATTATTTATTTATTTAACAAATACGTTAGGTTACATGCTTCTAGAATTAAATAGTTATAGATTGGTTGATTTGGCGCTATTGTGAAACTCTTGTCTGAGTCCAAACATTTTAGTGTCGGATCTTTCAGTCGACAAACAATTTAATTTTAGTAACATGTAATTGTATTCATCTGATAATTAATTAATACTAGTAGAAGTTCTTCTTAAGCTGATAGTAAGGTGAAGTAGAGAGAATCCTAGAATGAGAGTCTAGGATGTATATCATGTTCTTGATAAGATATCTATTCATAAGATAGGGCTTCGGTAGAGATGCAAAAACCTAGTTGAGTCTAGGAAAATCTATTGTATGTGCTTGTTGGGACACATGCATATATGTTTAGCGGTCATCGTGTGCAGTGTTGAAAAGTGACTTAGAAGCTGCGAGGCAATTCTTAGGATGAGTATGAGTAAGTGTGAAAGGTAGTAGAGGCCTATATTACCCGAAGCACAGGACTCGTACTTAGATCAGGAAAAGTCACAAAGTTACTAGTTGGGTAGATAGTATGATAACACTATAAATCGGATTTGCATTGTTTCCGTCGTTACATGTTGTATGGTGATATCTAGAAAAGTGACTCTAAGTTCGAACCCAAGTGGCCAAGAAGGATCGAGTCCAAATAAAGTAGATTTGCATAAGAGGGTTGCTGATGATAACCTTGTCAGACATAGTTCCAACTTTAATCATTTAAGAAGGAGCGATTAAGGAGATCGATGGGAGGATTGCAGTCTTCGTTGCGGTTCAGTAGCCAATAGTTACAATTGCTACCTATATTAATGTGATTATGTATCAACATCACATGATCAAGGAGGAAGGATCAAGTTGTTAGCACATGGAGGATAAGAGAGTTGGAAGGTGTTTTCCATATTAGGGTATGTCTCATAGAGACAAGGGTTCAATTCGTTATAAATCATTTTACAACAAAAGGTCGCCAATATATGATTGTTCGATCTAATATTATAGTTGTGATAGAAAATGTGTCATGGTATGAGTGAGGATGGAATGTGTGTTTGTGTCCATCGGAAGTGGATTGTATGACTCAAGAGTTAGGACTGAAGTTCCATCGGAGGTTGAGGGAACATGTGTAGGTTCAAGAGCCACCATTAAAGAATATGTCCACACCTTTTGATTTTCATGCAGGAGACGAGGGAAGCTATGATCATTGTAGATAGTATAAAAACACACATGTAAGCATGTTTTGTGCACTTACACCCAAGTGTTTTAGAGGTGTTAAGGGATCATTACAAGAGGCATAGCCAGAAGGCGACCAAGTGATTATCCCAGAGAAAATAGGAAGGATGGAGTGAACCCAACAACCTTCGTTGTTGCTAGTAGTTAGACTATGCTAGTAATACCTATTTATACCATTTAGTTATACATGTGCATTAGTGTTTTTTGAGACAACATTGTGCTTGTCACGACCTTATCCTCTTTTGTTCGTGCTATGCAAGGAGACCACTTGCGGTGGGAACAAATAATAATGATACCATAGGACTTCCAGAGCCATTAGATATAATGATCATGAGTTTCTTCAAGTCAAAAGGAGCAATAGATCACATAAGCAAAGCCCGACTGGACTTTGGTCAGTTACGAGTAGCAGTTGTTGATCGATCGAACCTAAGTGAGGGAGGATCAACCGCTAAGGAAAAAATGTGGTGGCTAGTTCTACTTTTTGATTTCAACGTCAAAGTCCAGGAAGAGTTGTGGCACAAGTGAGTGGATTTTATTAATTTCGGTTTTGTTTTCATTATGTGGGTAACAGAAGAAGAAAGTCTTATACTAGAATACCAAATAGGCTATGACTTTCTTGGAGTGCTCCTCAAGGAAAGGTTGGCCTCTCCTCCCAAGCATCTGGTAGGATTTAGGAATTGGCCAAATTATCGGGTACAACTCAAATAGTCAAGAGAACCATGTAGGTTATTGCCCTCAAGCGTGCACAAATTATCCTCACAATGTTGGAACTGCTAGATATGGAATCTAATGGGTTGTATAGTTCACCGTAAGGAGATTCGAGTACTTTTATGTAGAAAAATGATAGACCACTCGAGGTATACATCAGAATTTGAGAGTGGGTTAAGATCGTTGTAAGGATTTAGTTATCATACATCCAAGAATTACAATGGTAGGATCGATGTGAAAGAAAAAGATGTTTATGTGGTATGACCTTTTTAAAACACATCGTGTGTTGTATGTACAGGTATAATAAGAGACTCATTGAAGGGGATCATTCAAGACGGACTACGTCCATTAACAGAGGTGGTGAAACTTCCCAAGGATTGCAGATGTATCATCAGTCGTAACAACCCGTTATTTTCAAATCTGTAAAGTCAACAAAAGTCAACCAAGGTCAACAAAAGTCAATGTTGCTAAATAAAAGTTAAATTTGTTGATTTAGAATTTATTAAGGCTAAATTAATAATTTAATATATGGAAATTTCTTTTTATTAAAGTGTTGCAAAATCCCTTGCCAAGTTTTATCTTCAATCCCATGTGAGATGGAGATAATTTCAAAATCTTCTCCCATGTAATATGGGATAGAGAATTTCGAATTCTTCTTACCCTTTAATGGTTCTAGAATATTTCAATTAGTAAATATTTTAACTAATTAATATTTACCCCCTTGAATTTATTAATTCTCAATTAATTCTAAAACAATTTGTGGTTAATTTATTAAACATAATAAATTAACAATCATATTTTATCTTTATGTACGTTTCTTTTAAAACCACATTTATGTCTTGAGGGAAAACCAAAAAGGACTCTGGTGTTATTTAGAAATATTACCGATAGTTAATAACCTTTGACAATATTTCCCACATGAACATGGAACATCATCAAAACTTTGTTTACATGTCTCTTCTTTTTAAAGCAATATTATTTTAGATTTTTTGTATTGTGATAACTTGGTCCTACACTTGTTCTTTCCTTTGATGGACATTGGTATGTTTTACTTTTTGTTAATCATCACTCTAGACACATGTTGATCTTTCCAATGTATCAAAAATTAGATGTCAACAATATCTTTAAAATTTTTGTTACAATGTTTAAGAGAAGATTTCTCACCAAAGTAAAAATGTACAAACTGATTGGGGTGGGGATTTTAGAAAGTTGTCTTACTTTCTCCCATCACTTGGTATTGTCCACCAACTCTTTTGCCTGCACACTAGTGCATAAACCAACTTCGTTGAATGTCGACATCACCATGTTGTTGAAACCAACATTGCTCTAATAGCACAATCTAATGTTTAAAAACACTTTTGGCACTTTTCCTTTGCCACAACGATATACCATATCAATAACATTCCCTTTCACACATCAACAAACTCGTCTTACTTTCAACATCTCTTCAATTTCATTCCTAACTATTAATTCATTAGGGTCTTCAGGTGTCTTTGTCTTCTCTACCTTCCTCCATATAACCATCATAAGATGGACATTAGATCCACCACTTGTGTTTTTATTGTATAAAGTTCACTTCATCATAGCTACCATTTCCTTGACTTATCTACTAACTTTATTTATATCGTTTTTCATGTTTTCTTTGATGAAACGTCTTCTCTTTTAGCCAAAACTCCAACCCCAACCTTGTCAAATTGATGACCGTTATACTATGCCTCTTAGGCATCACCTCATGTGATGTCTGATATCCCCTCTCTCGAATAGTTAAGCAACTCCTTGTTATCACCTCGTTTAGTGCCTGATACTCCCCTATCCATATACCACCTTCAGCTGAATCATCTATGTTGGTAGCTACTACTCCCAACTCAACCATTCCACGACCCTTCTTTAGTACAAAAACCACACCTCCTCATCCTCGTCCAAGTTTGTCTCATCTCTAACATAACCTAAATTAATGTGTCCCTTCCCAACCTTTGGCTCACCACCATATCCTCCAATTCTACGATGAAACCTACCTTGTTTTCCATCACCAACAAACACCGAGAGTGGCATCAAACAATTGACCAAGAGTATTCTAGTCTTGTTAAAAATTGCATTTGACACATGGTTCCTGCTATTAATTTTCATATAAAGCATGTGGATGTTGATTTTCACTTTTTAGAGAAATAGTTCGTAGAGGAGATCTTCGTCTTCAATTCATACCAACACATGATAATATTGTAACAATCTTTACAACATTATTGCCAACTCCAAAATTTCTCTTTCTACGATCCAAATTACATATCATTACACATCTTTAACTTGTGCGGATGCATTAGATACTCTTGTAATTACCTTAAACTAGAGGTACTTGAGTGTAATATTTATCTTTATTTATGGAGATCTTTTGTAATCTATTATTCTCATCTTATACAACTCTTAATTATACAAATATTTATCTAAAAAGGTTGTACAAAATCTTGTAATTTTATTTTTATAAAAAATTGTAATAAACCCTTAAAAATAATTTGTAAAAAAAATACAAAACAAAAACTACTACAAATTTGTAAAAAAGTGTTTTGAAAATATGGACCAAAATTATAAAAAAGTTTATAACTTTTGACAAAGTTATAAAACTATAAAATTGTAAAATGGGCTTGTTATATGGTATATTTATAACAGATGAGTGATAATCTATATACACCACTGTTTAACCATACGCAACAAATTATGGTTTATACAGTTGTACAGTACAATCATATAAAACATTAATTATTGTATATGGCTAAAAAAATGTTGTATATAAATCACTAGCTATGGATAAAAACAAAAAATATGTATCTATTTAATATAATAAAATCCGTTTATGGTAAGATAAAATTAATTTGTTTCCTAAAATTAATGTTAACTCTTTAAATGACGGATTTTCTCTAGTACTTGATTTTTTAGCACTGAAAAGTGCATGACATCGTGTAATAATTGTTTAATTTATGTACTTAAGTATGACATTTTGCATATATATATTTTGGCGACTCAAGACATATTCCTCAAGTACATAGATTCTACTGAGACGTTAGAAAATACATGCCTACCAATTAATAATTAGTGATATATAAAGTAAGCAATAAATATTTGACCTTCGCCATATATAAATGATAAATCCGATGTAGGGCCTTAAATCTTAATTCATGTCCCTCCTTCCCCCTCCTCAAAATAAATAAACAAATAAGAAAGAAAATATAAAAACAAAAGAAAAAAAAAAAAGTCAAAGCTCAAATCTTGTGTAGTGTGTTGAGTAAGTCCACATATTCATTTATATTAAGCTTAAGTCGGTGCATAGTTGAAATAAGAGTGACAGAGAAAGAAGTGACTTAAAGCCTTTGAAAGATAAGGTAAATCCCCACAAGCAACTAGCACTCGAGTCCTTTTCAAAAAAAATTCTTTCTTTCTATGTAACTCATGGAGGCAAGAAAAGCATTTCCTTTAAGCTTAATAATCGGCTTTTCTTGAGTGAAAGCCAAGAACTACATGTGCCAATAATATGGGTATATATAGTACCATCGCAAAATGGTCAACTGCGGTTTGCCAATAATGTTATTCATTATAGTTGGTTAGGTTTATATGCCATTATATAGTTAACTTGATTTATATATATATATATATATATATATATATATATATATATATATATATATATATATATATATATATATATATATATATATATATATATATATATATATATATATATATATATATATATATATATATATATATTCAATCGTTTAATTTTTGAGGTTACGAAAGATTGTCTTAGTCTTATGTAGGGATGACAATTTGGCCCCCTGAACCGAACCAAATCCGAACTGAACCGAATCGAATTAGGCATGAATAAGCAAATCGATTCGGGTTTCGGGTTCTTTATTAGGCTTATTCGATTCGGGTTATCCAAATAAGAGCTTTTTCGGTTCTAAATATCCGACACAAATAAGCATTCATCGTCCCCTTTCTCTTATCGACATGAATCAAAATCACAATTCACACTTTTTCTCGTCATTCATAACAGGAAAAAAAAACCTACGCTCGTTCTCGCTATTTCAAAATCGACGAATCTTCTTAACTATTTCCAAACTCGAAATCACTTCTATTGATCCTTCCTCATGTTTTAGACTTTCAAAAATTGACCCTTCCTATTGTCTCTAAGGATTCACGAATTCCTAATTTGTCTAGTCATGATGTAACACCCCGATTTACTGGATGTGGAACTTGAGGATTTAGTGCAAGTTGAAGGGCCTACTCGATGAGTTGGGCGCGTGGGTTAGGAATTCTACTCGTGGAGTTGGAGGGATGGACTCGACAAGTTGAGGCTGTGTGATGAAACCCTAATTTCTCGGATGTACAACCTATTTAAAGGACCTTAAGTCCTTTACCTCGCCTCCCTTACCACCTTTCATGTCCAGAGAGTAACCCTAGCAAGCTAAGGGTGTGTGTGAGGCCAAAAGCGTGTTTTTGGAGCATTCCTTGAAGAGGCTTGGAACAAGGGGAAGCTTGTAGATCCAACATCTACATCATGTTGGCATCCAGTGGGAGGTAAAAAGTCTCTACCTTGGCTTTCCATTACTTAGATCACTTTTTATGTGAGTTTATGGGATCTTTGGTGCAAAATGAGGGTCATTCTCGAGTTAAGCTTCCCATAGGGTATGAGTTTCAGATCTGGACTTCTCTAGGTCCCATGTACATAAAGTTTCAAGCTTTACGAAGCTTTGACCCGTCTTCATGTCCTAAACCCCATCTTGAGCTTAGTGTTAGGTGTTATAGCCTTATGAGGCCTTGCATGAGCATAAAGTTAGCAACTTTATGTGGAAAATAGATCATATGAGGCTGGATCTGGAGTTTGGAGCATTGGAATCGACTAGAATGAGTTTAATATGAAAGGACTGAAGAAGACGAGTTGGGCATCCAACTCGACAAGTTGAGTCGGGTTTTCCCTTTTTGGACTAAGAGTAAAATCGACGAGTGTCTAGGGTTTTCCCCGATCTTTAGGATTTTGTATGGAATCGACGAGTTGGCTAGCAACTCGGCGAGTTGACTCGGGTTTCCATGTTTTAGTGAGCACTGAGGAACTCAATGAGTACATGAGTTGCACTCGACGAGTTGGGTCAGCTGTAACTATTGACTTCCGTTGACTTTAAGGTTTGGTCAAGTTGTGGATATTGGAGGCTATGTAGGGCGGAGTCTAGACCAACAGCTCGAGTGTGGGATATATTGTTTTACTCTGCGAGGTGAGTCTTCTCACTATACTTACCTGAGCGGTAATACTGTGTGACCAGAGAGTCTTATTTGAGTTATGTACCGGAGGGTCCTATGTGTTTATACCGACTTATGTGATATTATGCATTTTGTCTTTGTGATATATGCTATATTATTCTGTGATTTATTGAGTAGGACCGGAGGGTCCAAACCGAGCTGTGAGACCGAAGGGTCCTCATTGAGACACTTGACAGAAAGGGTCCACACTGAGCCATGAGACCGGAGGGTCCTCACCAAGACACATGAGACCGTAGGGTCTGTACCGAGTTATAGCCATTAGAGGCTTATTATTTGTGTATGTGGTATTTTGGGGAACTCACTAAGCTTCGTGCTTACCGTGTTGTGTGATATGTGTTTCAGGTACTTCTCAGGATTGCGAGAAGGCGCCGGCTTGATTATACACGCCTGTTCGAGATTATGTTTGAGAATTATGGGATATTATCAGTTGTTTGTTGACTCATGTTTATGGACAATTGATACATTGGGGTTTTTGGGAAAATGTGATATTGAGTTTTATGTGATTTAAAAATGAAAATTTTGCTTGAAAATTTAGTGTTACAAGTTTGTATCGGAGCCAAGTTTGGGGGATTCAGATGTACTCTCGGGTATGTCTGGACTCAAACTGAGGATATGTTAGGAGCAAAGTCACGCTTGGATGTATTTGTGCTTTACCCACTTGTATTGTGTGATGAGTTGTCTTTACTATAAATAGGAAGTGAGTGACACTCATTTATGTAATGAACACTTTGAGAGCATTAGTTTAGATAGAGAAATTGCAAGACCCATTTATACTCTTTCTATCAATACTAAGGAGAGCTAAACCCAAATTTATTTACTTCATGTGTTCTTGAGTTTCGATGATGACTCACTAGATCTTTTCTTATTCCGTACATGCCATCATAATCAACACAACTAGATTTGGTATTAGAGCAAGAATCAAACTGTTTTGATCTGATTTTCTCCCGTTTCAAAAGATTTTTGAATCTCATTCTAGATTCAAAAGTTTCTGCACTTTTGATCCTGAAAATCTTTGTAGACCTTCAGTTTTGATTTGATTCTGCATTTCGATTGACAAATCGAGTGTTTAGTGTTCATTTGTTGTTTGATTCATAGTGTTAATCTCAAATTTCCCAAGCTTTTCTTTGAAATTGTATGTACATAAATGGTGAACTTCAACATGAATACCATGACTTCTTTCTCACATTTGCTAGGATCTTCAACTCAGATTCCTACGCTTATTCCAGAGTATTACGATCAATGGGAAGATCAAATAGAGGATTACTTAAATGGACTCGATGAAGAGCTATGGAAGTGCATTACTGATGATGTTCATCAACCTCCATTTGTTCAAAGCATTGGAAATTTTGCATCAACTCAAAGTGTTACTGAACAAAATGAAAGACTACAGAATAATGAGAAAAGATGCATGAGAGAGCTTCGTGGTGCTCTTCCTCCTATGGTGTATAATTACATTTGAACCTGCAAAACCTCATAACAAATCTGGAAGATATTGAAGGAAAAGTACCAGGGTAGAGAGAAGACCAAAATCAATTCAGTCAAGCAAAGTCTGATAGAATTAAGGGAGTTTAAGCAAAAAGATGGTGAGTCGATCGAATTGTACTAGGACCGTCTAAACGAGCTCATCTACAAGTGTAATAGATATGGAATTACCAGGTCTACTATGGAATACAACCTTACTTTCATAATGGGGCTTCGCAAGGATTGGAGGAATGTGAGTTTGATGATGAAGACACAACAAACCTTCGATTTTTTGACTCTTAATGATCTTTACAATCAGCTAAAAGCTCACGAAACTGAAGTGAAAGAAAGAGCTGAAGAGTCAAAGATCAATTTTGGAGGTCCACTAGCATTGGTTTCGAAGGTATTGGGAAGAGTAGGTGAGATGGAAGCTATTGAGAAGGAAAGTTTCACAGATGAAGGTCTTATCGTTAACTCTGATGACGAAACGATGGATTTCTACTCTAACAACAGAGTAAAGAAGTTTTATAAGAAACCGTTCAGTGCAAAGTCGAAAGTCGGTGAAATGAAGGAAAGTAACATTGGAAAATTTAGTGATGAGAAGAAGTTCGAGAAGAAAGAGTTTAAGGGTGAAGATTTGAAACAAGAGAAAAAGCTAAACGGTGATTCGGAAATTGATTGTCATTACTGTCGGTAGCAAATCACATTGGCAATGATTTTATGCTGAAGAAGAAAGAAGAAAATATGAATAGGGTTTAGGATGAGGCATACTATTCCGAAAAGATGGAAGAAGTGAGGGAAAAATCAAAGGGATTGTCACTGGTTGCGAGAGGAGAAGATGAGGATGATGGCAAATATCAAATATGGACTTTAGGCTCAGATGATGAAGAGATGAAAAATCCAACACATGGAGCCATTTTTGCAAAGTTTGAGGAGGATGAATAAGATAAGATTATTGGTCGTTGCTTTGTTCAACATCAACAAACAAAGCACCAATGACTTCGAAGGTACGTTCTCTACTTTAAACCTTTAATATTCCTTCAAGTGCTTATGATTCAGTGTTAACTAAGTTTGATGTTGCTGTTACTTATGTTAATAATCTAGTGATTTCTACTAGCAATGAAGCTAAACAATCTAGTACTTAGTTACGAGAAACCCAAAGGATGTTGGAGGCGAAGAAGGCTAAGATAGATCATCTAGAGTTGCAAATAACGAACATCATGATTGATAGAGATAGTTTGAATACAGATAATAGGATTTTTTTAAAACAAAGGAATATTTACTATAATTTTGCTAAAAGACTCTATTCTAAGTTAACTGAATTGCATCACACTAGTGACATAAGTAAAGAACAACATAGGAAGCTTCTACCATTCTTATCTTTCGAAAGGGAAAAAGTAGAAACAACTTCTTATGATAAAGTTCATGATAATAGATATCTCTATGAAATAGTAAAAATTGATGAACATCTAGATGCTAATGATCTTGTTGATATAGTTAATAACACCTTGAATATAAATGAACAAATCAAGATTTTGAAAAAGACTGAGAATTCGACTTCTGACTCTCAAAACAACTTTGTTGATATCGAAGATGACAATATGAGTGAAATTGAAGCAGAGGAAGTTGTTGACTATTCTCAGTTATCTGTCATTAATGTCAAATCATTAGCTAAGGGTAAAGAAAAATGTCATGATTCGAATATTAAAGTTGACAAAGAGCAACCCTCTACTTCAAAAGTTTTTGAACCTGACCATGTGATTGTCGAAGATAGTCTGACTGATAGTCATGATGATGACAATGTTTTGAAAGAAACAATTGATCCAAATGTTTCGAAAGAAACAAAAATTCATCGCATTGTTGAAGATCAGGTGTATAAAGAAACAAATAAATCTGACAAAATCATGAAAGAAAAAGGATCTCATTATATTGAACCTAATTTTGTAGTGTATCCAAACATCAAGTGTACTGATAATGCTTTCTTTCCAAATCAACTTTTTGTTACAAAGGGTAATGGCGAAAGTGTAAAACCAGAGATAAAGAAATTGGTTGAAGAGGACAATAAGAAAGCTTCGAAGGAAGGCTTTTTCTCAAATCAAAGCACCATGGAGAACAATCTTACCAAAAACTCATACACTTTTCAACGACAAAAGCCAAGTCGAACTTGCGTGGCTAAAACTGAAACGTCAAAGATTGAGAAACAAACAAACGTTAAAGTTTCTGAAAAACAAATTGAAAAAGTTCAGAGTCAAAAAGAAATTATTCAAAAGATTTCACAAGAAAATGGGATTTCAATGAATAAGGCACGAAACAAGGCTTATTGGAATACGTATGTGTCTAAAAAGAAACAACAAAAATTTTCTTCCAAAAAGTCTGAAAAGAAAAAGTCTGAATCAGTTAAGACAAAATCACAAAATTCATTTTCTAGTGAAAAGAAATCAATGTCAAAACCTTCGAAATCACGAAAAGATTTTTCTAAAGACAAGGAACATGTTTTGAAACCAAACCAAAAATCAAATGTTCAAACTTCTTATCATGAAAATTATGTGAAAAGTCAACAAAAAGGTTTTGTTAAGAATTCAAACAATCAAAGGTTTTCACAAAATAATTTTCAGAGAAGTGATTTTCGAACAAATGAACAAAAGAATTATCATCGTGTTCCTTATCAAAATTAGTTTTCAAATTCACAAACAGTTTTTCTAAAGAAGAATGTTGGATATCAAAGCTGATTTCCAGATCGTTATAATCCTCATGTTTCGACAAGAAAACCAACAAGACACTTTGAGAATTTCAAAGTTCAAGGGAGGAGAAATGAATATTTCAAGCCTGATCAACCCCAATTTCAAAACCCACCTTCGAAACAAACCACAAAAGCTACATTTGTGAAAGGAAAAACAGATGTGCAAAATATCAATCATTGGTTGGATGGAATGGGAAAGAGTTTCAATATGGGAAATTCTCTCTACAACAAATTAAGGATGCATATGAGAAGTATCTGAGTGAATCCTCAAATGGAAGTTCTTCATCAAAAAAATCAAATCCTTCTGTTCAAAAATGGAGAGAAGTTTTGACAGAAAAAGTCAGTAAGAAAGAACCTAAGAAGAGTGAGGTGCACGTTATTGTTGACTTTAAATCTTCGAATGATTACATTTCGATACCCTTAGATATTGATGTGGACTTAATTGATATAGTCAAAACTAAAGTTCGAAACTGGATAATTGGATCTTCGATACATGAAGCTTTTTATTTTAACATCCCAGGACCCAAACAGCCTTGGGGACCTAAATTCTTTAAATGATTGCAGGTTTTGTGTGACGATCAATACGATGACAAATGGTGTATCGACAATGGTTTTTCTCGTCACATGACTAGGAAGAAGGAAAACTTGAGTGATTTTCGAAGTCTGGACCATGTTGGTTTTGTGAAATTTGGAAATAATAACAAGTGTCAAGTCAAAGGCTATGGGAAAGTGACCAATGGGAAGTTTATAGTAAACAGAGTTGCTTATGTCGAAGGTCTTCAACACAATTTGATAAGTGTTTCACAACTTGTTGTGGGCATTGGCAATCAAGTAGTTTTTAATGAAAAGGAAGTTTCATCTCCAATATCGAAACAAAAGAAGTTCTTAAATCAAAACGAAAAGGAGATATGTTTACACTTGACATCAAACCCATTGTTGGTGTTCCTTTTGTTTGTTTACTTTTGAAAGCTTCCTATGATATAAGTTGGCTATGGCATCGAAGCTTGTCACATTTGAATTTTAAAAGTCTGAACAAATTGGTGGTAAAAGATCTTGTTCGAGGTTTGCCTATGTTAAAATTTGATAATGATTCTCTTTGTGCAGCTTGCGAACAAGGAAAACAACATAGACAAGGTCATCCGATTGTGATAGATTCAAAAATCGTCGAACCTTTGAAACTTCTTCATATTGACCTTTGTGGTCCTTCGACGGTTGAAACACTCAACAAAAATTGGTACATTCTGGTTATTGTTGATGATTTTTCCAGGTTTACTTGGGGATAGTTTCTTCGTTTGAAATCAGAAACAACCCAAGTGATGATTGATTTTATCAAACATATCGAATTAAGTTAGAAGTTGCAAAATAAAGAGTGATAATGGATCTGAGTTCAAGAACAAGGTTCTCGATTCGTTTTTGGCTGACAAATGAATTTCTCACAATTTTTCTTCTCGTTACACACCTCAAAAAAAATGGTGTTGTTGAAAGGAGAAATCGTTCACTCTGTGAAGCAGCAAGAACAATGTTGACTTACGAAAATCTTCCATAATATCTATCAGTTGAAGCTGTTTCAACTGCTTGCTTTACTTAAAATCAGTCTTTTATTCATAGAAGATTTGATATCACCCCTTATGAAATCATTAACAATAGGAAACCAAATGTAAAAATTTTCCATGTTTTTGGTTGCAGGTGCTTCATTATGAATCTTAAGGATAGTCTTTCGAAATTTCAGTCTAAGGCTGATGAAGGAATATTCTTAGGATATTCTCATAATTCTGTGGCATACAGGGTACTCAATAAGCGAACAAGGAAGATCGAAGAAATCTTTAATCTCACATTCGATGATCACTATGTTAAAAGTGTTGAAAAATATTTTGAGAAAAAACCAATCGTTAATGAATCAAATTCTGAAGTTGAAAGAGTTAATTCATTAGATTTTGATTATGATTTAATTTTTGGTACTCCTGATAGGGCTATTGATGCTGAAATCCATGCTAAGGATAATCGAATTTCTAAAGCATCGAAACATTCTAAAGATTCGACAGTAATCCAACATATTGCTGATTACCACTCGACAACAAATTCTTCGATTGATAACGAAAGTCTACCAATTTTACAAACTGATCAAGTTGAGGGGGTGTAACAAAGTAAATTTTCAAAACAAAATTTCATTTTTAAAACATACTTTTATTCACAAGATAATATCAAAACATAATGTATCCCATGTTATCATCACAAAACATATCCCAGAATCTCAAGTGCATAAATCTTCATCAGTATGTAGATATCATGTCGGTGCCTTCCCGCGATCCTCGCTAGTACCTGAAACACATATCACATAACACGATAAGCATAAATGCTTAGTGAGTTCCCCAAAATACCACATACAACACATAAGCCTTTCCAGGCCATAACTCTGTGGGACCTTCCGGTCCAAGTGTCTCAGGGGACTTCCGTCCCGAATCCCAGTAGACCTCCTGGTCCAAGTGTCTCAGGGGACTTTCGTCCCGAATCCCGGTAGATGAGACATCCCCATTTTCACGACCAGAAAAGACCGATTTTGTTTATGCTTTATAAAAATCAGAGTATTTCTTTTCATAAAAATGTTGCGGAATTTGTTCCCAGAAAAACATGATAGATACGTTATTAAAACATTTTCGAAGAAACGTATTTTTATTTATTTTAAAACGTTTGGGATGTCATCGTCAATACAGAAACATAAGCATAAACAGAACTTACTAGTGATATACATCTCTTTAATCTCTTAGTGTAATGTCACTTCATATCGACACCTGTGATATAAATAAAATGAGTGGGTGAGGTTGGGAAACCTGGTGAGTACATAGGGTTTCCAACCCACAATAATATAATTATTATGTTCAAACAATCAAACAATCATCCCAATTACCCATCCCCATTATCTTCTTTACTCTTAAGGATCTACCCTAAGAATCAACCATTCCTCGTTCATACATTCCTAAGGATCATCCTAAGAAATCGGCACGAAGTCCATCGTCACCGGGGTTTAGGCACTAAGTCTGCATAGTTGCCAGAATTTATACAATAGGCACTAAGTCTGCACAGTCGCCAGGGTTTTGGCACCAAGTTTGCATGATCACCAGGGTTTAGGCATCAAGTCTACATGATCTCCAGGGTTTAGGCATCAAGTCTGCATGATCACCAAGGTTTAGAGTACACCGAGTGAACACATCGTTCACAACACTTACAGGTTGCGAGCCAGCTAGTGTTCCACGGGACTGTTTAGAATAGTCCGTGGTTGTCATCCATACTCCGCTGAATGACGGGGCCATCGTTTGGGAAAAGGCTTCTCACATCGTTCACCTCTCACCCTCACCTCGTGGTCTATAACACCTCTCAACTCATCGTCCAACTCATATTCCATCTATTATATCTACCCATATTTTATCCCAACATTTTCGTAGATATAAAATACATATACAATTTAAATCGTGTATAAAATCGTTCATCTAGCATAGACAGCAAGTATTCAGATAATATGCACACATAGCACGTAATTTATATAAAATACTTCATATCTATGTGTAAGATGAAAGTAACTATGCACTCACCTGATAAGGTGGCGACTCAACACTCGGACAGCGTTTCGATACTCTCAAAACAGTTTTCCTTCAATAAAACAGCAGATTTTAAAGAAAATCGAGCTTTGCTCGGAGCATCGTTTCCGAAAACGAAAGACCCCTTTTTCTCGGGACTCTGGGAGCCTTGGGGCTTCCTTAGGGTGCTAGGGGGTTTCCTAGGGTTTTGGGGGGTTAAAATGGGTTAGCGAGAGAGAAAGTAGTGAGAGAAAGAATCATGCCAGCCTTCGCAACCCTTTTATAGGCGCAACTCCTTGGACGAACGTTGGGCGTTCAGCAGCGCTACACTGGGCGTAGCTCGGGTAAGCATGCCAGCCTCGCACCAGCTGGCTCGCACCTGCATCGGATAGATAAGAAGCGAAGGTACGCTGGGCGTACCAACCTCGGACACGGGGCATAATAGCGAGGGTTACGTGGCATGATCCGAAGCGTGTTTCTTCATCAGCGATGGGTGGTCCAAATGCTGCCACGTCACCAGCTCCTCACCAGGCTTCGCAAATTCGACTAAAATCTTTAAAAAATCGTAACTTTTGCAGACGAGCTCCGTTTTCAATGTTCTTTATATCCACACAAAGGCGGGAACGTACTCTACAACTTTCGTTTAGACTACGTTGGCTAATTTTGACTTTATTTTAAAATTTACATTATTAACATGTCGGGATAGGATTAGTTCGTTAAATTCACATAACTTCTTCATCCGACATCCGTTTTCACCCATCTTTTTCTCGTTACACTACTCTTAACGAGATCTTCGATTCTCGTTTAGGTCGTGTTGGCTAAAAACCGCTCGATCTAATATTCGAATTTCGGGCTGTATACTTCTAATCCGAAACTTAGAAAAATTATAACTTCCTCATATGAAGTCAGATTTGGGCGTTCTTTTTATGGACGCTCTCGGTTTAACGTATTCCACGACTTTTGTTTAGATCGCTAAGGCTAAATCTTGCTCTATCGTAATTTCACTATTTACGTTTCCCAGTATCATGCCGGTTCCGTCGCGAAACTTCGATGGGTCATAACTTCTTCGTTAAAACTCGGATTTCGGCGTTCTTTATATGTACGGAAACATTATGACATATTCTACAACTTGGTTAAGATTTATTTATTCTAAATAATCTTTTGTCGAAAAGTCATTTTCGACACTTATTGCCTCTAATTTGACTAGCCCGGATCTACGGGCTTTACAGTAGACCTTTCGGTCCTACACGTATCGACCTTCTGGTCCATAACCTCCTGACCTTCCAGTCCATTTCCTCTTGACCTTCCAGTTCATATCATCTTGACCTTCCAGTCCTCATCATACATAGCATACATAACGCACACATATCACATATCAGCATATAACACATACATCTCATAGCATATAAGACCTTTCGGTCACACATAGGTACCCTTGCAGGTACAGTATAGTGAGAAGACTCACCTCGTCTGATGTCTAGTAACTTACGTGCTCAATCCCTGAATCTCAAAACAACGACCTAGCCCCGCCGAATCACATAAAGTAATTGTTTCAAATCATTAATGGATCTCAAGGCTAGACTAATCCCTTCCTATGTCCTCTCAAAAGGCTTAGAGACCATTTTACCCCTCAATGGTCCCAAAAGTCCAACTGTTGACTAAGACGCCAAAAGTAAACGAAAGTCAACAACAAGCAGTACGCGGGGCGTCCCAACTCGTGTACGCGGGGCGTACTCCGGCTAACCAGAATCGGGGGACTCGACCCCTTACGCGGCACGTATTGGGATTACGCCCAACGTAAGTCCCAGTTTCCCATTCTCCAAAGTTTTGGTCTGAATTGATTAAGACAACGGTCCATATCACAGATGTAGGAACTCTACTTCCTTCTAAACCATAAAGTCAAAACCTTTAGGCCTTTTCATGGCTAAAAAGGTTATAACTTCTTCCAACCTCTTATCCCCTTTTCTCATAAAGACCATAACTTATGAATGACTCCATAATGACGACCAAGTTTGGATTTTTATGCATCTACAACACATCCACAGCTGAAATGGGACAGATCAAGGATTGTGGAGACCATTTACTCAAAAAGTCTCCATATTGGGACAAACCCTAAGGAATTGGACCATGAAACACAAAACCAAAATGAAGAGGAAAGTTCTGAGCTTTTTACCTCCAAGTGATGTTTCCCCCTTTGACAAGCTCAGATCCAAGGCTTGCACACCAAGACTAACTTCCACCAAGGTCCTTTCTCATTCTTCACAAACACACAAAGGAACTTCAAGCTCAAAACACACCCCCACAAGATTAGAACGAATGTAGAATCTCTCTTAGGGTTTCACTCTCTGAAATGGTGGCTGAGGATAAGGCCATCACATTCCTTATAAAGGGCTCAAGCCACAATTAGGGTTTTGCATCTGGGCCGGTTACGCCTGGCGTAACCTTATGTACGCCCAACATACCTAGGCGAGTCCGTGTAAAACTTAAGTGCATGAGTACGCGCAGCGTACTCTTCAGTACGCCCAATGTACTCATTTGCTATAACTTTCTTTTAAGGGCTAAACTTGACAACTTGGAAAAGAAGAAGGGTTTAAGAGATGCACCTGAATTTCGGGATGTTACAGGGGGAGCACTTGACTTCGACTACTCATGTTGAGGGGGATCATACTTTCAAGGCGGAGAATGAGAGAATGGATGTTGATGTCGAGGGGGAACATCAAGAAGATAATTTTGTCGAGGGGGAGCAAATTGATAATCAAACAAATATTTTAAATAATCAAAAAATTCATGATTTGATTGATAATGTGTCAATTGCAGTTTAGAGAATGATGAAATATTCGAATATGCACCGTTGGATTTCGATCCAACGTATCCTCCGACGGACAGATGGACTCGAAATCATCCACATGAACAAATTCTTGGTGATCCACAAGCTGGAGTATTTATGAGAGCTCAGATTCTTTCAAAGAATGAGGTACTAAATACTCACCAGGAATTTCTTATGTTCAATGTTTTTATTTCGAAAATTGAACCGAAAACAATCAAGATTGCAATGAAAGATCCTGATTTGATTGTTTCTATGCAATCTGAGTTGGCTGAATTTGAAAGAAATAGAGTTTGGTGTCTAGTTCCTAAACCAAAAGACATGTCAGTGACAAGATTAAAATGGATTTTAAAAAATAAAACCGATAACGAAGGTAACATTGTTCGAAACAAAGCTAGGCTTGTAATTAAAGGTTATTCGCAACAAGAATGTATAGAATATGAAGAAACCTTCGCCCCTATCGCAAGACTCGAGGCAGTTCGAATATTTGTGGCCTATGCAGCACACAAGGATTTTGATGTCTACCAGATGGATGTCAAGTGTGCGTTTCTCAACGGTGAACTCGAAGAGACGGTGTATGTTGAACAACCTCCAGGTTTTATTAATGAAAAATATCAGGATCATTTTTATATCTTAGACAAAGTTGTTTTTGGGTTAAAACAAGCACGAAGAGCCTGGTATGCAACTCTTACCATTTTTTAAAGCAATCAAAATTTAAACAAGAATCAGTTGATCCCACTCTCTTTCGAAAGAAAGTTGGGGATCATCTTATGATTGTTCAAATTTATGTCGATGATATTATTTTTGGCTCTACTGACCCTGTTTTTTCGAGATAATTCGAAATTTTCATGAAAATTCAGTTTGAGATGAGTATGATGGGGAAAATAAACAATTTTCTGGGATTAAATATTTGTCAAAGTAGAGAAGGAATATTTATCAATCAAGAGAAGTACACAAGAAATCTGATGGAAAAGTTTGGAGTGACGAATAGCACGAAGCTAAGAGTACCAATAGCAGTTGGAACAAGACTTAATCCTTCGTTGGATAAACTAGTTGTTGATCTCACAATGTATCGAAGCATAATAGGTTCGTTACTTTACCTTACAATAAGTCGACCTGATATTATGTTTTCTGTGTGCAATTATGCAAGGTACCAATTGAATCCCAGGGAACCTCATCTGACTGCAGTAAAGAGTATATTTTGTTATCTCAAAGGTTCAACTTCGTTAGGAGTGTGGTATCCTTCGAAGTCAGTTTTTTTCATTCAGGAATTCTCAGATGCTGATTTGGGAGGTTGTAATGTTGATCGAAAAAGCACAAGTGGTGGGTGTCAACTATTGGATAAGAAGTTAGTAAACTGGCAATCAAAAAAACAAACATCTGTGTTGATATCTACAACAAAAGCAGAATGTGTTGCTGCTTGCAGCTTACACTTCACAAATCATATGGATACAAAGTCAACTGTGTGATTATGCAATCAACATGAAGAAAATTCCGTTGTATTGTGACTCACAAAGTGTCATTCGTATCTGCTATAACCTTGTACAACATTCGAAAACCAAACACATTGTTCTTCGTTACCATTTTATAAAAGATCATGTTGAAGATGGAAATATAGAAGTTCATTTTGTAAAGACCACTGATCAGCTTGCTGATATCTTTACAAAACCCTTGGATGAAAAATCGTTTGTAAGAATACTAAATGGCTTACGAATGATGGATGCGAATTATGTTCCTAGTCAACTTTCGTTAGAATGACAAGCCAAAGTGGAGAAAGGATGTTGATTTAGTGGTTATTGTTCATGATTCAGTGGTTATTGTTCATAGTCAACGTTTCGACATGCTTCGCTTTCGACATCAGGCACAATGGTTTGACAAAAATCTTCGTTACTTTTGCTATGTTTTAATTTTTTGTTAGTTAAGTATAATTTTTTTCTTAGGCGAATACATTTTTTAATCAATTCTTTATCGCTTAACTGTTGGATTGATGAATGACTATGAACTCATTTCAAATGGAGAGAAGAATGAGGTTGGAAAATTAATTTGGCATCCAATTTATCAAATCAAAGATTTGTTTGATCAATTGATTACATTGTATCAAGAAAGAAGAAGAAATAAGAGAAAATGTGAAGTCATAAAAGGAATTTTTCTTGCTGAATGTAAACCTGGAAGCAATAAACTTGAATATTATGCAAATTGTCGTGAAGCTTAAGAACATGTTCTTGATGATGATCATCGTGTTCTTGATGTTCTTGATGTTCAAGAAGAAGGAGTTCAAGTTGATTCTCATGATGAAAAAGTTTTTTGCTCGAATGTAGTTCAAACCGATGATATTTTGTATTCTTGTGATTCGTTTGAAGGAATGATTCCTTATCGGAAGTCGGTGATCCAACAAAATTCACAAGTATCAAACTTCAAAAGATTTGATTCAAACTCAAAAATTTGAAGTTGTGGAAAGTGGGTTTTTTCATGAAATCAAGTGTTCAAGATGCAAAAAAATGAGAAAGAAAAAGAAGAAGAAGATTAAACGCAAAAACAAGCGGGTTTATTCATAAAAATTGTCAAATGTTGTGAAGTCGAAATCCTTGAAGCAAATTTGGGTTCCAAAGCAACAATCTCCAAATGTTGCATTGAATTTGAAGTTAAAACCCAAAAGTGTTGATGGTTTTTATGATGATGTTCTTGGATCGATGAAGAACACACGAAGAACACGAAGAACGAGTTGTACATCACGCATAGTGGGTTGTACAATGTTCAACCTGGAGATTTTCTCGTTCCAACAAAAGAACCAAGATCTTCTAAATTTGATTCGTTCGTTGCAAATGGATCTCGATTCGTCAAAAAGGTATCTCAAATTCTCAAATGGATTTCAAAATGTCCATGATTTCGATTCATATTTTACGTTTTTCATTTTTGATCGATTTGCCTCATTGGATCAAATCCCTTTCAAACCCATTGATTGATCCAATTATTTTTGTTTAAATCAAAATTCTTCAAAATAATTATCATATTCTATCATTTTTTTAATTTCAAAATGTTATTGATCATTCGAAATTAAAACAAGTTTGGCACTGTTCATCTGATACATATTTCGAAGCACATCATAGATATATTTTCGTTACTATTCATCCTAATCAATTGAGCCCAAAACGAATATTTACATATTGTTTCTTTGATCCGAATTCCATGTTGAAGCCCAAAGAATCCCTTAATTCCTCTTCACACGCTTAAAGTTCTTTTACTTTTGATTGTTCTTGAAAGTATTCATATGAATGAGATTTCATCTAGTCTTTCTTAAAAATCGATGTGTATAGACTAATATTGTGAATCGATTGTATTTGTTTTGTACCAATATAAAGTCGATTATGATCAAGCGGTCAATAATTGACGAATTTGAAAAGTCAACCTAGAAAGTCAAATTCGATTCCTTGGTTTCCAATCAGTGAATTTTGTTTCGATTTTTGAGATTAAAGGATCAATGTTAGATGTTGGACGGAGCGTTGAGTATCAAAGTCATTGATTTTGGATTTGGAATTGACAGTCGATGTTCGAAGGAGATGGCTTAGGAACGAACTGAGACTCACGAACTCAAATGTTCGTTCATTGGATTTTGAAGATAGTAATGGAATCGATTTATGTTGATAGCTTTGAGTGTCGACGTGTTTTGGTGTGAATGATCGTAAAAGGAAGAATCAATTTTTGAGGTTGTTTACTAATGACCTGGAAATTGCTAATTGATGTCGAGGGATTAGAGTCAAGATTAGTTGTTGATGGTCGAATTGTCTAGAATTGTTGATGAGTTCTTGAATGTCGACTGGGAATTGATGGTAGAAAAGTGAAGAACGAATCGTTTGAGACTCACCTGATTGGTTTCATTTGATTTCGACAGTCGAAGGGTATATGGTCAACTGGATTGGGAATGCATACGAAGGCTGAACAAAGTTTAAAATAAAAGGGTTGAATGTTTGATTCTCGAATCAATTGTTTTGATATTAATGATCGATTTTGGTTACTAGATGATTTCAAATCATGTGTTGGATAGTAAAGAAAGCAAATGAGGGTATTTGCTTTTGAGGTACTTGTGATAGAAAAAGTGAAGGGTCCCTATGCTTGGAATTGAACTCGCTTTGGGAAAAGCGCTGATGTTTTGATGTCGAAAGTTGGATTGTAAAGTAATGTCGATTTTGGAGTCAAAAGCGAAGGCTGATGTTTGACTTGGGAAGCAATTGTATTTGAATCTATTAGGGTAGAAGGCTTCACTTTTGTGACACATTGCTAACGAACATATGGTTTTGAAAGCGAATGAAGGATTGATGATTCGATAGTCGAAGGCTTTTTTGCTTTTCTTTTCGATTGACGAATTTTTTTGACTCCAAAAGCGAAGCGTGCATAGTGTTTTGTTACTTATATAACGAATTGGAGAAGAAAACCAAAAGTTAAGAATATAGTCCCTAAACTTTTAACGAAGTGGCATAAATGGTCGATTTTCGAATATGCAGCAATAATTGATGAAGAAGAAACAAATGTTTCGAAATTGGTCTTTCAAGTTTCGAAGATTTAACAGTTTACACCCATTTTGAAATAAGGACTGACTTTTGACATTTTTGAAGAATTGTGCAGAATTTTTGAAAAGAGTCCCTGTAATTTCAAAATTTTGGAAGAAAATATCCAATTTCGAAATTGGGGTAATAAAGCTGCGAAATTGAAGACTTTACATTTCAGGCCCCTATAGTTGGTGCGAACTTACACTTTATGCCAAGTTTTGCAAATGGGGGAGTGTTTCGCATCTTTAGCTATTTTTGGCACAAAGTGTCCCTGCAGAATTCTGTTATTGATGGTTTTACCCGAATTTTGGAAAATCTTGCAAATCTAACCCAAAAGTCGAAAATTTTCATAAATTGGAAATTTTTTCGAGACTTTTTCATAATTGTTTTTCGTGCAAGTTTTCCGGGAGTTTCATTTTTGATACACATCAAGGGGGAGTATTGTGAAGTTAATTCCTCGGGCGCTTCTCACCATTAATGGGTTTTATAATTTTTTGTTTATAAAAAGGGGGAGAATGATGAGTATTCGAAGCGATCGAGTTTTTCGGGTATTCATTTGCGGATTTGAAGACCGATGTTACTTCGAAGGTGAGTTTGGTCTTGATGGCGCGAGCTCGTTGGATATTGAAGTCGGACATCCAGTCCTAACTTTGAGGGGGAGAATGTTAGGGTGCAAAGTCGCGCTTGGATGTATTTTTGCTTTACCCACTTGTATTGTGTGATGAGTCATTGAGTTGTCTTTCCTATAAATAGGAAGTGATTGACACTCATTTATGTAGTGAACACTTTGAGAGCATTAGTTTAGAGAGAGAAATTGCAAGACCCATTTGTACTCTTTCTATCAATACTAATGAGAGCTAAACCCGTATTTATTTACTTCATGCTTTCTTAAGTTTGGATGATGCTTCACTAGATCTTTTCTTATTCCACACATGCCATCATAATCAACACAAATACATTTGAGAAAAAAATTATAAAAATAAATGAATTTTCTAAAACGAGTAAGAGTTTTAAAGAGAAAATGAGATGAAGCAGTGTGTACAATCAACTAGAGCCCGAATGGTGATTTCCCAAAATACCATTACTTGTTTATATTATGAGATACATATGAGATATTAGAGCTTCATGCTAGAGGATAGGCTAGGTATTTCCGAAATTTAGAGCTAGAGTTTCCTGATTCATGATGCCTTAACCTAGGGAATGCTACTGGTTGATATTATCTGCTATTTGCTACGTGTATGTGCTGAGTAGGTGTAACAACATAAATTTTCAAAACAAAATTTTCATTTAAATCATATAATTCTCATGACACATTTATAAAATCCTCATTTATTTAATTTACAAACGCAACTCCATGTTTGTTTGATTACAAATCCAGGATCCTCGAAAACATAACTCTTTCACTGGTGTGTAAAATCAAGCCGGTGCCTTCCCGTGATCCTGAGAAAAACCTGAAACACATAACACATAACATAGTAAGCACGAAGCTTAGTGAGTTCCCCAAAATACCACTCTAACACATTTTAGCCACTCGAGGCTATAACTCTGTTTGACCCTCTGGTGGGACCCTCTAGTCCCAACTCTCTGTGGGCCCTGTGGCCCTAACTCTGTGGACCAAAAGGTCCTAACTCTATGGACCCACTGGTCCTAGCTCTATAAACTCTGAATCGTGCATATCACATATCACAACAATTATCATACATAAATAGCAAGCAAATACACTGCCACATAGCTCTAAAGTATACTGACACATAACCCTGTTACCACTGTAGGTAAAGTATAGTGAGAAGACTCACCTCAAATGATGAATGGCTCCTACAAATGTCGTCGTTGCGCACCAGCCTCTACCTCTGAGCCATATCTACAATGATCTCAAATTAGGATCTAAGTCCCAACCCTCATTCTCTAGGTCTAAAGGTAGTCCACTAACTAGTCCATAAGTAACCCCAAAACCCATTGGGCCCATCAAGGCCCAATAATAAATGGACTCTACCGAGGCCCAACTCTCAAGTCCAAGAGGCAAGCCTAACTACAGGGCCCAAGGCGCATATACATATTCCTCTGGTCCAAATCTCAAGCACAACAAGCCCAAACTTCAGGCCCAATATAAGACTTAGTCCAAAAAGTCCACAGTGGGGTTACGCGGGGCGTACCTCCTTTGGTACGCTCAGCGTACTCCATCGCACATCCTGATCGGGGACACCAACCTACTACGCGGGGCGTACTAGATTTACGCTCAGCATATGCCCATATTTACCTTTTCAACTCTTTTGGTCTTAATCAGTTAAGACCATAGCTATACTCTTAGATCTGGATTCCATAAGGGCTCATACTCAATAAAGCTCGTGGCTTTAAGCCTTTGCATGGCTGATCAAGTCCCAAACACAAAAACTCTCACTCATTACTACTAAAAAATTCTCATATCTCATGCATTATTTGATTCCAACATCCAAAGACTCATTTTTATGAATCCTTTCCACTAAAAACACTTAAAGGGACATATATTAGGCTGTGGAGCTTAACCACTCATAAAGCTTTAAGCTTTGGGACCAAAAACCCTAAAATGGACCCAAAACAAAAGCTAGCACAATAATAAGCAAGTTCAAAACTTGATACCTATGGAGGATGCACCAACAATAAAAGAACATAGATCCAAAAGCTAGGTGCTCAAGCCATTCTCTTTCAAAGCTCCTTCTTCTTCAAAAGACAAGCACAATAAGTCATCACCCCATTAGATCCATATGAGAAAACCACCAAGATTCAAACTTTATGCTTTCTGGAGCTAGATCAACATGATTAGGGCTTGGATCCACAAGCTCCAAGCCAAGCAATGCTTCCTCAAGAAACTCCTTCTTCCACAATATGCACCAAAAACTCACTAAATCACCAAAATGCTTAAGAATCACTCAAATGGAGGCTTAGGGTCGATTTCTAGGGTTTAGAGGGATGGAGGCTAAAGGTATTAGGGTTAGGTTATGAGTTAAGGACCTTAAATACGGTCCAAGACCCTAAAATAGCGTTCAGGTCTGTTTGGCGTACGCCCAGCGTACTCTGAAGAACATTCGCGACCCTCCCTGGTCAGTACGCCCAGCGTACTCTTAAATTACGCCCAACGTACTTAGTACACCCATTGTACTCTAAATTACGTCCAACGTACTCTAAATTACGCCCAACGTACTCGGCTAAGCCTGAAACCATAAAACTTCTGAAGGCCATAACTTCTTCTTTATAAGTCCGTTTCCAACGATCCTTATATCCACGGAAAGCTAACGAGAAGCCCTACACTTCTATCAACTTTATTCCTCCTGAATCCCACTCGGAATCAGATCCAAAATTCATGAAAAGCCCCAACCAGCGCCTTAACAATACATTCGGGCTCTAAAGCACAAACCGACTCTTTTATCACACAACCTACCTCACCCACATCCCAAAAGGGAATAACCATTCTCTTTCAACGCCTCAAAACCTTGTCATACTCGGATTAAGGCCCACAGGCCCTAAATCACAAAATAATCCAGAACAGGGTGTTACAATTCTCCCCCATTTGAAATAGATTTCGCCCTCGAAATCGCTCCTTATCAACACATAAGTCGAACCCAATGATTCAGGAAGCACCATTGAAAGAACCCCATATCATACAACAATCTCTTTTAAAAACACCTAAAACAAATAGGAACTCCCGACCCTAAAGAAGGACAGACCCTTCTGCCGCTGCAGTACCTGATCTACCTCTCCAGAACTTGAAACTCTACTGGTCTGTTTCCCTTCCAGACCACTCTCGCAATATCATCATGTTAATCGCTCATCGAATAACATACTCTAAGAATACTCTATCAATTTTGATTCTCTAATCGATCCCGGTCACAATTCAAAAGGGATGGAAGGTCATATCCCACTAAGGACCCACTGACTGAACAACTATCATAACTCTTCTAAAGGAATGGTCCTCAAAACTCTATCCTCATACACAAGAAAGCAGTCAAGCCATCTCGGAACGATCCTCTGGCACCCTAAATCATAAGCCCCAGTTCCTCTCAAATGTTCCACCCGACACTGAACACCATGTCAACTCACGTCCCGACAGTTGGACCTTCAAGGGCTACCCACTACACACCCAATAAAACGACTTACCGACTTCCTTCTCACAATAATTATCTTCGTCCATCATGACACACAAGTCACAAAGTTCGCTTTACCCCAAGATAATACTACAATCCTAACTGAAATCATCTCACCCTCGACTCCTGTCGTCTACTACTCATTAGCTTCATACATCTCGCGTTCCGTACCATACAAACGAACTGACCCACACAAGTCTAAAACATCATATGACACACAACACCCCTCAGAAGGAACCCATCTCTAAGCTCAAAATCTTATCTTGCCTTCACATTACACCACTAGAGCCAAATCAAACTCGAGAGTCTGGGTCGACGCGAAATTGGAATCACTCGTCCCAATGAAGCTCTCAACTCATAACCCATTACTCGCAACTTTCGTGTACATCACTACATCTAATTCCTTCTGAATGCGATCACCACACCTTAACTCAAAATAAAACGACTCCCGACCATTAGGGAGACCCCAGTCTCACCCATGTCCTGCCTACCAGATTCCCACAGACTCACTGATAAGGCTACCCAAGCCTAGGAACTCCTCTGTGCCATGCTCTGGCTAGTGAAAACTACGGCTCCCCGCAGTTCCACAACGCTCTCTCACTGACCAGTGAAAGCTACGGCTCCCCGCAGTTTCACAATGCTCCCTCACTACTTGGCAAATACTACGGCTCCCCGCAGTATCGCCACATCATCTCGTTGGCTGGTAGATACTACGGCTCCCCGCAGTATCACCACACTCTCTCGCTAACCAGCGAATACTACGGTTCCCCGCAGTATCACGACACTCTCTTGTTGACTAGTGAGTACTTCAGCTCCCCAAAATACCCTGATACCCTCTTCCACTCAAGCACTCGGAACCTCAAAATATTCCCATCTCACACATTGAAACACGGAGGAAATATCACTGACTGAAAACACGTTGACTAAATTCCAAAGCTGCATCCTCTACTGATCACCACCCAAGCGAAACTACTCATTCCGACTCTGAAATTAGTTGACGAATCCATTGCTACCCCTCCTAAAGTATAGATCACAATCTATACCTATACCTTCAAATCTTAGCTATTGCATTCTGAACTCAGCTACCCAACCGCCTCGAACTCAACATTTGCAAACTCGAAAAATTTCTTAGCCATAATAAATTCTCCGACCAACGACCAACCGTCGTGGATTCACTCACCCTTTCGTAAGCACCTACACATACATCATCTTGCATCAAACCTCGCCTACTTCATCAAATGCCCAGGTTCCATGTGTCCACACCACAAATCTCTATAACCAATCCTATAACCACACTTTAACGAATCGTTGATCCTTCTCAAAAGAATACCCAGTTCTCCCCCACCCAGGGTTCAAACCATCACTAATTGGCATACCAACAATCTACTCCTTAGACTGTTTCACCAAGTATATCACACTTGACTCTTGGAGTGTATCACGTAATCACTTTAATGATCTTCCCGTTGGAAACCAAGCAACTCTACATATCCCGACTTTGACCAAAAATCTCAAAGTCCTCCCGACGTGACTGCCTCTATTCATCTTGAAGCCTCAAACCGACACACCGTTGGATACCCCACTGTTCCGAATTAGATCTGACTCTCGGTCCGGAAATGATGCACAATCTCACACTTCGACCCTGATTCCTCAACCCGCTTCCCAAACCGGAAATACTCATAAAAGCAACAGACCTCACTCTTATTGTCGCTACACAACGCAGACCACGAGGGCCGCCGCTCCGATATACTCCTCTTAGCCACCAGGAACTCGCATCAAACATACTGCCCAATTACTCTGGTGAAAAGGTCGCAGCCCCTTGCTACCCCACCGGGTCTACCTCCAACTCTGAAACTGGAAGCTCAATATCCCTGCTTCTTCTCACAGAAAATAGCATAACTCTGGTCACAGAAAATGGCATATCTGCTATCGGCCAACTACTCAACTCAGAATGTAATCCTCCAAAAGTACCACCTCTACTTATCCTTGAGTCTTGTGACTCCAACTGACATCTTACCAAAATGTCTCGGGAACCAACTCAATTTCTCTTCAAGGTGTGCTCAATTGAAACTTGTTCAACATGGCCCTCTTTCCCCACACTCTATCATGTATGATCTCAATCTGATCAATCTCAACAGGATAACTGGTAAAACCAGAAGCACCATCCCCCACGAATCATGGTACTCGAACCATGTTATCTTCTCTCAATCTGCTACAAATCATGGTACTCGAACCATGATATCACCTTTCGATCTGACACCAATCATGGTACTCGAACCATGATATCACCTCTCGATCTGCTACCAATCATGGTACTCGAACCATGACATCACCTCTCGATTTGCTACTTAGAACCTCTGGAATTTTCCTTGTATCGAGTATGGGTCCTCTGATTTCAGTAGTACGGGCCCATACTACCTGCCACATCTACCCATACTTTCCACACAGACCATCCCAGATTTCCTAAGTAGCTGCTTAACTTCCTCAATCACCAATCCCGTCATACCTGGTCGCTCTCCTGCGAAATGCTCTACTCTGTCGGCGTACTCTTCTGACTAAGGTCACATCCTAGGCTCATCCTAGGTTCTCACACTTCTCCGCCATCAGCTGCTGAGAAACTCCTTATGATGCCAGTCATCTACCTCCTGAATATCATCATATTCGCTTGCTAGTTGACTCCCATCATCAGGAATTCCACAAAGCACGAAGCAAGCAGCATTCGGGCATCGAATAAACACATAAAACTCGCTCTAGGTGATAACTCCACTTGCTCTACTCATACTCAAAAGATATCACCGAACTCTACAACTCTACCCCTCGCGGGTATCTAGCTACTCTCTCGGTAGACTCCATAAATGCTCATCTAGGTATCTCTCCTAGATTACTCTTCTACTCAAATTCCCCTATACAATGATTCCCGCTGGATACTCTCCCTCAGCACATGCTCGAAAGTGCATCATAGATAACAACAAATCTTAGGCTAAGGCATTACAAATCAGGCCACTCTAGTCCTAAAATCTGAAATACCTAGCCTATCTCTGGCATGCATAATATCTCATAACATATTTCATAACACAAAAGTATGGGTATTTTAGGAAATCACCATTCGGGCTCTGGCTGATTGTACACACTGCTCCTTGTTTTCTCGTAGAAACTCTTGCTCGTTTTAGAAAAAAAATCATTTCTTTTGAAAATTCTTTGTCAAATCCTCAGTTTGAGTCCAGATTTACCCGAAGGTGCATCCGAATCCCTCAAACCAAGGCTCTCATACCAACTTGTAACAACGTAAATTTTCAAAACAAAATTTTCATTTAAATCATATAATTCTCATGACACATTTATAAAATCCTCATTTATTTAATTTACAAACGCAACTCCATGTTTGTTTGATTACAAATCCAGGATCCTCGAAAACATATCTCTTTCACTGGTGTGTACAATCAAGCCGGTGCCTTCCCGTGATCTTGAGAAAAACCTGAAACACATAACACAGTAAGCACGAAGCTTAGTGAGTTCCCCAAAATACCACTCTAACACATTTTAGCCACTCGAGACTATAACTTTGTTAATGTGTCTCAGTGGGATCCTCTAGTCCCAACTCTCTGTGGGCCCTCTAACCCTAACTCTGTGGACCAAAAGGTCCTAACTAGGGGTGAGCATTTGGACCGGTGGACCGAACCGGACCGGTGAACTGCACCGGACCGGATCGGACCATACCGTTTTTTTGGACCCCCGGGCCGGTTCTCGGTTCTAAGATTTCTCGCCGGTCCGGTCCGGTTTTTTTCCCGGTCCGGTCCGGTTTTTACCGGGTTTACAACCGGTTAGACATGATTAAGATTTTTGTGACGTTTTTTAAACACACATAACTCATTCGTTTTAAGTCGGATTGACCTGCAGTTTTTCCAACATTTAGTTTACAGTTTGTAGATAAATTTAGACTATAATTTTGTTTATTTTGGTATTATATTTACCGTGTTACAATCCTTCAAAGTAGAGCTATCAAAGCTGAAAAAATTCAGCTTTTCAGGAACATTTTGTAAGCTGTGACGTTTTTTAAACACCCATAACTCATTCGTTTTATGTCGGATTGACCTCCGATTTTTTCCAACATTTAGTTTACCGTTTGTAGATGAGTTTAGACTATAATTTTGTTTATTTTGGTATTATATTCAATGAGTTACAATCCTTCAAAGTAGAGCTATCAAAGTTGAAAAAATTCAGCTTTTTAGCAAGATTTTATAATCTGTGACGTTTTCTAAACACCCATAACTCATTCGTTTTAAGTCGGATTGACCTACGGTTTTTTCTAACATTTAGTTTACAATTTGTAGATGAATTTAGACTATAATTTTGTTTATTTTGGTAATATATTCATTGAGTTACAATCCTTCAATGTAGAGCTATCAAAGCTGAAATATTTCAGCTTTTTAGTATTATTTTATACTATAATTCCGAGTCCGCGTTTAGCACTTGTGGTAGAGTTGTAAATGAGTATCAAACTAGTTTATCGACATTGATAGTTGAAGCTTTGTTATGCACCCAAGATTGGGTGATAAAGTTTACAAATTTGATAGTTGACAACGTTGATGACATCTTGAACGATGGTGATATAGCTTTGGGTAAAAAAATTACAATCTTTATTCTTTTTTTATACAATTATTAATTTTTATTAAATACTAACAACATTTTCAATTGTGTTTATGTAGAGATTGCATAAGATTTAAATATGTTACATATGGATGACAATAATATGGGGAAGAGGCCAATGGAAGATTAGATTATGAGTTTATGAAATTTGTTAGTTTGATTGATTTTAAAGTTTAAACTATGATTTTTGTTGTTACGGTAATACTTTTGTATGTTTGTCTTAAAATTGCTTAACTTTTGTTGGTGAACTTGATTTATATGTTAGTTGCTTTTATTTGGAAAATTAATTTTTGCAAATTGCAAGTTATAATATTATACATCAATGTAGATTAGTTAGTCATGAAACGGAAACATATTAATTTTACAAGTTATAATATTATACATCAATGTAGATTACTTATTATACTATAAACAATTAAAGTTGTACCGGTCCAAACGGGTCCAAAAACCGGAAAACCCGGACCTGGACCCGGACACGACTCATCCGGTCCGGTCCATGGTCCACAAAATTCTCCATAACCGGTCCGGTCCAAGAGCAGGTCCGGTCCGGTTCGGTCCGGGCCGGTCCAAATGCTCACCCCTAGTCCTAACTCTATGGACCCACTGGTCCTAGCTCTATAAACTCTGAATCATGCATATCACATATCACAACAATTATCATACATAAATAGCAAGCAAATACACTGGCACATAGCTCTAAAGTATACTGACACATAACCCTGTTACCATTCTAGGTAAAGTATAGTGAGAAGACTCACCTCGAATGATGAATGGCTCCTACAAATGTCGTTGTTGCGCACCAGCCTCTACCTCTGAGCCATATCTCCAATGATCTCAAATTAGGATCTAAGTCCCAACCCTCATTCTCTAGGTCTAAATGTAGTCCACTAACTAGTCCATAAATAACCCCAAAACCCATTGGGCCCATCAAGGCCCAATAATAAATGAACTCTACCGAGGCCCAACTCTCAAGTCCAAGAGGCAAGCCTAACTCAAGGGCCCAAGGCACATATACATATTCCTCTGGTCCAAATCTCAAGCACAACAAGCCCAAACTCCAGGCCTAACACTTAAGTCCCAATATAAGACTTAGCCCAAAAAGTCCACAGTGGGGTTACGCGGGGCGTACCTCCTTTGGTACGCTCAGCGTACTCCATCGCACACGAATCCTGATCAGGGACACCAACCTAGTACGTGGGGCGTACTAGATTTACGCTCAGCGTACGCCCAGATTTACTTTTTCAACTCTTTTGGTCTTAATCAGTTAAGACTATAGCTATACTCTTAGATCTGGATTCCATAAGGGCTCATACTCAATAAAGCTCGTGACTTTAAGCCTTTGCATGGCTGATCAAGTCCCAAACACAAAACTCTCACTCATTACTACTAAAAAATTCTCATATCTCATGCATGGTTTGATTCCAACATCCAAAGACTCATTTTTATGAACCCTTTCCACTAAAAACACTTAAAGGGACATATATTAGGCTGTGGAGCTTAACCACTCATAAAGCTTTAAGCTTTGGGACCAAAAACCCTAAAATGGACCCAAAACAAAAGCTAGCACAATAATAAGCAAGTTCAAAACTTGATACCTCTGGAGGATGCACCAACAAGAGAAGAACATAGATCCAAAAGCTAGGTGCTCAAGCCATTCTCTTTCAAAGCTCCTTTTTCTTCAAAAGCCAAGCACAGTAAGTCATCACCCCACTAGATCCATATGAGAAAACCACCAAGATTCAAACTTTATGCTTTCTGGAGCTAGATCAACATGATTAGGGCTTGGATCCACAAGCTCCAAGCCAAGCAATGCTTCCTCAAGAAACTCCTTCTTCCACAATATGCACCAAAAACTCACTAAATCACCAAAATGCTCAAGAATCACTCAAATGGAGGCTTAGGGTCGATTTCTAGGGTTTAGAGGGATGGAGGCTGAATGTATTAGGGTTAGGTTATGAGTTAAGGACCTTAAATAGGGTCCAAGACCCTAAAATAGCATTCAGGTCTGTTTGGCATACGCCCAACGTTCATATGGTACGCCCAACGTACTCTGAAGAACATTCGCGACCCTCCCTGGTTAGTACGCCCAACGTACTCTTAAATTACGCCCAGCATACTCTAAATTACGCCTAGCGTACTTGGCTAAGCCTGAAACCGTAAAACTTCTGAAGGCCATAACTTCTTCGTTATAAGTCCGTTTCCGACGATCCTTATATCCACGGAAAGCTAATGAGAAGCCCTACACTTCTATCAACTTTATTCCTCCTGAATCCCACTCCAACTCAGATCCAAAATTCATAAAAATCCCCACCCAGCGCCTTAACAATACATTCGTGCTCTAAAGCACAAACCGACTCTTTTATCACACAACCTACCTCACCCACATCCCAAAAGGGAATAACCTTTCTCTTTCAACGCCTCAAAACCTTCTCATACTCGAATTAAGGCCCACAGGCCCTAAATCACAAAATAATCCAAAACAGGGTGTTACACATATGGCAAGTCCACCATGATCACAAAAACTTGATAATTTCTAGAGAGAGAAAGTGATAATCAAGGAGATTTCTAGAGAGAGAAAGTGAATATGAACCAAATTCTAGTGAAAGAAAGTGGTACAAAGAAGTATTCTAGAGAGAGAAAATCGAATTATGGATCAAATCAAGGAAAAATTTGATTTCTAGAACACAAACAGTCTCAAAACACGAAGATCAATATGAACATGAAGAATCACCAAATCAAGATTGCCATCAAGGATCAATTCTTGGTCAAATCAAGGACACCCACTCTGATACGAATTGTAGTTGTGTTGAATATGATGGCATGTGCGGAATTAGAAAGATCTAGTGAATCATCATGTAAAATCAAGAACACAAGGAGTAAATAAATCTGTGTAAGCTCATATTAGATCTAGAAAGAATATACAAATGGGTTTGTACAAAGTTTCTCTCTTTAGTCTAACACTCCAAATGGTTCCTTTTTTTATAATGGGAGTCACACACTTCCTATTTATAGGAAAGACTCAACCCATTTACACATACAAAAGAGTAAGCCTAAAACACAACATCCAAGATTGCTTTGCGCCCTAACAGGCATTACTTACATTGTCTTATTCACCTGTGAATAAGTAAAATATTTAGTTATGAATAAGTAATGCATATTATTACTTATGAATAAGTAATGCATATTATTACTTATGAATAAGTAATACTGTAATTTTTATTTATTCGTATATTTTGTTATTTATTTGTGAATAATCAATATTATTATATTCACTTATTAGTGAATCAACCATTTACCTCTATCATCTGCATTTCCTTTCTTAATTTCTCTTTGTTTATCTCCACCTCCATCATTTACTTTTTTCTTCTTAGCTTCTGCTCCTTCTTTATTTCCATGTTCAAACTTTCCCTTGCCTGAAACATATACATCATATATGAATATTCTGTGTTTTTTTACTCATTTCTATAGTGTCTTATTCATTTATGAATAAACAATGTTATTAAAAAATCAATATAAGTATTGTAATGTATTCACTTAATAGTGAATCATTCATTTACCTATATCATCTCCCTTTCTTTTTTCAACTTCTTCTTCTTGTTTATGTACACCTTCTGGGTTTTCATTTTCTACAAGATCCGTATACTATTATATATTAAGTATAAACAATTAATTTATTATTGAATAAATAATAAGTTGATAGTAAAATACCTTGAATAACTTGACTGATCGAAGTATTATTTTACTTCTAGTCATCGGTGACCATGGTTAAAATTTAATAAAATAAATTATTATTATGTATTAAAATATTCATAAAATAAAAGTAAGCAAAATTTACCTATATCAATATTATCCAAAATAGTTTTCATTTCGGCGTCATCCCAGATTTCATCTTCTTGACTATTTAAACTTGAAAATCCAATTCCAAAGACATTATCCACAATGTTATCAACAACTTCATCCAACAGATTTTGATTTGTTTCATTTTGTTAAATAGTCTCTACATGATTATTTGTTTCTTCAATCTCATCATCGTTTTTCTCTTCATCATTCTCATTTTCATTGATATCTCTATCTTTATCTTTTACTTCAGCTTCACCTTCTTTTTGATTGTTATCTCCATCATTCTTTATTCCTTCATTCTCTGCTTTGTTTGAATCAAGCAAATAATCTACTTCCGGTTGACTTCCATCATTATCATTGTCTTCTTCACAATTTCCCTCTTTATCTTCATTCTATTTTTCATAATTTGTTTTTGACCCATTACTGTTGTCAAATTGATACCTTCAACTCCAGTTTCATTACTTGGAAATTCAAAAAATGTTGTGCTTTCAATTATTTCTTCAAAAATTATATTTTTCATCTTTTCTTTGAAAATCCTAAAACATTCCTTTTTAGGGAACTTTGTTATTGCATCATTGAGCTTTGAATTCAGCTTTTCCTTCATCCTCTCAAAAATATTAAGCATTTTAGATAATTTTGATTCATATGCCTATGTAATAAAAAGAAGTATGATTAAAAATTAATATAATTAATTAATGTAATCATATATGATTAACATGTTCAAAATAATTACCTCAACAAAATCATCTTCATCTTTATCAAAATCATTGTCTTCCATATTTGTATCTCCTTCATCTTGTTGATTAACAAATTCTTCATTTAGTTCTCCAAGGCCAAATCTACCTATTTCCTGTTCAAATGTCTCTCGATATCTAATCTTCTCTGAACTCCAATAACAAATTGTTGGACGTTTATGTGTTACCGTTAAAGCTTCTGGGTGGATTTTATCAGCATAGAACAACTGCAGATAAATGATAATTAATTGATATTCATAAATGAATTATATATATATATATATATATATATATATATATATATATATATATATATATATTCATATATGAATAAGTAATGCAAAGCATTACATGTAAACAAGTAATATTATCTTTTACTTGTTCATATGTGAATAAGTAATGTAAAGCATTACATGTGAACAAGTATCTTTTACTTATTCATATATGAATATGTGCTATTCAGTTATGAATAATTAATATTATTAAAAATTGAATATAAACATTATAATATATTAAGTTATGAATAAGTTACCACCAATAAAGCCGAAGGTCCAACAAATAGTTGGTATCTGACTATGGTATGTATGAGTTCTTTGTTCCGACAAGACAGTCCAAAACATAATTGCACCGGTCTATGTTGTTGATATCTGTTTTTCTTAAAATATAACCCAAATGGAAGAACTTGCATCTTCCCATTGATGTTGACTCACAAAATGTGTTGACAAAAAGAGCTAAGAAGTTAAATATGAAATTCAAATCAAGTTCTGTGGTACAAACAATAATTTTTCGATTGCATTGAGTCGGATGATTGCTCCTTCTTTAAACTGTTGCTTCCATTCATCATAACTTGTATCATATTTAGGCTATTGATCCAGTTGTGTAAGTATGTTTCCACAAGTTGGGATGTTCAACATGTCATGAACAGACTGTGCTGTTACTTTTAGTTCCTTTCCTTCAACATCTATGACCATTCTTTTAGAATCAATTTTTTTAAGAATATAAAATCCCAGCTTCAGTGGTATATTTATGATTTTCATTTTTAACAGACTTCCAAAATCCATAGATCTTGCACATTCTTTTTGTTGTTTTCTCAATCGAAGGATTATAGAGAGTAATGACTCTGGTGCATATCTGTTTTTCATATTTTTCATCGAGTAAAATTCCTTTACCACTGGTTCTTCTTCTCCTTCTTAATTTGTGACTCCTTTTTCTTTTCCTTCTTTGATGGACGAATACTTTCAAAATCAGAGTCTGAATCACGTAATTGTCTCAGAAATTTTTGTTTCTTTATTTTTCTGGTAAATGAAAAGATATAATACTTGAATAAGATGGAAGTATTCATATATGAGTAGTGCAAATACATAACCAGTATATACAAGTTAATGATATATATATATATATATATATATATATATATATATATATATATATATATATATATATATATAGTTATATGAATATCCTCGTTGATTTATTCATATTTGTATATTACAAAAATATAACAGGGATATACAAGTTTATTCATATATGAATAGAAAAAAATATAGTAGAGATATTCAATTTATTCATATATAAATATATTAGATATGATAGGAATTTTATACCTTTGACATTTTTGGCGGCTTTTTATCAGAAACTTCAATCTTCTTACCTTCATACATTAGTGAGTAGAATATAAATGAATTTAAAATACGTTTTACACAGAAACTATTTTATATTCATAAATTAATAAGTGAATAGAACATATATATATATATATATATATATATATATATATATATATATATATATATCCATATTTATATATTCACATATATATTTATATGTTATATTTATATGTGAATATATTGAAGATCAATCACCAGTTTTAGAAGAAAAATGTTCCAAAACAAAACAACATAAATCTACGATAAAATTACACAAGCGTCATGTTATACTCATATACTATAATAAAAGTTTTTTTTATGATGATCCTGGGAATGGAATCTTAATAAAGGGCGGGTAATCTATACATTGAAAGAAAGTAAATTCAAATAAACGGTTAAAAATAATAATTAGTCAAAGTATATTATTATTACAAGCCAAAGATGAAAAACCTATATTTTTGCTAGTTTCCACATTCTTCCGAATTTGATTTCGTTGTCGGAAACTGATGACATTTTTATGATTGATCAAAATCAGCACAATATAGAAAACTCATTGTTTGCCACGACATATAGTGTTTTTAGATCATTCGTGGTTTTCTAAGGGTTCAAAATAATATTTTCCTACTTATAAATTTTAGAAAAATGTTTTTTGCATTCGGGATCGTATAATAGCGATGATTTCCCATTATAACTTAAACCTAAAATGTCATTTTCTACAAGCCTATCCTTTATTCTCTAAAAAAATCCTAATCCCATCAATTTTTTTAAGGGATAATGACTTAAGAGGGTAACGTACTTTAGCTTTTGGTCACTAAATTATTTTCCGTGTTTTATTAACCCCTGAACTTGTTGAAACGTGTATATTATACCGGTATGACCGGTAATAGTTTCCGTGTTTTTGTCGGTTTATGGCTTTGTTTCCGACCAAACATGAGTTTCTGGTCATCTTCTTCGGTCAAACTCGATTTTCCAGAGATGTTTCCGGCCAAACTCGAATAGCATCTGAGAACGACCTAAGCTTAGGGGCTATTCCAACGGCTGTTGCAATGAGGGGGGCGGGGGGCTGCAACGGTCTCCTTGGTTGTTTTTCTTCTGATGTCGGCAAAAAACACGAAGGGAAAGGGCAAGGCAGATCAACGTTAATCAAGTGGAGTTTGCTGCTACGGATCCTGTAACGACCCATTTTTACAAAGGAAAATTTTCATTTTTGAATCAAAACCAGGTGCATAAACCATGGGTTCTCAAAAACCTTTGTTTTCAATTCAACATTTATTACATCATTGTTTCCCTTTTTAAAACATTAGAGGGTCCCAAACACCAAAAGAAAAGAGATAGAATGCACGCCACGTCATCACGCCTTGCCCTTGCCCTTAGGCTCAGAAGTACCTAAAACAAAACAACCTGTAAGCGAATGCTTAGTGAGTTTCCCAGAGCATACCACACACAATCACATACACACAACCTGATAGCCAATAGAGCTACACACATACCACAGAAATCAAGCAATACGATCCAACAAAAGTGTCATAGGTTACCCGCATGGTCTTTACCTAGGACTGCCATGGGCTACCCCACATGGACTTTACCTAGGAACGTCATGGGCTACCCCACATGGTCTTATATCCAATGCCTCGGGCTCCCCCCTCCCCAGGGTCTTCCATTCCAACATAACAACACATAGCATATCAATCCACAAATGAATAACATACACATAACATTTTCACATAATGGGTCGGCCTTGGTGCCTTAGACCCATACTTATGATGAGAAGACTCACCTCCGTCCGATGAATACTAGTACTATCCTCTTAGCGATCCATAGTCTCCTGAACTCTCTAAAATAATAACAATAGTAACACAATCAATGATAGGTCATTAATTACCACAAGGAAGGACCAACCTTCAAACCTTACCCCTAAGGCCCAATTACCCTAACATTGCAAATGGGTTCCCAAAGTCCAAGTCCAATGCCCTCAATGGGTCCCTTGGCCCAATAAGACCCCACCAATATGTCCTAGGCCCAAACGGATGAAAAAAGCCTCTAACTCACTGATTCCAATCAAGCCCACAGCCAAATGAGGTCCAAAGGCCCAAAACAGTTTAGGGTCTGACAGGGCTGCGTACGCTCAGCGTACCACCCTGGTCCGTGCAGCGTAATGGGATTTCAAGGACTACGCGCTGCGTACATCCAGTTACGCCCGACGTACTCCCATGTTAAGCACTTTTCCATTAAGTGCTTAATGCTCGAGTCATTCACGTCCAAAAGCTAGATCTGAGTCTGAAAAGATGTCCTAAGGCATAAAGTTGGCAACTTTATGCCCTTGCATGCCTCAAAAATGCCCAACACCCCCATTAAGATCTTTCCAAGGTCCGTAATCCATGCATGAGACCAATACATCCATCAAGATCTCATTTTTATGTCTCTAAATGAGTAAGGGACCTCAGATCTGACCTTCCCACCTCATGGAGTAGCTTATCTCATCAAATGAGGTTCAAAATCAACCAAAAAGGGACAGAATAGAAACCCTAGCTAGATCTAAAGGTTTAAATGGCAAGGTGCAAAATTTTTACCTCTAGTAGCCTTGCAAGATTTCAACAATATAGATTCTCGAAGCACCAAACCGTCCCAAGCTTGTCTAGCAAATCACCTTCTTGAAAGAACTCCCAAAATGCTCACCAAAAGCCTCTTCTTAAGCTCAAACACTCAAACTCAGCTGAAATATACGAAATCGGGCTAAGGAGGCTAATAGGGTTTGGTCCAAGAGGTCATAAGTCGTTTAAATAGGGTCTCAAGTCCAGATTTAGGGTTTTGGTCTTCACCGGCGTACCCTTTCGTACGCCCCGCGTACGCGAGATGCCCCCACGATTAAAATGCGCTAAGCGTACTCATAAGTATGCCCGGCGTGCTCCAAGGGAGCATTTATGACAAACTTGAAATTCTTCAAGGGTTTCCAAGCCATACCTGATTTAGAGTGTTATAGATCCGATGAGAAGGGATGAGAAAAACAGGTTGGGGGCTGTTTCCCTCTTGACTGCCGAAAGACCCCACCTCCAGTGGAGGTTTTCTTGATTGAAATTAAAGAAGAAGGAGGGAGGCAAGAAGCAGAACAAAACAACACTTTTCAGGGGTGTTTTGTTGCTTCAATCGACTGGAAGGTGGTGGAGCAAGAGGCTACTTCTTCTTGATGATTTTCAAGGAAACAACACCTCCAAAAGATGTGTTCTTGGTCGAAAACATTGCCGGAAAATCGAGTTTGACCTGAGAAGATAATCAGAAAACTCATGTTCGGCGGAAACAACATCGAAAACCGGAAAAGCCCATTATTACCGGTCATACGGGCATAATGTACACGTTTCAACAAGTTCAAGGGTTAATAAAAGACGAAAAATAATTTAGTGACCAAATATAACCAAAATCTAAAGTACGTTACCCTCTCAAGTCATTATCCCTTTTTTTAACATGATGTTTGAACTCGAACATGATAAAACTTGACATCGTGTTTTTTACACTAGACATATATAAACTAATTTCATCTTAATTCCGTCTTATTTATTATGCCATGTTTTTTTTATGGTTTCGTATCATTGATTAACACCTTACTTTCTTGCTTGATTACTTCTAATAATATTATGTTATCTAAAAAAGGTTTATCGAATGCTACACAAGTATCTTATTAAATATTTTCTTTGATAATTGCTTATAGTTCTAAATTGTTGATCATATTAATAAAATTATAAATTTATCATCTAAAACGTGTATTAAATACCTTTGAACGAAATATAAGATTAAAGAAAAAATTGATTGATGTTAATTTTGTTGACCCAATGGCTAACTGTAGAACCCACAAAAATGGTGTTCATATGATCTTGTCACATAACGAGTTATAATTGAGCCACTTTTAAGTGTTTTCAGGGACCCAAAACCGGTTTATAGATATCTCTTTCACATTTTATCTGATAACTTAGAAAATTTTGATTTATTCGTCTTTTGTACTTCATATGATGTTTTTTCGTGACGATCTACGACCTGAATGATTTTTCTTTTTTATGTCTTATAATTATGTAAATGAATCATACATGCAACTAAAATCATGTAAAACTACAAATGTATTTATTCCATATTTCTTTAATATTAGGGTCAACAATTAAGTAGCTATCAATAGTAACCATATGACAGAATAATATATAATGTAACTTATACATAATAAATTTACTAAAAATCCAAGATGACTATTGGCTAAAACTTTCGCAATTCCATTTGGATTTCTTGGTCGCCTTTCAAAGACATAAATGTTGAGTTGACGTGAACACCACCCCCTAACGTTTGCTAGATGAAGCTTGTTAAGGGCTTGACGAGAGGAGAGAGGGAAGGATGCTTGCATGCATGTGATTGACTGATATTTCAACCAACGGCTCCAACCATTTTTTTCATCAAATTTCATATTTTTGATTAATGGAGTGTTATGAGTGTTACCATTCCCTATGAAATGTTAAGAATTTGATGTTAAGACAAAAAAGTGACACGCATTCAAAAAAATGATGCGGCAAGATACTAGAGTGTTACCACTCCCTTTAGTTTTGTAAACTTATGGTAGAACTTTAAACAAGACTGTTTAATATTTAGTTTTTTAAAAAACATGAATAAAAAGAAAATTAAAATTAATACAAACTTTAAAGGTATTATCATAAAGTTAAATCATTCCCTTTCAAACTCGGATGTTCTGGAAGGAAAGAGCTAATATGACAAAAAGCAAATAGTACGAGTTCAAAAAGCGGAGATAATGAAGCCATGCATTGCATTGAAAGAGAAAGCCAACATGAAAGAGTGTATTCATAGCTTGTAATTCACGCGATGGTTTTCACAAGTAAATTTTACCTGTCTTTCATCATATATATATATATATATATATATATATATATATATATATATATATATATATATATATATATATATATATATATATATATATATGGGAAAAGTGAATATACCCTTAAGGGTATATAAGCTTAGGTACCCGAACACACCATAATACGTCGTTTCGTTTGATAAATTCATTATAATATTCATAAACTTCAATCTTAAGCTGATTTACTTTCAAGATATTCGAAATTTCCGTATAATCTTTCTCTTACATCACATCTTTTTGCCGAACACTTATTAGGCTATATATATTGTAGATGAAAATGAAAATTATGTAAGAGAAAGATAAATGTGTAATTTATAAAAAATATTGGAAGTAAATCAAGTTAGAAGTTAAATTATAAGAACATTAGACAATTAGAATGTATTATATGATACAAAACAACATATTATGGTGAGTTTGGGTACCTAAGGTTATATACCCTTAAGGGTATATTCACTTTACCCTATATATATATATATATATATATATATATATATATATGCATGTTCAAATGAGAACAATTCTAAATTTGAGAACAAATGAGAACAATTTTATACCACTTATTCGTTAAATGAAGAAAAAAAGGCGCGTCATTTATGTTTTACTTAACGAAAGGGCTTATGTGTAATTTAACATTTCTATTCTCCATGCTTTGCTTATTCTCGCACAAAGCATCGGCACCCCACTATGATCCCTCCCTCCGCCCAATACCGCCTACTCCTGATAATCTGAAAGACACCGTCAGTCACTAGCGGAGTTTACCACCACTGAAATCGAGAAGCTGATTTTTGATGAAATCAAGAAGATAATTGAAGTATTGGATCGATCGAAAAAATGAAAGGAGATGTCAATTGCTTAGATCGAAGGAGCTGAAGCCCTTGTTATCATGGAAAATTTCTGATAATCCATCACCAGGTGAGTACACTTATCGATTTGATTTCACAAGTTACTCCCAATTAATTATGAGAAAGAATTCAGTTATCTCTTTTAGATTGGATTCATGGATTGGTCTAGGGCTTAGTGGAATCCTATTATCAAAACTTAACTTAACGCTAGTTAAAAAATTGACAAAAATGGGATCCTTATATGGTGAAGTTAACATTAAGGAAGAGTTTTTGGTGTCACACACCAACTATTTGATAAAAGTCCTCTTAGAATTTTTCATAGTGGAGTTGGATTCATGGATTGGTCTAGGGCTTAGTGGAATCCTATTATCAACACCGTAACTTTGAACCCTCATTAAGCCAAACATTAAGGCCCTTAGGTTAAATTGAATTTCACATCTCTATAGCCTAATAAGTAACCAACAATCATGTTAAAAGTGATAAACTTAAGGCTTAACCATTAATTCCTTAATAGAACACCAAAAGTGATTTAGAAGGTATTATGATCAATTTTCCTAAATCTGTCCTCCAACTTCTAAAATCCTTGCAAGTCAATACGAACATCTAAAAAATTATGAGACTTAGTTTTTTGGAAATATTAGTGTGTCTACTTTCTTCAAACTTTGAATCACATTTTGAAATTCCAAATCCTTGAGGGGTAAAATTGGCAATCTTCTCAGGCTGGTCAATGCTGTTACAGATTTCATGCACTGTCTTCAAAAAATCATAATAAATTCATCAGAACTCTAATTCTCAAAATTCCAAACCCTATAGTTAGATATGGATGTATAGTTTCCAACACATAAAGGGCCTGATGTAATTCTTAGTATATTGATACAGTTTATTCAAAGAGTGTCGAGTGGTCCAAAAATGACAACTAAAAGTTACCAACTTGTAAATTTAATATAAAATAAGCCAAAAATCGTTAGAATGAGATCTTTATATTTCTAAAAAGATAAAAGAGGGAACTTTACTAGAATAATTTTATCAAAATTTAAAAATGGGTTGAAAGGTAAGAAAACATATCCCAAACAGTGACTATAATCAAAGAGAAAATAAGGAAATATGTACATAAGTTTTATAAGATTAATACAACAAACACAAGGTAAATAATGTTATAATTTTTGTGTAGGTTCTCAGAAAGGAAAGGATCCATCTTGCTCATGCTAGCTAATTTTCAAGATCAAGGAGGTAAGTACTAACTCTCCTATTATGTAGGCATTACTTGTTTTATGCTATTGTTCACAGATACCCTAATAACATGTGATTATGCGTATCTAATGACATATGATTTTTGTGGCTACGATCCTTTTCGTGTTCTCGATTCGATAATCGCTTTTTTCCACTTTAATCATATGTGATTAAATAAATTTAATCAGATGTGATTATATGTTTGTAATCACATATGATTTTATTTGGAAAAAAACAAATATTTTCTATTTAAATCAAATGTGATTCGATACATACAATCACATGTAATTATATATGAAGGCAAAAACAAATCTTTATCCAAATTAATCATATGTGATTAAATACATATAATCATATGTGATTATATGAATCTAATCACATATGATTTAATTTTTGCTTTGTCGATTCATTAGTTGTTCTCATGTATTTTATCACATGTGATTATATGTATAATCGTATGTGATTAGGTACATGAACACAACTATTTAATCGAGAAGGAAAAAATAAATCTTGTCCACCTCAAATCATATGTGATTATATACATATAATCACATGTGATTAAATATATTAGAACAATTATTGAATCAACATAAGAATAAATATTTTCCATACGAATCATATGTGATTAAATAAATATAATCTATAACATCCCGAGTTCAGGAGTGCAAGTTCAGGGTTCAAAGTGTAAATGTGAAAGGGCAACTCGGCGAGTCCACGAGTGGACTCGGCGAGTAGGGTCGCGATTCTGGTCGCGTGTTAAGTGGCCAACTCGGCGAGTCGGCGGCTGGACTTGGTGAGTTGGTGCTGAGTGGAGAAAACCCTAATTTCGGAGGATGAGCCCTATTTAAAGGACATTATACCCTCTCCCCAGCCTTTTACTCTTCCTTGAAGTCCAGAAACCCTAGCTTTCGATTGTGAGAGAGTGGGAGAGCATTTAGAGCCTTGGAGGAGGAAATCTTGGAGGGGGATTGAAGAACAAGAAGGTTGGAGCAAGGGGCTTTGCAGAGATTCAGCTTATTCATCAGTTGGAGCTTTCATTTGAGGTAATAATCTTCTGTTTGAGCTTTTGTGCATCTAGATCTATCATTTGTGGGGTTTTTGGGGCATAAATGAGGTCCATCTCTAGTGTGGTGTAAGATCTGAGGTTGCTACCTCAGATCTAGGTTGTTAATGATCCAGAAAGCCATAAAGTCTATGCTCAAGAGTTGTTGGTGAAGTTCTTTTTTCCTAAACCCTAGCCGTAGAGTATATTATGCTTAGATCTCTTTGGATTTACGTAAAGTTTGCCACTTTATGTGATGGATGGCTTGTAGAAGAGTAGATCTATGGTTTGGATCATTTGCATGGCCTGGAAAGCTTCTGTATGGATTAAGATCTAGGGGTACTCGGCGAGTCACAAAGGTGTACTCGGCGAGTTGCTTGAAGATAGGCTGGAACTCGACGAGTTGGAAGAACAACTCCGCGAGTTGGATGAAGATAGGCAGGGACTCGACGAGTTGGAAGAACAACTCGGCGAGTCTGTTGAAGATAGCCTTCGACTCGGCGAGTCTGGTCGTGAGGTCCTAACTTTCTTCTGGTTGAGCCGTTAATCAGTGAGTCAAGGGATGACTCGGTGAGTTGAGTGAGAAAGGACTCAGAGTTGTGGGACTCGGCGAGGTGAGTCGCGGATTGGGGAAGTTCTAAGCATGGGGACTCGACGAGTCATCGGGTTGACTCGGCGAGTAGAGCCAGTCAGGATGTTGACTTTGACTTTGACTTTGACCAACTGTTAACCAGTTGTTTTCCAGGGGCATTTTGGTAATTGTTGGCATTTGTTTTGAGTTCAGTGTCTTGGTGTGGGCTTGTGTGGAGATCGTGTCAGCGGTCGGAGCAGCTTGGTCTTATCTCTTCAGTCAGCAGTTGCAGGTGAGTTATCCTCACTATATTGACAGGGTCTACGGCACAAAGGCCGACCCTTTATCGGATTGTGATCCAGGTATCGTTGTTATGTTATTGTTTTGCTATGTTTGCATCCTGGTAGTTAGGATGGTATATGTTAGAGACCTGGTTAGGGTTGGTATCCTGGTATATAGGATGATGCTATGTTAGAGACTTGGTTAAGGTCGGTATCCTGGTATATAGAATGATGTTATGCTAGTGACCGGTTAGGTCAGTATCCTGGTTAGGATGATGAGATGCTATGTGATCTGCTAGATCGATTTGATTGAATGCAAATTGTTATATGTTTGAATGTTTATGTGCACATGGTTGTTGGACTGGGGTTGGGTTGAGGCGGGTCCTGCTTTGTGCTGTAGGACAACATACCCAGGGCGGAACGGTTATCCCGAAGGCCCAACGAGCGGTCCGGATAGGCTGTAGGCCCCAAGAGGGCGGACCAGATGTGCCGAGGCTCGGAGAGTGGACCAGGCCGACTGAAGGTCCAGTGCGGGCGGACCAGTCATACTGTAGACTCAGAGAGTGGACCAGGTGGATTGAAGGCCCGGTGCGGGCGGACCAATCACACTGTAGACTCGATGTATGTGGTTAGACTCAGAGGGTGGACCAGGTGGACTGAAGGCCGGTGCGGCGGACTAGTCACACAGTAGACCCAAAGTGCATGGATGTTCTGTGTTCTGTTATGATATGGCATGTTATGCGTGTATGGTATATGTGGATGGTATTTTGGGGGTATCTCACTAAGCTTTTGGGCTTACAGTTGTGGTTTAATGTTTTTCCGGTTCTTCAGGAGACCGTGGCAAGGCAAAGGCGTGATCGTACCGCTCCTCATGATTATGTTTTATGATGTGGTTCTGGGAAGACTCTGATAATAACTGTATTGAAAACCTTTTTGTAATAACTTTATGAAACCGGGTTGTTTTTGAAAAGTTACAAATTGGTTGAATTTTTATGGTCGTTACAAGTTGGTATCGGAGCCTTGGTTTGAGTAAATTGGAGGAACATTCGTGTGAATCCAGTCTCAAATCAAGGAGAGTTTTCAAAAGTGAATTTAAAATGGTTTTCAAAATGAGTAAAGGAGGACGCGGAGGTAGAATCAGCCGGAGCCAGTAAGTAACCCCAAAATACCATACATGATATTTGATTTTGAGTTTTGATAGAACAACATGCTTGTACTAGGCTAAGGATCTTCAGGATTTCATGTTAATGTTGCCTGATTTATGATGCATGTTAGCCTAGTGTTTCCTATGTGGGAGACTTCTAGTGTTCCTCTAGGAGTGAGGGTTGAGTGCTTGTTATGTATGTTCTTGACTAGGGTGTTGCGGTATACTTGATACAAACATGGGTAGGTGTGGAAGGTAGTATGGGCCCGTACTACTGAAAGCACAGGACCCATACACGTATCAAAGAAACCATAACCTCTAGGGATGGGTTGGTTGTTGGTTCCCAGGTTAGTGGGAAGGATCTGAGATCTAGCGGTGTTTTTCAGTATGGAGGTTACGAGGCATGCTGGGAGTGGATCTGGATCGGGATCGGGAGCAGGAGAGGGCGGTCAGGGTGGGTCAGTACCGCCCGAGGTTATTGGTCAGATGAGCACAGGTGAGTTGGATGCTAGGATTCATGAGATCCTGCATGATGAGGTCGCTGCGTTGTTCCAGACCGAGTTGCCGGAACTGTTTGGGTCGATTAAGACCGCCATGGTTGAGTATTTTGATAAGCATTATGCGGCTCTCACAGAGACGGCTACCGTGGCGGCTACAACGGCTGTAGCAACGGCAGGGGGAGGAGCCGGTCGAGGTTTTCAGTATCGGGACTTCGATAATATGAAGCCCCCTACCTTCGATGGAGTTCTGGACCCAATTGTTGCTATGAGATGGTTGTCGGACGTGGAAGGGTGTTTCTTCACGTGATCATGCCCTGCTGATCAGAGGGCGAGGTGTGCTCTGCACCTGTTGAGGCTTGGGGCAAAGGATTGGTGGAGATTGACCATGGGGTCATATTCGGATGCGCAGAGGGTTGCGGTTTCATGGGATCAGTTTCGGGAGATGTTTAGCACTCGTTATGTGTCGTGGGTTGAGAGAGAGAGAGAGAGAGAGAGAGAGAGAGAGATAGGTTGGCTCAGGAGTTCCTGGAGCTGAAGTAGGATTCAGAGTCGGTGACGGAGATCACCAGGATGTTCACTGAGAGGGCGATGTTTTGCCCTGAGTTCGCTTCGGAGCAGGCTCAGATGTCCCGATATCTGAGTATGCTCAAAAGGGATATCAGACAGTTTGTGTCTACGCAGAGGTGCGAGACCTTGTTAGATTTATAGGAGGCCGCTAGGCGGCGTGAGTTAGAGATTGAGTTGCAGTTGAGAGAGCAGAGGCAGGCCCCGACACAGTCGCAGCCAGCGCCGAAACGGTCCAAGACCGTTGATTCTAGATTGGGAGATCAGAGCATCCGCACTTGTGGGAAGTGTGGGAGGGGTCACACCGAAGTTTGTAGGTCCGGTGGTGCATGCCGCAAGTGCGGAAAGGAGGGGCACTATGCGAGGGTTTGTCGGCAGACAGCCCCAGTTCGGGATTTGAGGATTTGTTATCATTGCCATCAGGTTGGACACTTGAGGGTCAACTGTCCACAGCTTGCTACAGGACAGGTGCAGGCTCCAGCACCGGCCACTTTGAGGATTACGGGTGGAGGTCAGGGTGGAGCGGAGCCCCCGAGGGCTCAGGGTCGTGTTTTTCAGCTTACAGCAGAGGAGGTTAGAGCAGTGTCGGATGCAGCTGCGGGTATGTTTCTTTCTTTATATCTTGTGATTATTTTGGAGTATTGTATATCTGCTAGTATCGTTGTGTGATTTTTGGTATTGTATTTGTTGTTCCTTGAGGGTTATGGTATGGTTGTGGGTTTGGTGTTGGGAATTTCGTTGGTTATCATTCATGAGGATTATTAGTGGGAATATGGCTTTTGGTCTGAATGTCGGGTAGCATCTGCAGTCTGAGGAGTGGTTGCTGAAGGTCGGGTTTCTTTTGAGCCCGAGATGATCAGTGTTGTTATGTAATTTTGTGAAGGTTGCTCGTTCTAGTGGGAATCAGTTCGCGTGTAAGGGTTTGTGTTGTGTAGTGTTGTCGAGGAAGGTCGGTGATGGCGACCTGTGGTTGATAGTCAGTGCTCTAAGTGGGGGAGAATTGGAGAATTCTCTGGAAGATCGATAAGCATGAGAGGTTGTTTAGCTGTTGGGATTTAACAGTGGTTCTGTCAGCCGAGCGTAGGCTGGTATGAGCAAGTGTCAAACAGACGAGGCGAGATGCAGACCAATGGTGATTGATTGTGGAGGGCCTGGGATCGGGTCGGGATTGAGTATGTAGGGTGGAGATAGAGTTCGGAGCCCCTAAAGGGCTAGAACAGTATGCATGGGAGAGTTTCCCTGAGGGATAATGCGGGATGATGAATGCTAGTTGAGCGGTCCGGATAGACTGAAGGCCAGTGGGCGTACCAGCCAGGCCAAAGGCTCGGAGAACCGTCCAGACAGGCTGAAGGCCCTGGAGAGCGGTCCAGACCTGCTGAAGGTTCTGAGAGTGGTCCAGATTGGCTGAAGGCCTGGTAAGGCGGTCCAGTCATGCTGAAGACTCTGAATGTGTTGATTGATCGGTACGAGGAAATGGATTGAGTATGTCGCGATGTGTTAGCATCAGAAGGTTTGGCCCCGGGTATTGATCGTGATTAGTGGAAGGTAGTGCATGGACTCGAGAGTCCCGGCGAGCGGATTCAGAGCATGTGTGGTGCATGAGATAGCAATTATGCTATAAGGGAAAGGTGTAGTATTGGGTGAGCACCGTGACACTTGTGGTAGTGTCAAGGCGGCCAAGTGGATTTCCTTGGTAAGGAAAGGGAAAGGAATGTAGCTCCGAGAGGGAGTGTAAGTTCACGGAAGTAAAAGTAGTAGTGCGAGTTATGATTGGGGTATTCCTAAATATAGTTATCGAGCAATGTGTTGCGGCGGTGGTTTAGAGTCACATCCGGGTTGGACGTCTGCTGAGGTCGCGGAAGGAATTCCGCGGGTGTAGAGCCAAGAGGCTCGGAAAGGATGCAGTGATGGAATCTTGGATTCCAGTTTGATTTGGATCAAGGAATTATGTATGTGGTGGAAATTCATCCTGGGGGATGTTGGAGGTGTCGTCAGTGTGTCGGGTTTTCCCAACCCGAGGATGCTAGAGTCAGTTCAGCATGGGTATGAGTTTGTGGAGGAGAACTCATGGGAGTTGCTCTGAGACTGAAGGATGTGTCCTTCTGTCAGCATGGAGTGGATAAAGTTGGACTCCGATCGGGATTCCGATGGTTCAAGGTTATTTCTAGCTCATATGATTCATGTGATTGTTGTGATTTGGAGCGAGTGATGTATCATGGAATGGTACTCGGTTGACAAGTTTGGTTATCAGAGGATGAGGCCGGTGGCCGGCTTGAAGCGGTGGTCAGGTCACCGCAAGAGGGAAAGTTGGGTTTTGGGTTTCGGTGGTTGTGTTTTGAGGAACCTGGTCTAGTTAATGCCAGGTAGTGCATTGCGAGAGTAGTTCTGGAGTTGTGTTGCTGCAGGCTTCGAGGACGAAGCCTAATTTAAGTGGGGAAGAATTGTAACATCCCGAGTTCAGGAGTGCAAGTTCAGGGTGCAAAGTGTAAATGTGAAAGGGCAACTCGGTGAGTCCACGAGTGGACTCGGTGAGTAGGGTCGCGACTCTGGTCGCATGTTAAGTGGCCAACTCGGCGAGTCGGCGGCTGGACTCGGCAAGTTGGTGCTGAGTGGAGAAAACCCTAATTTCGGAGGATGAGCCCTATTTAAAGGACATTATACCCTCTCCCCAACCTTTTACTCTTCCTTGAAGTCCAGAAACCCTAGCTTTCGATTGTGAGAGAGTGGGAGAGCATTTAGAGCCTTGGAGGAGGAAATCTTGGAGGGGGATTGAAGAACAAGAAGGTTGGAGCAAGGGGCTTTGCAGAGATTCAGCTTATTCATCAGTTGGAGCTTTCATTTGAGGTAATAATCTTCTGTTTGAGCTTTTGTGCATCTAGATCTATCATTTGTGGGGTTTTTGGGGCATAAATGAGGTCCATCTCTAGTGTGGTGTAAGATCTGAGGTTGCTACCTCAGATCTAGGTTGTTAATGATCCAGAAAGCCATAAAGTCTATGCTCAAGAGTTGTTGGTGAAGTTCTTTTTTCCTAAACCCTAGCCGTAGAGTATATTATGCTTAGATCTCTTTGGATTTACGTAAAGTTTGCCACTTTACGTGATGGATGGCTTGTAGAAGAGTAGATCTATGGTTTGGATCATTTGCATGGCCTGGAAAGCTTCTGTATGGATTAAGATCTAGGGGTACTCGGCGAGTCACAAAGGTGTACTCGGTGATTTGCTTGAAGATAGACTGGAACTCGACGAGTTGGAAGAACAACTCCGCGAGTTGGATGAAGATAGGCAGGGACTCGACGAGTTGGAAGAACAACTCGGCGAGTCTGTTGAAGATAGCCTTGGACTCGGCGAGTCTATTCTTGGACTCGGCGAGTCTGGTCGTGAGGTCCTAAATTTCTTCTGGTTGAGTCGTTAATCAGTGAGTCAAGGGATGACTCAGTGAGTTGAGTGAGAAAGGACTCAGAGTTGTGGGACTCGGCGAGTCTCGGGGTGACTCGGCGAGGTGAGTTGCGGATTGGGGAAGTTCTAAGCATGGGGACTTGACGAGTCATCGGGTTGACTTGGCGAGTAGAGCCAGTCAGGATGTTGACTTTGACTTTGACTAACTATTGACTAGTTGTTTTCCAGGGGCATTTTGGTAATTGCTGGCATTTGTTTTGAGTTCAGTGTCTTGGTGTGGGCTTGTGTGGAGATCATGTCAGCGGTCGGAGCAGCTTGGTCTTATCTCTTCAGTCAGCAGTTGCAGGTGAGTTATCCTCACTATATCGACAGGGTCTACGGCACCAAGGCCGGCCCTTTATCGGATTGTGATATGGGTATCGTTGTTATGTTATTGTTTTGCTATGTTTGCATCCTGGTAGTTAGGATGGTATATGTTAGAGACCTGGTTAGGGTCGGTATCCTGGTATATAGGATGATGCTATGTTAGAGACCTGGTTAAGGTCGGTATCCTGGTATATAGGATGATGCTATGCTAGTGACCTGTTAGGTCGGTATCCTGGATAGGATGATGATATGGTATGTGATCTACTAGATCGGTTTGATTGAATGCAAATTGTTATATGTTTGAATGTTTATGTGCACATGGTTGTTGGACTGGGGTTGGGTTGAGGCGGGTCCTGCTTTGTGCTGTAGGACAACATACCCAGGGCGGACCGGTTATCCCGAAGGCCCAGTGAGCGGTCCGGATAGGCTGTAGGCCCCAAGAGGGCAGACCAAACGTGCCGAGGCTCGGACAGTGGACCAGGCCGACTGAAGGTCCAGTGCGGGCGGACCAGTCATATTGTAGACTCAGAGAGTGGACCAGGTGGATTGAAGGCCCGGTCATACTGTCATACTGTCGTTACAGTCATACTGTCGTGACATAATCACATGTGATTAACTACACAAGAACAACTATTGAATCAACACGTGAAAAATAATATTGTCTACATAAATCATATATGATTAAATACATATAATCACATGTGATTATATGTATCCAATCATATATGATTTATATGGTTGAGATTCATTGTCACATTCTCGATTCAATAATTGTTCTTTGTCAACTGTAATCATATGTGATTAAATACATATAATCATATGTTATTATATGTATCTAGTCACATATGATTTATACGGACTAGATACATATAATCACATATGATTATATACACAAGAACAACTATTGAATCAAGAACACAAAGATAAATATTGTCCACATATATCATCTGTGATTAAATGCATATAATCACATATGATTATATGTATCTAATCACATATGATTTATTTAGACAAAATTCATTTTCACGTTTCGATTCAATAATTGTTTTTTCCACTTTAATCATATGTGATTAAATACATTTAATCAGATGTGATTATATGCTTCTAATCACATATGATTTCATTTGGAAAAAACGAATATTGTCTATATAAATCATATGTGATTAGCTATATACAATTACATGTGATTATATACACGATAACAAATATTGAATCAAGAACGCGAAAACAAATCTTTATCCACATTAATCATATGTGATTAAATACATCAAATCACATTTGATTATATGAATCTAATCACATATGATTTATGTATCTAATCACATATGATTAAATATAATTAAATACTTATAATCATATGATTAAATACTTATAATGACATATGATTAAATATATGAGAAAAATTATTGAAACGAAAACTCAAAAATGAATATCGTTCATGTAAATCATATGTGATTGGATACATATAATCACATGTGATTATATGTATCTAATCACATATGATTAAAGTTGACAAAAAAAATAATTATTGAATCGAGAGCGCGATAATGACATATGCGATTAAATATATCTAATAAAATTTAATCACATGTGATTATATGTATCTAATCACATATGATTTATGTGGAAAAGATTCATTTTCGCGTTCTCAATTCAATAATTATTTTTTGTACAATTATTCATATTTGATTAAATACATTTAATTACTTGTGATTAAATACACGAGAACAACTATTGAATCAAGAACGCGAAAACAAATCCTTTCCACATAAATCACATGTGATTAAATACATATAATCACATGTGACTAAATAACATGTGATTATACGTATCTAATCACGTATGATTTATGTAGACATGATTTATTTTTGTATTCTTGATTCAATAGTTGTTCTTTTACAACGTTAATCATATGTGAATGTTGTACATATAAATAATATGTGATTAAATACATTTAATCACATGTGATTATATGTATCTAATCACATATGATTTATGAGGACATTGTTCATTTTTGCTTTCTCGATTCAATAGTTTCTATCATTATTTAATCACAAGTGATTAGATTATATGTATTTAATCACATATAATCATATGTGATTAAATACATATAATCACATGTAACACCCCTTTCGTTAAATAAATAAATTTTCAAGTTGTAGCCCTAAAATCAATAAATTATATAGCAAGGTGTTGGACTCGAGGAACCAATTGTCATAATTTTAGAGATCGGGGGTGAAAAGTGTAAAATCCGGACTTAATTTGTAAGTATTATTGAAGGGACTAAATGGTAATTTATGGGACTTCATTTGAGGAGATTTTGGAGGCTAAGGGGCTGCTTGGTAAACTAGGGATTTAATTTGAGAGGAATTATGGAAACAGGGGTGTAATGGGTAAATTTTGTACCTAACTTGTAATGGATTTTATTGTTGAGGGTTTAAAGGGTAAAATTGGGATTTATAATGAAAAGAAAACGGGAAGGAGGGACCAAAGCTGTTATTTGGACGCAAGTTTGTTTGGGATACGGGTATTAAACTCGTCACCTCATTCTACATGCTAAACCCTAACCCTAGCGGTATTAAGCAACCGCCATCTCCATCTTTATGCCTCCCATCACCATCTGCCACCCCCATTCTCCCTTGTTTCTCCGACTGACCAAACCACTAAAGGACCAAGATGACCGACGACGACCAGCGATGCAACGGAAGTCTCCAAGGCCGGAGCAACTGTGAGCAATCATCGCCATCATCCCTTCGCCACCTCAGTCGCGTTTTCTCTCCACTGCCGCCCGTTTCCATTGAAGGTGATGTCACCAGAGATTCGTGTGTGCTCCATCAGTGCATGTGTTGATTGGATGATGGGAAAAGACCAAGAGGAGCCTTCGCCACCACCGTGAGGTGGTGGATGTCATCGCAAAACCACTTCCTGGTGCCGTTTCTTTCCATTTCCGTCATCGCTACCTTGTCTTGTCACCACCAGCTACCATGGGAGGGGCCCTGAGTTCGTATGGGGGTGTTTTCAGCTCCAATGATCGCGTGTAGGTGTGGCTGTTCGACTAGGAACCACTAAGAACCACCGCCACCACCACGAGGTGGTGGCTGCCGACGTAAAAATCACCATTGTCGCTGCCATACGCCACCAAATAGGTGGTTGGTTTCCCATTCCGAGCAAGAGTCGTGTTTTATGGTTGTGAAGTCGGAAAATCATGGAAGACCGCCATTGCCACCACCGTGAGGTGGTGGCTACCGCCGTGTACCACCATGGGTGGGTGTACTTCCATGTTTAGGTGTGTGTTAGTAGGTGTGTGTGTGTGTTTATTTGAGATTTAGCATTGTATAGTGTAATTACAAATTGGAATAATGAAAGGAAAACTGAAAACCACCACCGGCCGCCCTGTCGGGTGGCGGTGTGCTTTGCCTCGTTGTGATTGATTCGTTTGGGGTGCTTGAAACCCTAATGGGCCCAATGAAGCCTAATAGGCTTAGTGAAAACCCTAATGGGTCTAATGGACCCAAATTGACCCAAAGAGACCCTAATGGGCCCAATAAAGCGCTAATTGACCTAGAAGCCCAACAAATTAATAAATGGGCTAATATTTCGATTGAAAACCCTAATTAGGGTTTGGAAAGCCCTAATGCCAATAAAACCATAATTTAGGGAATTAACCGGGACACGCGGGAATTATTTAATAACTTGAGATATTAAATAATAATCATTGGAAAAGATTAATCTAAGTGATATTGGACTTAATGGATTAAGTCCTTAATGGGTTAAGTAGGAAACTTAACCCTAATCATCATTTTATGTGAAACCCTATTTTCAATTGGGTTTAGTGTTGGGCCTTGATGATTGGGTTATTAATGGGCCATACTAAGTCAAGCAATTGGACCAGAATAATTTAATGGGCCTAAGGTAAGGCCCATGTAAGGGGGTTGGGCCCAATTTGGAAAATTTGGCCATATATGGGCCATAGTTTGGGCCTTTATGATTTTGTGATATTGGGCCATTAGAATATTGAATGTTGGACTAGACTAAATGGTTGGGCCTTATGGTAAGACCTTATAATGGTTTGGGCCCAATTTGGAAATTTGGGCCATATGTTGGGCTTTGAGCCATAATTGGACTTTTGGGCCTTGGATTGGGCCTTGGGCTTGCATAAATCCAATCTTGGGGTAATGTAGTAATTATCCAAAGTATGTACTCATGGTTATGTAGTGGAACCCAATTATTATTTGGGTGTTATTTTGGTGTTGACAGTTCGGGAATCTGTCAGCCAACAGCTAGGGTTGAGTCTGTGGGACTTCAACATTGTGGGATTATGTCTACGGGACTTCACCAGTGCGAGGTGAGTTACCTTCCAGTATGGGTGGGTCTAAGGCACTAATATCGGCCCAACAGTAGGTGATTATGTTTGAGATGATTGTCTTTATGATAATTATCTGGTTGCCATTATTTGATATGCTTATTGTGTTGGGATGCTATGAGATATGTCTTAGTAGTAGTAGGGGTGAAATAGTCCCCAGTTTCCGGTTGAAAGATACCGAAGACGGTTACCGGTTGAAAGATACCAAAGGGGTGGACAAAACCGATGCATGCCTAGCAGTATGTTTGTGATAGGTTATTATGTGACATGTATGGTTATGATATGCCATTATGTGAGCAGTATGTTTATGATATGATAATATGTGACCAATATGGTTATGATATGCCATTATGTGATTCAGTATGTTTTATGTTATGTTATCATGGAACCAATATGTTTATGACTTGTTATTATGTGATATTAATAGGGGGTGATATAGTCCTTGGATACCGGTTGAAAGATACCGAAGGGGAGGTTAGCTCCCGGTTACCGGTTGAAAGATACCGTATGGGAGGTTAGTTCCCGAGTGCCGGCTGAAAGATACCGAAGGGGAGTCCAGCTCCCAGTTATGCCAGACAGATACCGGTTGAAAGATATCGAGGGATAGGCATTATGTGGTATGATGGAGGAACTCACTAAGCTTCATGCTTATGGTTTTCAGTTTTGGTTTCAGGTACTTTATTTTCAAAGGAAGGGAGCCGGCTCGATCGCAGTGCATCACACTATGGTTTTCCACACATGAGATATTTGGGATTACACTCTGATATTGTTTATGATAACATGTTTTGGTTATTTCTACTTTGGTTTTGACATGACATGATATTATGGATGCTTTCTTATACTTTTGGTTTTACAATAACTTAATGAAAACGAAAAATTTTTTGGCCTTGATTTTTGGGATGTTACAAGTTGGTATCAGAGCCTTGGTTTGAGGGATTCGGGCACACTCTCGGGTGTATATGAACTCAAACTAAGGACTTGGTATGAAATTTTTTAAAAGTAAAATCATTTTATAAAAGAAGCTTGAAAAGAATTTGAAAAGAGAACAAAACTTTGAAAACAACAAGTTGTGTGATGCGTGCAATTAGCCGACCTCAAGTAAGTTTTCCAAAAGATACCCATACATGTTATATTATGATATGATATGATTATGATAACTGCATTCTAGATTAGGGCTAAGGATCTAGGAAGATGCCTTATATGCCTGTTGTATGTGCTTGCTGAGCTGCATGATAGTACTGATCAGTTAGTGATAAGATAGCCTGTTTAGGTTATGCCTGATTTTGTGAGCCTTAGAATCGCATGATAGTATAGATCCCTGACAAGAGGATAGACTGATCTGATTGGAATATGTTGGTTAGATTTTCCATTGTCTGAATGCTGCTTTCTTGGTGATTTGAGGGAATCTTAGTAATGTGAGCTAGCTACTAAGTGAATATGCTAAGTCACGAGTGGCTATATTCATGAGGTAGTTAGTTGACATTAGTGGGAAGTTCTTTAGCAGCTGAGGACTGGGTGAGTATGGGAACCTAGGAAAGCCTAGGATATGCTCAGTGGGTTAGTAGTGAGGTTCAGTGAGACTTGGGTGTACCAGTTGAGGAAGTGACTTGGAGAATTCGGGAGGATCGCTGAGGAAAGTATGGATAGGTGTGGAAGGTAGTATTGGGCCCGTACTACTGAAAGCATAGGATCCATACTCGAATCCGTGAGAGTCTTGGAGAATCTGAGAAACTCCGGGGAGGATTTTGTGACCTATTTTAGGGACAAAGGATGTTCCAGTTGGTGCAGTTTAGCCATTGCAAAGTGGGCTAGTGAGCGTGACAGGGTGTTGGACCCTGAAGGATATGACTTCCAAGAGTTTGTAGATGCGAAATTGGTTTAGAGCGCCCAGGAAGAGACCCATGACTTCTGATCATCGGGTGAAAGGCCAGTAGGGCCGGAGTCAGGGCAGCACGTACGAGAAAGTGCACAAGGGAGTTTGTCACTCCAAGGGTTTAGGTTTCTACAAGGTGGCGGGGTTGGTCATGTTAGAAAAAGGTGGTAAGAATTCTTAAGTATATTTGAATCCTTGGAATGTCAGTTCAATATGGTGTTAAGCACCCAAGAGTAAGATTCAGATTCTGGTCCCAGCTCAAGATCAGGACCTGGGCTAGGAAATGCACGATTACAGGAGTTCATCTCATCAGAGATTACTTATAGAACTATGGGAATGGACCTTGATGGTCTTTCGTTCAACCAAGGAAGGACTTTAGAGACGTCTGGTAGTTGTCTCGGGGCCTTTTTGGGATAGAATGTTGCGGGGAAGTTAGGGGTTCATTGGAAACCCAAGGTCTGTGGACCCTTAGAATCCTTTTGGAAGAAAGATTCTATAGTTGGTTCCTGTCATCGGGATCACGATTTCGCCAGATGTTGCGGGAATGGCATCTTCTTTTGATACCAGATGGATTTCGGGAATTAGTATCGCTTTGGAATTGTGAGCGAGTTTGGACAAGTCAGATCTCGGGTAGGTTTTCTGCTAGCGTTTGGGTTTTCAAGGATCATATATACCATCCTGCATGCCGAAAGGTCCTTGATAAACCCATAGAGGGACGCACCTTGCGGAGTGGGTCCTGCGTGTACCATTATCATTCCAAGTCTGTGTCGAGATCTGTGCAGGAGTAGTGTTTGGAGGATATCAAGCCAGAGTTAAAGTGATAGTTCTCCAGGGAAGTTAGAGTTCAATAATTCTACTATTGTTCGGGTATGGTCGTCAGCTGTGTTGGGGAGAACCGATCAGGTATTCAGGAGCAACAATAGGTGTGAAACTAGGATGAGTTTCGCATCCTTGTCAGAGATGAAGATGGTTGAGTGGCCATCTGAGTTGAGTATTCGGTGAGTCGGGAGCTTAGAAAATGTTCCAACTTTTAGTTCGTGCTTTTCTTTGGCATTGGATAGCAGGTTTCGGGAACCAGGTTAGAGTCCCATTTAGGACTCAAATTTAGTTGAGTGTTAGGTCGAGTACATGTTCGGCCCAGTTTGGAAAGTGTTGTTAGACTGCGGGGGTAGCCGCAACATCCACTAGTGATCATATAGTTTGGGAAGTGTTGTAAGACTGTGGGGGTAGCCGTAGCATTCACTAGTGATCAGATAGTGTGGGAAGTGTTGTAAGATTACGGGGGTAGCCGTAGCATTCACTAGTGATCAGGTAGTATAGAAAGTGTTGTAAGACTGCGGGGGTAGCCGTAGCATCCACTAGCGATCAGATGGTGTGAGAAGTGTTGTAAGTCTGCGGGTGTAGCCATAGCATTCACTAAGCTGATAGATAGCATGAGTGCGTTGTTAGGACACTGAAGGAACAATAGTACCCACCAACTCGGGTGTAGCAGTGTGGAAATGGAAATCCACGTATTAGATTTCGGAATTTCCCAGATGGATTAGACCTGATTGGGCCAGTGATGAGACTATAGGGACGACATTATGGTTATGAGGTCAAGGAAGCAATGGACTGCATAAGGTCTTTTGGTATATTTGGCTACCATTGGTTGGGTAGCAATCACCTTTAGCCTTAGATTCGGTAACGTCAAGATTCGACGCATGGACCCGATCGGTTGGACTGGGAGGTTGTTAGAGCCACAATGGCATGAAAACTAGTTCTAGAGGAGGATTTCATTCAGAAGTCGCATGGAGTGACTGCGTGCAAGTCTTTTGGCTCCGTAATTGGGTTGGGGCCCGGTATTCAGATAGTTGGCGAAAAAATTAAGACCAGACAAGTCTCGATAGACTTTGGGAAGCAGCTATGTAGCAGCATACTTCTTCAGGCAATTCAGTGCTTCAGGCAGTTTCTATGCAGTATTAGTATTGTGTTTTTGGGGTTGCAAATACGGGCGAAAGAGCATATTTCTTGGGTTTTGCTAAGTGACCAGCACGGATAATCGGGTTTATGACCCTGTTTTCCAGTGGGAACCTCGAGTGGTCAGAAGTTGAGAAGTCAGTTGAGAGGCAAATGGATCGGGTTCAATAATAACGGTTCAGTAAGAGTGGTCTGCCAGAGATTCAGACCATCTCGAAAAAGCAGGTTTTAGATGGGGTAGATGTTATCTTGTTGCGAGGAATTCGTTCACCTGCGGATTTTAAGGCTTTACAAAGATTAGTCACGGCTACCCTGGGAAGGCTAGGGTATGCCCAGGATGGTGACTATGTTGCTAGAGTGGTTGGGCATCTAAGGAATGGTAAGAAATGATTTCGAGGACGAAATCTAAATTAAGTGGGGGAGAGTTGTAACACCCCATTTGTTAAATAAATAAATTGTCAAGTTGTAGCCCTAAAATCAATAAATTATATAGCAAGGTGTTGGTCTCGAGGAAACAATTGTCACAATTTTAGACATCGGGGTGAAAAGTGTAAAATTCAGACTTAATTTGTAAGTATTATTAAGTCAGGGACTAAATGGTAATTTATGGGACTTCATTTGAGGAGATTTTGGAGGCTAAGGGGTTGTTTGGTAAACTAGGGATTTAATTTAAGAGGAATTATGGAAGTCAGGAAAATCGTGGAAGACCGCCACTGCCACCACCATGAGGTGGTGGCTGCCGTCGTGTACCACCATGGGTGGGTGTACTTCCGTGTTTAGGTGTGTGTTAGTAGGTGTGTATGTGTGTGTATTTGAGATTTAGCATTGTATAGTATAATTACAAATTGGAATAATGAAAGGAAAACTGAAAACCACCACCATGGGGTGGTGGCTGCCGCCTCCTGCTGCCACCAGCCGTCGTGTCGGGTGGCGGTGTGTTTTGCCTGGTTGTGATCGATTCGTTTGGGGTGCTTGAAACCCTAATGGGCCCAATGAAGCCTAATGGGCTTAGTGAAAACCCTAATGGGTCTAATGGACCCAAATTGACCGAAAGAGACCCTAATGGGCCCAATAAAGCCCTAATTGACCTAAAAGGCCAACAAATTGATAAATGGGTTAATATTTCGATTGAAAACCATAATTAGGGTCTGGAAAGCCCTAATGCCAATAAAACCCTAATTTGGGGAATTAACCGGGACACGAGGAAATTATTTAATGACTTGAGATATTAAATAATAATCATTGGCAAAGATTAATATAAGCGATATTAGACTTAATGGATTAAGTCCTTAGAGGATTAAGTCCTTAATGGGTTAAGTAGGAAACTTAACCCTAATCATCATTTTATGTGAAACCCTAATTTCACTTGGGTTTAGTGTTGTGCCTCTCTATTGGGCCTTGATGATTGGGTTATTAATGGGCCATTAGAAGTCAAGCAATTGGACTAGAATAATTTAATGGTCCTAGGGTAAGGCCCATGTAAGGGGTTTGGGCCAAATTTGGAAAATTAGGCTATAGATGGGCCATAGTTTGGGCCTTTATGATTATGTGATATTGGGCCATTAGAATATTGAATGTTGGACTGGACTAAATGGTTGGGCCTTATAGTAAGACCTTATAAAGGTTTGGGCCCAATGTGGAAAATTGGGCCATATGTTGGGCTTTGAGCCATAGTTAGACTTTTAGGCCTTGGATTGGGCATTGGGCTTGCATAAAGCCATGCTTAGGGTAATTTAGTAATTATCCAAAGTATGTACTCTTGGTTATGTAGTTGAACCCAATTATTAATTGGGTGTTATTTTGGTATTGACAGTTCCGGAATCTATCAGCCAACAGTTGGGGTTGAGTCTGCGGGACTTCAGAAGTGTGAGGTGAGTTACCTTCTAGTAGGGGTGGGTCTAAGGCACCAATGTTGGCTCGCCAGTAGGTGATTATGTTTGAGATGATTGTCTTTGTGATAATTATCTGGTTGCCATTATTTCATATCCTTATTATGTTGGGATGCTATGAGATATGTGTTAGTAGTAGTAGGGGTGCAATAGTCCCCAGTTACCGGTTGAAAGATACCGAAGACGGTTACCGGTTGAAAGATACCGAAGGGGTGGACAGAACCTATGCATTCCTAGCAGTATTTTTATGATATGTTATTATGTGACCTGTATGGTTATGATATGCCATTATATGAGCAGTATGTTTATGATATGATATTATGTGACCAGTATGGTTATGATATGCCATTATGTGATTCAATATGTTTATGTTATGTTATCATGGAACCAATATGTTTATGACCTATTATTATGTTATATTGATAGGGGGTGAAATAGTCCACGGATACCGGTTGAACGATACCGAAGTGGAGGTTAGCTCCCGGTTACCAGTTGAAATATACTGAAGGGGAGGTTAGTTCCCGAGTACCGATTGAAAGATACTGAAGGGGAGTCCAGCTCCCAGTTATGCCAGATAGATACCTGTTAAAGATACTTAGGGATAGGCATTATGTGGTATTATGGGAAATCTCACTAAGTTTCGTGCTTACGGTTTTCAGTTTTGGTTTCAGGTACTTTATTTTCTAAGTAACGGAGCCGGCTCGATCGCAGCGCATCACACTATGATTTTCCGCACATGAGATCTTTGGGATTACACTTTGATATTGTTTATGATAACATGTTTTGGTTATTTCTACTATGGTTTTGACATGACATGATATTATGGACTCTTTCTTATACTTTTGGTTTTACAATAACTTAATGAAAACGGAATTTTTTTTGGCCTTGAATTTTGGGATGTTACATCATATGTGATTGTACATATAATCAATGTGATTATATGTATCCAATCACATACGATTTTTGTGGAGAAGATTCATTGTCATGTTCTCGATTCAATAATTGTTCTTTGTCAAATTTAATCATATGTGATTGAATACATGTAATCACATGTGATTATATGTATCTAATCACATATGATTTATTTGGACAATAATCACTTTTGCTTTTTTGATTCAATAATTTTTCTCTTGTATTTTTTCATATGTGAACGTATTTAATCATAAACAATTTTTGTCTGTAGATTATATGTGATTACATACATATATAATCACATATGATTATATACACGGGAACAATTATTGAACACAGAAACAAATATTTTCCATACAAATGATATGAGATTAAATACATATAATCACATATGATTAGATACACGATACCAACTATTGAATCAAAAATGAGTAATAAATATTATCCACATAAATCATATGTGATTATACATATAATCACATGTGGTTATATATATTTAATCACATATGATTTATATAAACAAGATTCATTAAAAACAAATATTTTCCAAATATATCACATATGATTGAATACATATAATCACATGTGATTAAATTATATGTGATTATATACATATAATCATATATGATTAGATACATATAATCACATGTGATTATATGTATTGAATCACATATACAAAAGTACATATAATCACACATGATTTATGTCATTATATGTATTCAATCACATACAATGTTAGTGGCTATAGGTAATGGGTGGTGGTGATAGGTGATGGTGGTGGGTTGTCGTGGCGAGTGGCAATGGTGGTGGTTTTGGTAGGTGATGGGTGGTGGTCGTGGTGACGAGCAGTAGTAATGGGTGGTGGTTGGTGGTAGTGTTGTGTGTTGGTAATGGTGGTGGGTACCTATAATCACATAAATCGTGTCCACATAAATCATATGTGATTAAATACATATAATCACATGTGATTAAATATATTAGAATAATTATTGAATCGACGGAAGAATAAATATTTTCTATACGAATCATATGTGATTAAATATGTATAATCACATGTGATTAAATACACAAGAGCAACTATTGAATCAACACGTGAAAACAAATATTGTCCATGTAAATAATATGTGATTAAATACATATAATCACATGTGATTATATACAAGAGAAAACCTAATGAATCAAAAACACAATAACAAATATTTGTAGGTGGGGGTGGTGGTGGTGGTTGGTGGTGGTGATGGTTTTGGTGGGTGGGTGCTGGGTGGTGGTAGTAGTGGGTGGTGGATAGTGATGGGTGGTGGGTGGTGGTTGGTGGTTGGTGGTGGTGGGTAGTGATAGGTGGTGGTGGCGGGTGGCGGTTGGTCGTGGTGATGGTGGTTATGGTGGGGGTGGCGGGTGGTGGTGAGTGGTGATGGGTGGTGGGTAGTAATAGGTGGTGGTGGTTGGGTGGTGATGGTGGTGGCGGTGGTGGTTGGTGGTTGTGATGGTGGTGGGTAGTAATAGGTGGTGGATGGTGGTGGTGGTTAGTGATGGGTGGTGGTGGTGGGTAGTGGTGGTGATGGGTGGTAAGTAGTGGTTGTGGGTGGTGGTGGGTAGTGGTGGTGATGGGTGGTGGAGGTGGGTGGTGGTGGTTGGGTGGGGATGGTGTAACGCTCTGTTTTGAATTGACTTCTAGTTTGAGGCTGTGGGCCGAAGGTTGGTCATCATAAGGAGCATGGCTCTAGAGAAGGTAAGATCTAGGCCCATTTGGGTACGGGTGATGTATTAGAAGTGATTCGGGTGTTCAGTTTGTGTTTTGGAGCTTAAGGGTATTTCGGTAAAGTGTCAGTTCAGACTTTTGTGGAAAATGGAGTTTTGTTCGAAAGGTCTAAAGGAATATATGAGTTGATAGATGCGTAGAGCTTCTCGTCAACTTTCCATGGATATAAGGATCGTCGGAACCAGGCTTGTATAGAAGAAGTTATGGCCTTCGGAAGTTTCGTGATTTTCAGGCTTAGCTGAGTATGCGGAGTGTACTAGTAAAGAGGGTAGTACGCTGGGTGTACCTTGGAGTACGTTGGGCGTACTGACCAGAATGGTCGCGAAGGTTCCCAGGAGTACACTGGGCGTACCATATGTATGCTGGGCATACTCCAGCCTGCTCAGAACCCTATTTTAGGGTCTTGGACCCTATTTAAGCTCCTTATCTCATAACCTAACCCTAATATCTTCAACCTCCATCCCTCTAAACCCTCGAAATCAACCCTTAGCCTCCATTTGAGTGATTCTTGAGCTTTTTGGTGATATAGTGTGTTTTGGTGCTTATTGTGGAAGAAGGAGTTCCTTGAGAAAGCATTGCCTGGCTTGAAGCTTGTGGATCCAATCCCTAATCATATTGATCTAACTCCAAAAAGTATAAAGTTTGGATCTTGGTGGCTTTCTCATGTGGATCTAGTTGGGTTATGACTTGTTATGTTGGACCTTGAAGAAGAAGGAACTTGGTGATTAAGCTATGGTTGGAATCAAGCTTCTAGATCCAGAACCTTCATCTACTTTACAAACTTTTGGAGGTATAAAGTCTCAACCTTGTCAACTCTTTCAGGTAGCTCTACCATTGTGAGTTTTAGTTCATTTTGGTCTCAAGGATGGAACTTTATGGTTAAAATCTGATTCGTAGGCTTTGAGTTGCCACTCTCAATGTTAAATGAGTCCCTAAGGCATAAAGTTGCCATCTTGGAGGTCTTAATGGGCTCATGCATGATTTAAGACCATTTCATTGGAAGTAGATTATCATTTTTAGAGTTTGAGATTATGTGGGCCATGCAAAGCCGTCAAGTAAGCAACTTTATGGTTTAAGGCATTGAAAAGGACTTGGATATATGTTTGTAGCTTCTGGAGTAGAGTATTAAGCACTTAATGGGAAAATTGCTTAATAGGGGATTACACTGAACGTATGTGCAGGTACGCCCAGCGTAAGCATCATTTGGCTTGTACGCTTAGCATACTTAGGAGTACGCATATCGTACTCATAAATTATGGGCTTATTGTGTTTTGGGCCTCATTTTGGGCCATGTAGTGGACTTTGGGCCTTTGGGCCTTAGTGGACCATCAGTAGTCGGATGTATTGGGCCAAGGATATGTTTGGGCTTAAGGTAAGGCCCATTAGAGGGATTGGGCCCAACTGAGCAAATTGGACCATTAGTGGGCCACTAGTGGGTAGGAAAAGTCCACTTAGTGTTGGGCATTTGTTTTGGGTTTGGGCCTTAGTTTGGATCATATTGGTCCAGGGGCGGAATGGTCGTATTACCCCATGCATGGATCAAGGATTATGGTATGGGACCCAACTGCTAATTGGGTATATTGTTTGATAAAGTGACAGCTCGGGAAGCTGGCAGGGCAGCAGCTAAGGAATTTATACAGGAAGCTTCTGTAGTGCGAGGTGAGTCTTCTCACCATACCAATGGGTCTAAGGCACCAAGGCCGGCCCATTTTATGTTATGTGTTATACTAGCTGTAGTAGAGATATGTGGTATGATAGTTAGCTTATGCTAAGTGTTATGCTAGTGATTATATGATATTTGTTATGCTAGTTGCCTTTGTAATACTTGCATGGAAGACCTCGGGGGGTTTCCGAGACACTTAGGTGTAAGACCTTGGAGGATTTCCTTGGCATCCTAGGTCAAAGACCTCGGGGGGTTCCCGAGGCACTTAGGTGTAAGACCTTGGAGGGTTTCCTTGGCATCCTAGGTCAAAGACCTCGGGGGTTCCCGAGGCATTGGGCTAAGACCATGTAGGGGTTCCCATGGCACTCGGAGTAAGAACCTAGAGGGTTTCCAGGGCTTCCTTATGTGTTGTTTTGCATCGCTTATGTGTTTTGTATAACTGTTTAGCTTACATGATATGGTGTACGTATTTGTGTGTGGGTATGCTATGGGGAACTCGCTAAGCTTCGTGCTTACAATTTTGTTTATGGTTTCAGGTATCTTTGTTTTGGAAATGAAGGGCTCACTTGATCGCAACGCACACATCTATGTTTTCCGCAGTGAAGGATTTTGGGATAAAATCCGATAAATATTTTTAATTAACAATGTTTTGGAATGATTGGAATAAATGATATCTATGTTTGGGTTATATTTAAAATCAAAACTTAACCTCGATTTTTGGGTCGTTACAGATGGTGGTGGCGGGTGGTGGTGGTGGTGGGTGGTGGGTAGTGGTGGGTGGTGGTGGTGGGTGGTGGTTGGTGGTGATGGTGGTGGCGGGTGGTGGATGGTGGATAGTGATGGGTGATGGTGGCGGGTGGTAGTGGGTGGTGGGTAGTGATGGGTGGTAGTTGGTGGTGGTAGGTAGTGATGGGTAGTAGTGGTGGTGGTGGTTGTGGTAGGTGGGTGGTGAGTAGTGATGGGTGGTGGGTAGTGGTTGGTGGTCGTGGGTGGTGGCGGGTGGTGGTGGTGGTGGGTGGTAGGTAGTGGTTGTTGGTGGTGGTGGCGGGCGGTGGTGATGGGTGGTGGAGGTGGGTGGTGGTGGTTAAGTGGTGATGGTGGTGGTGGTGGTGGGTGGGTAGTGATGGGTGGTGAGTGGTGATTGGTGGTGGTGGTTAGTGATGGGTGGTGGTGGCGTGTGGTGGCGGTGGGTGGTGGTGGCAAGTGGTGGTGATGGGTAGTAGGTAGTGGTTGTTGGTGGTGGTGGCGGGCGGTGGTGATGGGTGGTGGAGGTGGGTGGTGGTGGCTGGGTGGTGATGGTGGTGGCGGGTGGTGGTGGTGGTGGGTGGTGGGTAGTGATGGGTGGTGGGTGGTAGTTGGTGGTGGTGGTTAGTGATGGGTGGTGGTGGCACGTGGTGGTGGTGGTTGGTGTTGGTTAGGTGGTGAGTGGTGTTAGTTAGTGGGTTTTTAATTGTTTGTAATTATTTTTTGATTTATATGAATATTATTTTATAATTTTATTTATAAAAATTGTCTTTTTCAACTTATATATATATATATATATATATATATATATATATATATATATATATATATATATAGAGAGAGAGAGAGAGAGATATAGAGAGAGAGGTTCATATATATTGAACAAATATTATATGAATCTATGAACCAATGAGATCTTAAGAAACTTTTAAATAATTAATAGTAAATATAAAATTGAATATATAACTAGGATGATATGCAATTAATTAACTTCTTAATGAATTTTATTTAAATTAGGTATTTCAAAATTAACAGCTTATATTTATGCAATGTAATCGTTCTTTATTATTGCTACTGGCCAATTCCACAACCACCGTCGTCTCCATTGGCTGCCGACTACAACCACCATCATCTCCATATGTTGTCCGTCTTCGATCACAATCTTCGTTCATTATCGCTTAGATATAATTCGTTGCGCAACAAAAAGTTGTCTGAAGATGTTTTTTTCTAAAATAACAAACAACCCCTTAGTATTGTATTTTTTGTATTATGTTCAAGGGGTAGATATTTTTTGCAATAATTTCACTATGTTAAATAAATCATCAACGTCGATGTTTGAGATATAGCCATTTTGCATACTATTTTCAAGATTTTTTGCAAGTTGTCTTTAACTTACTGATATTTAATGATTTCGGTTTTTTATGTGAATAAGAAACCAAAAGTGTTTCATGTTGTTTTTATCATTTAAACATTCATTCTAATTAACCAATAGTTTGATGAAATATGTACAAAAATTATTTTATCCTTGAAAATATTTTTATTTTTCTTTGGATATAAATAATTTCATTAAATTATAGGTAAAATTTTGAATTTATCATTAAATTTTGATTTTTGGATTTTGTTTGTTTGTTTTTTTTTAACGTTTTCATGATTGCAACTAAATGTTACAATGTGCATATAAAAATTGATGAATAGTTTTATTTAATGATAACATATAAAAATGTATTTCACCATCACTAAATATTTCTCCTAAAATTTGGAGGGTCCTAAAATTGGTGGCCCGTGTGACCATACCTCCCGCACACCAAGCTCGCTAGCGCTCCCCAAACATCGTCCCTTGCCTTGCGCTAATTAAGGGGGCGCTAAGGAAGGGTTGCAATGGCTGTAACGAGAAATCTATGACTAAAAATATTTGTTGGATATTATCACTATAAAAATTTGCTAGAAAGATTTCTCTGAATCAATATGTTGGAAATTAGTCACAAAAGATGTTATCGATTGGTGGAAAAATATATAATAATGCGTCACTAACTATGTCTGAAAAAATCACCCCCACGCTTTTACCAACAATTTTTTTTGCGCGAATATCTTATCTTCGTTTTTTGGATACCAATATTAAAACTCGATCTTACTTGACTTTCATACCTGGTAAAGGAATCTTTTTTAGTATATAGGTTCCCATAATATAAATGATACAAAGAATGAAGATTGAACCAAATTACTAGAAAACATTAAAGCGAGTCAATGCTATAACGGCAGAACACTCCTTTTCCCCCCTTCTTTGTAATTAAATTGGAGTCACTTAGTTCAGATGTGACTCAAGAAAATACCAGCTTCTGGAGGGTGGTAGGGCGACAAATGTCGGGCAATAATTGGCCAGACCAGGCTGAGTCAGCAAGCAGTGAGCTGACTACACGTCCAGGGTTGAATAGATCCCACCAAACATAGGTTGAAGGGTTTTTGCAAACCATGTTCATGGACATGCAGCCACTCATCCCATTATCCATGCCTATCCCACAACATGCACTATTCACATTCTCAAATCCTGTAAATGCATATCACAATTATTTACCTCTATCAGAAAACATAAAAGATTTTACCGTTTTGTTGTAAATATTTAAAACGAAGTTTAACCAAGATTTGAGCAAAAAAAAATTTGATATTTAAAGATTCAAAATTTCAGAGGAGAAAAAGAGACATATATTTCAATCACATACCATACGCGTTTGGGTTTTTGATGATCTCCATCATCATGCGATAAACGTCACAAAAAATCAACTGTGCATCAGCTAATTCAACATTAAGGCTTATAATACGGTTTTCCAGAAAAGCATTATACTCCAATATAAGATTGTTGATCTCATCTGCACAAACCACCCTATCTCCACTGTGACCACCACCACTCACTGCATTATTCGTCCATTGAGAAAACCTAGGTGCACATCCTAAAGGCAGTATCCCCATAAATACAAACTTCCTCACACTTGAACCATACAGATACTGGATTGCGTTAGTCATTTGATCCACCAAAATACGTGACACCTGCGTTTCATTTGATCCTGGACTCTTGGCGGATTTGCTGCGGAAGATATCAATGTAGTCGTCTTTGCCAAAAGAGAGGTAGAATAGGGTGGAGGATTGGATGAAGTTAGTAGCAGTTTCTTGGCCAAGTTCCAGTTGTAGTAGCTGAAAAATCTCAAATGCTTGGCGAAGCTGCTGGTTGAGGGACTGGAGGACTGAGTTGGTTGGGTTGCTCATGATGGTGGCTCCGGTTGACCCTAGATTCACCCCACGGAGGAGCACCTCCGTCGATCCATTCTGGCTATAGAAAGGTATTGGATATGGCAATCCGATCTTCTTTGCTACATCAATAGAAATCAAGAGCATGGTGAATTGCGAATTCCATTTCAAGAAAATACATTAACTAATTAAAAAGAGAGCTGCATGCGATTACCAAGAAGATGAGGAAGAATGGCAGAAGGAGGACCATCACAAGGGTGTAAAGAGAGATTATTAAGGAGAAATGGGAAAAAGAGTGTGTTTTCTCCACAATCAACAGAAGAATCACCCAACACATACATTGCCTTAATCTGATTTACCGTTTTGTTGCTGCTCACCATTTTTATGAATATTGTATTGACAATATGAAGAATCACAAATATCGTTTTATCTTTCCTCATTTTTTTTCAGTTTCCAGATGTATATAAATATGTCACCTCTAGCTAGTTAGTGTCCTTATATATTGTTTCAAAATTGAAGTGAACTAAATAGTTTAGTTTTAGTTTTAAAATTAGTAAAAATAATTTGACATGACTGTTTACAACACAAATGGTTTTAGAATTTCACATTCATCCTTTATGTAGTAATAGAGTATAATTCAATTGATTTTATGATCATCACGTGTTTAGTTTTGCTGCAAACTAATTTAATGTATTTATTAAAATATAAGAACACTAAAATACTTATAAAGTACGTTTTATGACAATTTTCAATGATTAATTTGCAATGAAAATTATATAACAAGGTAGGGATTGCTTGCTTTTTATACAATACAATGGTTTATTTATAATAATGTCACATGTACGTTGATTAAGACACTTAGCTAGTAACTCACAAATTACATCGACAAATTATAATTTTACAACTTAGAATTAGAAATTGTTAAGAGCAAATGAAACTACTTTTTCAACTATAAACACACACTAATTAAAAGCTCATTTAACTTAATAAAAATATTTTAATAAAATTTATTTGAAGATAAGAGGACAGATAATACGTTATAGAAGCATGTAGATCAAAATTCAGAAACTTGTAGGTCATCAGATTTTCCCCGGTTTAGAAGCTTAAAAATATGTCGATGTGCATGTATAAAGCAATCTAATTAGGTTTATCACGTATTTAAGGTTGAACTCTACATAGCTTGCTTATGCAACAATGAAATATATTACATATTACAAAATCAAGGGTAAATTACATGAATCGTCCCGGTGGTTTCTTTAATTTGCACACCTAGTCCATAACTCTTTTGTTTTAATTTGAAGTTTTTTCCTATTTTAGTCCTAGTAGACCCAAAATGACTGTTATACCCTTATTAATATATTTTTCAGTATTTTATCACTAATTTTATTTTTTTAATAATATACATTTTTTTTTGTCTCATTCCAATTTCAAAGATGATCACTTTACGTTCTTTGAAAATCAAAAGATATGCTACCCTCTCTCTCTTCTCGCATATCACTGGTGATACCACAATCACTTCTAAAAACCAACATCATCACATCCACCATAGTGTATATAACATCATGTGACCCTCCGCCCCTCCCCCCCCCCCCCCCCCCCCCACCCCACCATTCTCCTCTTTTTACGACACAGTTTCTCGTATTCTATCTCTAGCACCACAACAATGCACCCTTCTTCTTGTTCCTTTCGTTTCTACCCATCAATCTCCCATTATGGTTAAATATTATACCAAAAGAGCAACAACAAACATTTCTCTGACCCTTTCTTCACTTCCCCGTCGACCATCCGTGAAGCAACTTGAAGCAACATAATCGAAACCCTCAAATCCCTCATTGTATTTGAAAGATGGTCGAAATCCCTATTTGTATCTGGATTATAAGAAACACACAATCGAAACCCCTTAACTCCAGCTGCATGAGAGAAATGCCAATGATGGGAGAAAAAATTGAAACAAACTTGTGTTTTAAAGAAGCCGGTGGTAGTTTGGAGCCTCAAATAATAATTTGGCACTCATCTCGCAAAACTCTAGGGTTTTGATTGAACGAATAATGGTATCGACTGTAACGCCCCAAAAAATGGAGTAAGTTTTTCTATTTTTAATCATAATAAGGCAATGATATCATCATTCAAAAGGTAACCAAAGCTTAAGTTTCAATTCTTAAAATTGAATATCATAGTAAATAACATAAAGGCCATGCATCAATGCGGAAAATCTCCAGTGGATACGATACAATCAGGTCTTGTTCTTCCTTTTGCTACCAGAAGTACCTAAAACATTTAAACTTGAAACAGTAAGGACAAATCTTAGTAATTTCCCCAAAATACCACATAACATTGAATAATGGGCCTAGCCCAACAATTATGTTTCATTCATACCCAACCCACTAAACATATAAATGGGCCTAGCCCAACAAGCTTATAAACAAACATGCAAGAGTCACAAAGATAACTAGCCTAACATGACACCTAGTGTCCTGCAGTATAGTGAGAAGACTCACCTGAATTAAAAGCTAAAACGAAAATCATCACGATCGCACAGAATCAGCTATACATGCTACCTAAACCAAACAGAGGTCCAATCTCAATCCACTACTCAACTCCTAAGTTTGACTAAAAGTCAAATTAGTCAACAAGTCAACAGTCAAGGTCAATAGTCAACCATCACTGACCACCGTGTTGCGACCAGAACCGTTGTCTGTGATGTGGTCACTAAAGGACAAAATAGTCGCGACTAGGACTCGCGGCCCACACTACGGTCCACTATCCACTGCATCATGATGAATCGCTATAACAACTTAATCCATTAAAAATTTAATCATTAACATCTAGAGCTCTAAGGCTCACATCCGAATCGAATAAGACTTCATATGGATAAAGTTTCCAACTTTATCCACTTCCTTTACTCCATAAACCAAAATCTCAAACCCTAGTTCTATTTGGGAATAAAAATGCCAAGATCTTATGCATGTCTTCAAAGAAACCAATGCATGCCCCATTTTCTACCAAAACAAGTCCAAAAATGACCATCAACCACACCCAAGGTTCTAGAGTTGCCCAAAACTTCATGAACATTCCTATAAAGGACTAAAAGGGACCTTAAAGCATGAAATATAAGTCAAAAGCAAGAAAGGTGGAACCTTTATACCTTCGAAAGCCCCAAAGGATACAAGAGATGCAAGATACGGAGTTCATACCACTCTCCAAGCAACAAGATCCTTTCCTCCTTTTAAGAGCACCCAAGACCTTAAAATACCAAGAATAAGCACGTACCCATACACTAAGTTATGGTTTCACTTTTGGAGGGTGGATGTTGAGGATGGAATGAAACCATGGTAATCAAAGTACTTAAATAAGGCACAACACCCGAGATATAAGGGTTTAAGACCATCTGTCACTATGCCATAGACAGTACCTGACCACGTCGATACTTTAATTGATGTGCCTCGCCGCGATGGGTCTCCACCACCATGCCGCGGTCAATCATAATTCCAAAAACCACAAAGTTGAATAAATAAAATGCTAAAATATTAATACCTTAAACTAAATGTTAAGATTTTCCCCACTTGAATCAAATTTCATCCTTGAAATCTGTTGCACAAAATAACCTAGGATAATGTTTTACATCTCGTCCTCTAGCTCCCAAGTTCATTCTAAGCCCTTACGATGTTGTCATTGCACCTTCACTATATCGATCACCTTGTTGTATAAGGTCTTAATCTTTCTTGTTGGGGATTTATTGTATCAAGTACACTATCCAAGGGTAGCATCATAATCAAATGATTTATCTAAGTGAACATGCATCGTAGAGTCTAGGTTTTACTACTTTAAGAAACATACTTTAAAATCATACTATGAGAATAAACCACTAACCTTAACTTTTCATATCTTTATCCAAGGACATGTAGAAATCGTCCATATCAACTCTCCAGGAGCTTCTGGAATATTCCAATTAATCTCTTAGATTAATTAATATTCAAGCCCTTTAATTAATTAAAAACAATTTAATTAATTACCTAAATAATTTCTAATAAATTTATTAATTCCTTAATAAACTAACAACTTATTTTCTCCATTTTCTTAATGCTATTTATGTCATGAGGACAAGCCAAAAAGACCCTATTATTAATTACAAATATTACCAACTAGTTAATGACCTTAAGCACTATTTCGAACAGTCTCCCACTTGGACAAGTCGTTAACCTTTTAAGGTCTTAATACTCTCAAATAACTAACAGACACTTAGTCATCCAATGCAAATGCCAAACACTTGATCTTCATCAAGTTTAGCCCTTAGATAAGTGACAAGTTATTCTTTTCCTCTAGATTTCCATATGAACTTGAGACATGGATAATGGCTCAATCTCAAAGTTTAAAATTATGTTTCCTGATAAATATTTCTAAGAATCACATCTGACTTCTATATCGAACAAACCAATTTAGTCAGGACTTGGCCAGGCAGATTAGATGTTAGTCCTAAAGAATTAGGGGGCCCAATGATATCATTTCTCCTATTAAGGTTTATGGAACAAATAAACTTTGATTACATAGTTATTGTCTACTAGTCTAATCATATATGTACATACCCTTTATGAGTACTATTTACGGGTAACGTTTGAGTATACTAGTGCACATTAGATTTCATAAGCAAAACCCCATATCCATCTGAGTTTGAAGAATAAAAGATGTTATTTTTATAGAATTACTCGTGACTAGATCCATGAAGTAATCTATAAATGTAAGTTGTTCCAATACTCATGACTAGATCCACGAAGCTCTTTTACTGTTTTGGGAAGCCTCCTGGTAGTCGATAATGAAAGGATTTGAATTGAGGATTAAATCCAATTATTTAATTGTTTAAATCTTGATTTATCTGAAAGTTACCTTAAGTATAAAAACCCTCCCTAAAGAACCAAAAATCGTGGCTAATCATTCCTAAATGGTGAAATCTGAATTTCACTTCTTTCCTCCACTCTCCTCTTGATTTATAGTGTTCTTTGGTATTTAGTGTGAACTATTAGAGGCGTTCCTATTTTTGGCGCTTGCGTTCCACGAGCTATTAAATATCTAAGGAGTTAGTATATTCGATTATGCTAAAAGATATTAAGAGGGTATATGATATATCACTACACCTACACCCTCGAGAAGACCAAACTACAAATACTAACAAACTACAAATACTATCGAACTACAAATACTACCAAAGTACAAATACCACCGAACTAAGTGGAATGACAGAACCATGCCCAAGCAATGAACTATACCTAAAAGCCCGAACTTCATGAAAGAACAAACAAAGTACGATTTGATGTCACCACAGTCCATTATGGACATGTGAACTCAAAGAAGTACATACTATATGCAGAAAGGTGATTGATAGAACCTTTACTTATGAGGAACAGTTGTATAATGGTTTCCAATCCTTTCATCTTGTACAAGTCGGGCGTACGACCATAAATGTAATATAACATCGGATCATTTCAGCACATAGGAAGATCAAGATGTTTTCACCTTGACTATAAATAGGTAATTAGATCCACCATAGTGAGATACGCTAAACATCGCTCACCCGTCTCAACTAAAAACATTCACATCAAGATTCTATAAATATTCACTAACTTTATCATCTGAGAATTGTCCCGCGATCTTTCTCCCAGACAATTAGCTTACGAATTTGTGATTGTTTCCAAGTTTTTCATTCCTAGAAGAGGTCGTTTAACTCAATAATATGAAAACCGAACCATGAGGCACATGAAGTGGCGCCATTTGTGGGACTCCATAGCAAATATCCAATGAAGGAAATCTGTTGGCCAATGCGAGTCCCGTCATGAGAATACATAAGTTTGGGGAGAAGCAACAAATCACGATGGTGGTAACATACAAAAACATGATAGCGGGAATCCCTAAAGAGGGGAAAGGGGTAAAGAACGATCAGAAGAGGAAGAAAGAGAAATGAAGGAGTTTGAAGCTTTCGAAAGCTTCAAGGCCATGAAGAAATGACAAGTGGAAAGAATTAATCATAAGATACAAATTAAAACAATACAAAAAGAGAAGGAATGAGATCGAGTCTCGATAGATACTAGCCAAACAAGAGATTCAGAGGAAACAGTAAGAAGAACTAGGAGAAGATAAGAATAGTCGAGTAAGAAGGAAAGAAATAAAAAGGACGTAAGTTCAAGATCCCATACACGTCACGAAAATCAAAGAAAGATTCTCAAAACAAAAGACGTACGTCAGAAGAAGAGAAGGAAAAAATAGTACAACCAGATGTCTCTTTTGGATTAGGCGTCTAAGCCAATAACTGAATTAGTATAATGTTGAATTATTAGCAAAGTCCTTTTGGGTTGCCTTCAAACCTAGTAATTGAATAAGATGACTTTTAGAGATGGATACTGATTTATTATATGATTAATAAATAGAAATAAATGAATTTATTAATATGTTATGGAAATAATATATTAATAAGAAATAATAATATTTAATTAATATTTAATCAAAAATTAATTAGGTTATTTTTGGATTAATTGTATTAATTAAAAGTGCAAGGGTTAAAGTGTAATAGTTCAATAGTTGAACAAGAAAGAGTCTAGAACCTTCCCTGGACAGAGGTGGACGAAAACTAGGGTATTCCAGAGCATCTGGAATATTCCTTGTAGATAATCCGGATAATTACCAAATTGAACAAATATTATTTTATTCATTTAGGGTAATCTAGGGTTTTCAAGTTGCACTATATAAGGACCCCTAACCTTCAATTTTCAGCTACTGCTTGATTCTAAGAGCCAAGGTTAAAAACCATCCCATCTCTCCCGTCTCAAAAGTTTCTTGTTGCTAGTATTAGGTGTGAGCCATCAGATGCACGACACTTGTGGTGCTAGCTTCCAAGTTATTGAAAAAAGGATTTTTGATTGTTTACTACAACAATCAATGGGTATGTTGTTCCTTCTATAATTTTGAAATTACCTAGGGTTAGAGTATTCTTGATGTTCAATAGAATGTTACATCAATAGTGTTATGAATTAGATCTTTAGGTTGCATGTACCCTTAAGTGTTAAGGATTTATCCGCGTTAGTACATGTAAAACCCATCAGTGGTATTAGAGCTTATGTTTGCCTAACAATTGGATGTACATTGCTTGAACTTGAACAAAACCCGACTTGGAGGAAAGACATAATCATCATTATGTCGCTCCACCACGACGTGGTGTTTTTCCACTGCGACATGGTGATATGCGAATTCGCTTTCTTTTTCGTTCCACCACGATGTGGTGGACTCTCAGATCAACTAAAATCGTTTTTTTTTTTTGTCTTAATTCATAAATTTATTAGGATAATTACTATAGATAATGGTTTTTAATAATATAAAACTAAATAATTATCTTTTCGAATTAGATATCCCTATCTTCAATTTGTGTATTATCCTTCTTACGTTTTAGTTATATTAATTATTTAATTAATTGTAAGATATAGGTCAAAAACATAATTGGTTTATTTAAAATTAAATTAATTCCTTAATTTCGAAAATTTTAATTTAAACCATGTATTTAAAAAGTTTTAAAATACACCTTTTATATATATAGGGCTAGGTTATAATGTGGATGGACAACTATCATGTGGACGTGTGGATAATGCTATTTTATGAAAATTACTAAGAGAATATGTTGTTTAGTAATCTGAATACATTTAATCTCACAAAACTATTGTTATTTTAATGGATTCTCACCAATTATAATTCATTTTTATTCTCATTCATCGTTTTTTATTTATTTTAATTCTTACAGAATACGACTCAATAAACATCCTGATAACATTCTGACAGAATGAGAATAATTATAAAAAGTGTATAATAACCTTATAGACGATTTAATTAGTGAAATTGCTTAATAATTAAAATTATTATATAAAATTGAACGTATTCATATTATCAAACAACATATATTCTTTGTAATTCTCACAGAATAGCGTTATCCATACGTCCACACAATAGACGTCAATCTACATTTGAACCTAGCTCTCTCTCTCTCTCACTCTCTCTCTCTCTCTATATATATATATATATATATATATATAATATTAAAAGTTAATTAATATATGTATAAGATTAAGTCATTCAGATCGCTAGTATGTGTCATTCACGAAGCTAAACTGTATGAGGGTATAAAGAAACTACATATAAAATAGCGGTTGAATGAGTGTCCACACTCACCCATCGCTTCCCTGGTTGGTGAGGGTTATTACCAGAACATATCTGATAGGACAATAACTTCATTAACAATTATAATGACATAAAAATTAAAATCCTACTCTTAGTTAATTTAGGAAATGTGAAAAGTATGCTAATGCATAAAATTGCACATTATACTTTATAGTAGTTAGTGGAGCGCGTGTGGTTAACCGGCACACTAATAGTGGCTATAAAGAGTAATAATGGGCATTTCAAAAAATTATCGTTGATTAATGGAGCGCGTGTGGTTAACCGGCATATTAAAATGAAATGATAAATGTCATCGAGAGTACCAGGCTAATTTGTATGTTTATGCACATCTAGTTTGTGATCATCCGTATCCTAGTAACAAATAGTAAAGAATAATCTGAGATTAAATATTTCATTGATACATTCAATAAATCTCAAACGATCTAGGAATTTCATAGTTGGCGGGTATATACACTATTCAAACTAATAACTCACTATCTACTCATTCTTAGGTCCTTGATACAGGATGTAGATTTCACATTTGTTCTACTTTGTAGGGGCTAATAGAAAGTGAGGAAGTGGAGCATAGAATGATGAATCTGATAATTGGAAATAGGCGATCTTCTCCTGTTACCAAGAGTGGGACTTATCAACTCATGCTTAGTAGTGATGTTATGATTAGTTTAATTTATTGTTGCTACTCATCAGAAATGACACGAAACATTATTTCTTTTCATGCATTATTTAGACAAGGTTTTCGTTGCTCTTTTAACTATTTGAATGTTTCAATTCTAGTTTATAAAAATGGTGTTTTTATTTTTGAAGCTTTACCTTGTAATGGTGTGTAAGAAATTGTGACTTGTGTTGATAGCTTAGGCAATAGTGTATTTCACATTGATTCGTCTAATGGTCTAGACAAGCCATGCTTGTGGCATTGTCGTCTTGGGCACATTAACAAGAAACGTGTTGCCCAACTCCAAAAAGATGGAGTCTTGGAATCTTTTAACCTAAGGCCAAATGATGAATGTGAATCTTGTCTTTTGGGAAAGATGACAAAATCACATTTCACTGGGTCTTGTGAAAGAGGTGACGGTTTGTTGGACCTCATACACACAGATGTGTATGGACCCTTCAGATCCACTAGAAGAGATGCTAATCGATTTTATGTAACATTACAGATGAGTATAGTAGATATGGTTATAACTACTTGATCAAACATAAATAAGAAACCTTTAAAAAGTTAAAAGATTTCAAACATGAAGTCAATAATTAATTAGGTAGGAAGATAAAGATGCTCTGATCTAATAGGAAAGGAGACTATCTAAGTATCGAGTTCCACGACTACCTCAAGGAATATGGAATAGTTTCATAATTGAATGGTCCTAGGACACTACAACTTAATGGTGTAACTGAGAGGCGCAATCAAACCTTGTTGGATATGGTTCATTCCATGATGAGTTGAGCCACTCTTCCCATTTTCTTATGGGGTACGCCTTAGAGACAGCCGCCCATATCCTCAATCGTGTCCCTACTAAAAAGGTTTCTAAAACACCTCACGAAATGTGGACAAGGAAAGTTCCCTCGTTAGCACATATCAAAGTCTGGGGTTGTGGCACTTTCATTAGATAAGAGACTCATGACAAGTTAGAAGTCATAAGTGAGAAATGTATTTTCGTTGCCTAACCACAAAAGTCTTTTGGATATTTTTTCTACATGCCTAGTGAAAATGTTTTCTTTGTAGAAAGAAGAGGAGTCTTTCGCGAGAGAGAGCTCATATGCAAAGAGGATAGTGGGAGCACAATTGAACTTCAAGAGATTCAAGAGTCAACCAATAAAGGAACCTTTGAAGACACTAGCACTCAACCAGAGGAAGAAATTCCAGTTGTTCTAGTCGACAATTCATCACCTCTTCGTCGTTCCAGTAGAGTTAGCATGCTACCTGAGTTCTATGGTTTCCATCTAACTTCATATGGTGATACTTTCATAAGTGATCAAACACTAATAAATTTGGATGAGCCAGCTAACTACAATGAAGCAATGGCAGACCTTGAGGCTGCTAAATGGAAAAAAGGAAATGTACAACAAGATCAAGTCCATGTATGACAACCAGGTTTGGAACTTATTATGTTGAATCATGAGAAATGAACCTCTAGCAATCACAAGCAATCAAGTTCCAATGTCAGCAGAGTCTGAAACATGGTGAAGTTCTGAGATCGAAGACCTAGTCCGAGATCAAGACATTCCTAGATCCGAATTTTGTTCATGCATTTAATGCATTTTGTCTTCTTGTTGATGTAACAGTTCATAGGACTTACTTTTGTGTATCTTTTATCTATCATTAAGTCAAATACTGATTATTTTCTAGTCCTAAGAATGTTCCTCGGTTTGTATTATGTTCCTCCTCCATTATATAAGGAGTGAATGTTTTACCATTTTAACATATGTGAACAATTCAAAGTTATAATCCAAAAAGAGCAATTACTCTCTTCACATCACTTTGAATTTCCTTCAAGTCAAGTTCTTTCATAACATTCTTCTTGTTCCTTAAATATCTTTGCATTGATTATAGTCAAAGTTTACTTCATTTATTACTTGAACAGTTTGATGAATATTTACCTTCAAGTCCTAACTGGTCTACCAGATTCGACTGGAACCCTTATATCTCATCTAATAAAAGATACACAAAAAATTATCGTTGATTAATGGAGCGCGTGTGGTTAACCGGCATATTAAAATGAAATGATAAATGTCATCGAGAGTACCAGGCTAATTTGTATGTTTATGCACATCTAGTTTGTGATCATCCGTATCCTAGTAACAAATAGTAAAGAATAATCTGAGATTAAATATTTCATTGATACATTCAATAAATCTCAAACGATCTAGGAATTTCATAGTTGGCGGGTATATACACTATTCAAACTAATAACTCACTATCTACTCATTCTTAGGTCCTTGATACAGGATGTAGATTTCACATTTGTTCTACTTTGTAGGGGCTAAAAGAAAGTGAGGAAGTGGAGCATAGAATGATGAATCTGATAATTGGAAATAGGCGATCTTCTCCTGTTACCAAGAGTGGGACTTATCAACTCATGCTTAGTAGTGATGTTATGATTAGTTTAATTTATTGTTGCTACTCATCAAAAATGACACGAAACATTGAGAGAACTCTCAGGAGATCCTCTAGCTCTTGTTAGTTCTTTCGATCCTCAAGTATCGAACCCCTCTGTTTTGGACCATTTCAAACCTGTTTTCCACCCATTCCATCTGTTTAACCCTCTCCACCAGCTTTACCTGTTCTTGCTAATTCCAACTATCAGTTTGATGGAGACCTCGACCCTGATGCGATGGACTCCGAACTTCGCTTTCAACAAGAGTTTGATTTGTTGTCCATGAAATACAAGCGGCCATCGAATCCCACTCACAAACCATATCACAACCGTTTCCAAGATCCTCACCAGAGTAACCCTCAACCATTTGCTAAACCTTCAGAGAACCCACCTTCCTATAAATCAAACATGTCGACACCAAGTCATTCCTCGGAATCCAACGATAATCCGAAGTCAGACAAACCAAAGATAGTTTGTCACAAGTGTGGTTAGGGAAATCACTTTTCCAAATATTGTATGGCTGAAGCCACATAGAAACCAAAGATCAAGGACTCTACATACTATGCCCGCCGAGCCCAAGAAATGGCTGCAAATGAAAAAGCATTTGTCCCCCACTATGTCAAGAGATGTGGAAGGATATTGGTCATCTGGAGATGAAGAAGGTGATAGCTCTGGGAGAAACATGTGTCTTATAGCTAGACAGACAATTGAATGCGATGAAAGCTACTGGTCATCTAGATCAGAAGGAATGATGAAGATGTTGAGCCTAACCTTTGCTACATGGCAACCAACAATCCACCCTGAAGAAGCATCGTTCAATAGGTAAAATCTATGATTGCTGATAATAATTTTGATTTATCTCTTTTTGAAACCATACGTAACCAAGATCTAATCAGATATAGACATCATCTATAAAGCCTATAAGTTTGCCATAGTAATGAGTGAGAATATGGAAAGTGAATTGAGTCGTCTTAAATTATGTTTTGAGGATAAGAAGCTTAAGATAGATTCATTAGAAAGAGAATTTGTAATGTCACAAGATGATTGCATCATTGTTAAAGATGAATGTGAAATCACTTATTCTAAAAGGAATATTTTAATTTCTGATAAAAAACGTCTGAATGCCAAAATTGATGCTTTACATCATGCCATAGATATTCCTGAAGCCATTGAATGGATGACTCAGAATTTTTGCCATCCTTGGTCCAAAGCACCTGGTCTCGGAAGCGAGTTTCCAAAACCTATTGCTCGTCCTTTGAAGGAGTTACGAGATCTAACTTTTATGGGATTCATTATGAACCACACATATTCGGATACCCCTGTCTCACCGTTATCACCCCTTCCTAATACCTCACACCAATTTTCATCTCTGATTCCTGAGTTTCAACGCATAGTTATCAAGTGTCCTGATTGCACGCCTCTTCTGCCTCTGATACACCTGCACGTAAATCAGACCTCAGAATCCTTCCCTTGCATCACCCATACTATAGTTCAGATTCCAAACCTCAGTTACAATTGTGTTGTTGAGGAAATAATTCCCGAGACAACTAGACCTGACTCGGATAGATCAGATTTTGTTTGGGCTTCTCTAGATAGTGACGTTGAAGAATAAATCTTAGGTGATTATTCATCTGACTCTTGTGTTTCTAATTCTCAAGTGATTCCAAAAACAACCCTTATGCCAATTAAGCTTGTGTTTAACAACCCATCTGCAGGCCAAACTTCAAAGTCAACATCTGACTCCAGGAAGAAACCTTCGTTAAATAGGAAAGATATCGTCGAGCCTAAGATAGAAGCCAAAAATGCCCTAAAAAGGAGATTAGGTCAAGATGTGACTGCAGATTCATTGAGAATTCCAAGAAGAAAGTATCTCGAACTGCTAGCCCATCTACTAAGAACCACAAAACATTTGCGCCTGATAATATTCTTAAAAGGCCATCCAATCCTCCTAGATCGGTAGCTCAAAACAAGGTTGCCAGTCCCATTCCGAAAAAGACTATTATTAATACTCATCCCACCAAAAGTAACTCTTCTCGGACAGTTTCCTATGTGTTCATTGCTAAATCTGATGGTACGATTTTCAAACCACAACAGCTTTCAAAACCAAATGTGCCATCAAAAGTACAAAACAAAGAACAAGTTGCTAAGAACATTTCCACTCAAAAATCTTCAAATGATTCAAAACAAAAATTTGAATGAAAAGTTAAATGTGTTGAAAAATAAACTGTAACTTGAAGTGACATTGTGATTCCTACAACTCCAAAAACTATGGGCCTAAGAAAAGTTGTTTCCAAACAACCTGTTGTTCAATATGATTTATGGATTAATGAAAAGACCATGGCTTTCTGCTTCTTTCCAAAAAAATCTCGGAGAAAACCCTTTGAGACATCCGCTGATCAAAAGTCACAACATAAGTCCAAAGCCAATGCCCAAGTCCCAAAATCTAACTTGGAGCCTAAAAAACCCAAAATTTACTAATTTTGCAGGAACTCTATGCTTCGGAACGACATACAATATGGTATATTGATAGCGCTTGTTCCATGCACATAACGAGGTAGAAATATTTTCTGAAGGATCTTAAACTCTCACCTAATGCTAGCTATGTGACGTATGGAAACAACTCCAACTCTCAAATCCGAGGTTATGGCATCCTCACAAATGGAAATTTCTCTGTCTCAAATGTGGCGTACGTAGCTGACTTGAAGCAAAATTTGATAAGTGTGGATCAACTCACTGACTCTAATCAAAGAGTTGAGTTATGCAAAAAAACATAACTATGTCATGACAGAAGATCAGAAAGAATGTCTCATAAACTTGAATCACAACTAGAATATGTATCCTCTAGACACCAACATGATCATCGACAAGAATCAACTTTGTCTACTCTCAAAAGTCGTTCCTGATGTCAGTTGGTTATGGCATCGAAGGCTTGCTCACTTAAACTTCTAATATATGAATGATCTTGTTTCCGGTGAAATGGTCAGAGGGCTTCCACTCCTCAAGCTTGAAAATGATCACTTGTGTGCTGCGTGCGAATATGGGAAGCAATCAAAGAAAGGTCATCATGTTATTATTGAAAAATCAATTTCGAAACCATTGGAGCTTCTGCATATTGATCTCTATGGACCCTCCAATGTAGAAAGTCTACATCACAAAAAGTACATTCTTGTGATTGTTGATGATTTTACAAGGTTCACCTGGGTCTTCTTCCTTAGGCTGAAATCTGAGATAGCCTCGGAACTTATCAACTTTATCAAAGGAATTGAAGTTCTCGTCAAACTACCTATCTGACGAATCTGAAGTGATAATGTTTCGGAATTCACCAATGTCACTATTCAGAAATTCCCCTCTAACAAAGGCACTGACCACAATTTCTCTGCTCCCTACACTCCTCAACAAAACGGTGTGGTAGAACGAAGAAACAGAACTCTCGTTGAAGCTGCTCGAATGATTCTCAACTTTGCAGATCTTCCACATTATCTCTGGACTAAAGCCGTATCCACTCCTGCTTCACTCAAAGTCGAAGCATCATCAATCGACGCATCAACATGACACTGTACGAAGCCATGAATGGTTGTAAGCTGAGTATCTCATCCTTACATTTCTTTGTCTGTCGGTGCTTTATCAAAAGCAATCATGATCAAATCACGAAGTTTCAACCCAAAGCCGATGAAACAATCTTTTTAAGATACTAACTAAATCCAAAGCTTACTGAGTTTTGAATTGTCAGTCTCGTGTTCTTGAAGAAAGCTTTGTTGTCACCTTCAATGGCAAGTATATTCAGAATTCTAGCCCAACCCATGTCACAACCCACATCATAGAGTCCAATGCTCCATCGCCAGGATGTCCGAATCCTCAAATTACTCATGAATTTGACTTTCGAACCCTTTTCGGACCCTCAGAAATAGCTCTTGATTCAGAGTCTCGATCAAGACCATTCTCATCAACCGCTACTCCGATTTCCCAAAATGTTTCTGTTCCAACTCCCATGTTTCCTCTATTTGATTTTGATCAAATTCAAACTTATCAGGTTGAGGGGGAGAATGTTCTTCCTTCTCTTGAATCAAATGTTGAAGGATTCCAAGATGCATCAGATCAGTTCATTGAATTCGATCCCATTTTGAACAACAACGAAGGGGATGCCAACTTCTTTGAATTTCCGAACGAAGATGACGATGATATCTCCGGTTCAGAAGTTCAGGGGGAGCATCATCCTCACATTCAAAATGTTCAGGGGGAATAACATATCCCCATTGTTGATGTCGGATCATCCACTGCACAAGAGCTTCTGAGATTACATATCTTAAAAAAGGATCATCCTCTAAACCAAGTTATAGGAAATCTCAACGCTGGTGTTCAAACTAGCTCTGCTGCTAGCATCTAAAATGAATGTCATTTATCGGCATTATCTCAATGGTTGAACCAAAATCCATCAAGGAAGCATTAGACCATGCTGACTGGATTACAGCGATGCAAGAAGAGTTGGCATAATTTGACAGAAATGAAGTTTGGACTCTCGTCCCTCCTCCTCAGTATTACCCTATTCTTGGTACGAGATGAGTTTTCCGAAACAAGCTAGAAGACGCCGGAGTTATCATCAAAAAAAGCAAGATTTATGGCCAAAGGATTCACTCATATTGAAGGACTTGATTATGACGAGACCTTTTCTCCTGTTGCTCATCTTGAAGCCATCAAAATCTTTCTTGCTTATCCAGATCATAAAGGCTTCAATGTTTACCAAATGGACGTTAAAAGTTATTTTCTTAATGAGATACACCATACTGAAGTGTATCTCCAATAGCCTCCTGGTTTTGTCAATCTTTCTTATCTGAACTATTGCTACAAACTCCAAAAACTTGTTTATGGCCTCAAGCAAGCTCCTCACACCTGGTACAAGACTCTCACCGACTTTCTCAAGCGTTTCAGTTTTCAAAGAGTCATTCCTATCCTATTCCAAAGATCAAATGGAAAACATATCATGCTAGTCCAAATCTATGTTGACGATATCATTTTTGGATCCATAGATTCATCAATGTTTGCTGATTTTGCAAAATTAATGGTTAGTCGATTCCAAAGGAGCATGAATCATGATTTAAGTTTCTTCCTATGTCTCCAAGAAAAGAAAACCAACCGAGGAATCTTTATTCACCAAGAAAAAAACATTTCCGAGCTTCTCAAGAAATATCCAATGGGCACTTATGCCTTTGCAAAGGTTCCTATGGGTTTCGGATACAAGATCTTCTCAGGCCCATTAGGTGTTGCTGTCGATGAAAATAAATATAGGAGAATGATTGGATCGCTAGTCTACCTAACGGCAAGTCATCCATACATCATGTTCTTTGCATGCCTGTGTGCCAGATTTCAGGTCAATCCAAAGACATCTCATCTTTTGGCGGTTAAGCAAATATTCTGATACCTCAAAGGTACAAAGAATCTCGAAATCTGGTATCCAACAAATAAGAGTTTCCTCCTTCAAGCATATTCCGATTCAAACTATGGTGGTCTTCAGTTGGATAGAAAAAGCACCTCTGGTGGTCGTCAATTTTTGGGTGGAAGATTGGTTAGCTGGTCATCTAAGAAGTAGAATTGCATTGCTCTTTCAACAGCCAAAGCGGAATACATTGTTGCTACTAGTTTCACTTCTCAAGTTCTTCAGATGAAATCTCAGCTTTTGGACTATGGTTATCGATTTCAATAGATTCCCATCTATTTGATTCTCAAAGTGTCATTGCGATTTCTCACAATCCAATTCAGCACTCCATGACGAAGCACATCGATATTCGGTACCATTTTAGTAAAGATCATTTTTAAAAGGAAACATGGAACTTATTTTTGTTCCATCTAAAGATGAAATTGTTGATGTCTTTACTAAGGCATTAGACGAAACCAAATTCAGTGGGTTTCTAAACAAAATGGGTATGATGTTGCATGATCCAAAATTCTTCCAAGAGGCTTGTACTCTCAGATGGAAACATCCGAAAGTGAATTATTTCCGAAGTCGAAATCTTTTTCATCTCGGAACCATTTCCTCTCGGAATAAATTAGATCATTTTACGTGTCTTTTTGTCTATACTCTTCTTCTAGTTTCAATATGTAACGCTTTCGTTATCTTTTGGAGTTCATGACCAATATATTCACATTGGTATTTTGATTTGATATCGCCTCAGAATCTATCTCAAAAGTATGTGATGAAGTTCACCTCGGAATTCAAATCTGAAATGGTAATGTGCATTCACCTCTTACATTTATCCGAGCTCTGACTCTTCATATATCGAAATCTCAAATATGTTTAATCAAAATGTCCACTAAGATATTATACAATTTACCTCCAATATACAGTCCGAGTTTGTACATCTCGAACTCTATATCATGTACAAATGTACACATTTTTTTCTCAACGCATGTTATGGCAATCTATCTCAGAATTTCCTTATTCCGAGATCACTCGTTTCAAGAGAAGTTCAAAAGGTTTTTCATAAAAAAAATTTCCGAAATGTTTTCTTAAATGAATTAACGGTTATTTTTTTAATGATTATATTAAATCCCAAATAATGATGCTTTTCTGCACACATCTTGATAAAGTGAACATCATTTCAACTGAAACGATGGTTTTCAATTTCGCACGTATTGCCATCGCATCTTTCATCCTTGCAGGTCAAACACATGCCAATTTTGACAACACATTTAATGCGATCCATTTGCAAAATCAGGTATAATAATTACACTTTTTAACAATGCGACTCGATTTGCCAAACTATATAAGGTTTTCAAAACCCATATGTTCCTCTTTTATGCTCTTATTATCTTCTTCTCCATACTCTCACTACAACATTGGTTTTCGAGCTCTCAACCTACAACAATTGCCTCTTCACAAAATGCCCTAGAAATTCCTTAATTAGTCCCAAAGAAGAAATCTTCAAAACGTTCTGCTTCACCTTCATCAACTGAACCCATTCTTTGTGAAACCACTTAGCTTTTCTCGCTTGATCCTATGAATTATGACGAATCCATAAGATTGATGATTGAGTTCATATCTTGCCATCCCATCGCCATTCCACTCAATAAACCCCAAATTCCCAAATACCTCTACGAATCCTTCTTACAACTTTCGAAAGGATCAAGATCCATGATGGAATTCTGGAAACCAAAATCACAGACGATCGCATTGTTCCTGTGTCAAAACAAACCATTTTTAAGGCGATTGGAATACCAGAAAATCCCAAGGGTTTCATAGTGCAAGAACCAACAGCTGAAGAGTTCCAGACATTTCTTAATGAAATCAGGTATACAAAAGATTTTAAGGCCAAAAAGTTCAAGAAATCAATTGTTCATGGTCTTTGGACTGTACTTATGCACCTTATTCATCGAGGTCTTTCTGGCAAGCATGTAGGATCTGATACAATGAGAAAAGATTGGCTCTATGTGGTTTACAACATTTACTCAGGGAGGACCAACACTGTAAATCTGACCGAGGTCATGTGGCAAGATTTATGTAAATTTGCAGTGAAAAGTAAGCCTCATGAAATTTCTAGTCCAAGGTTCTGGGCTCTTACACTTTAGTACCTCTATCGAGAGAGACAAGAGCCAATTCCGATCCACACTGAACCAAAAGAGGTATTTCTATCTTTTAAAGATATAAAGACTTACAGACTTTCGAACCAATCATCGTTCGGACCCACACGTAGACTGCCACAACATATGTTGGCCACTCTTCCATCCGAGTCCCTCTTTTTGAAATAGCACTTATAGACTTCGATTGTGTATGACCCTACATAGTCTGCTGGCCCCAGTTTCTCTTGAACAACCATCAGATGTGTTCAAACCAATATCGACTGGTGGCAAGAACAAGAAGCCAACTAAACGCAAAACATCTCCCTCCAAATCAAAAACCAAAAAGAGAGACAAATTCGATGTTTCTTCTCCATAAGAATCACTTCATCACATTCCGACTGATTCTGGTCATCCGCTTACCCCCCCCCCCCCAGGCCACTCTTCCAAAGTATCCTTCGGAGCTTCAAAGACACATGCACACACACGGAGAGTCACCACATGATCCACCCTCACATTCCCAAAAAGGTGATTTCGGTGTTGAAAAGAGTTTCTTGTACTCCCTGGAACACACTCACGAACATCCCTCCTTCTTCTGCATATGCACGATCAGAGGCCCATGCCTCATATCCTAAGATTTCTGAAGTTGGGGTTGTCCCTCCAACATCAGGAGCCATATCTAGTCTAATACATGGCTTAGGTAGAGAACGACCAAGTTCTAACGATGTGGATTAGATAGATTTTGTCAACAGGTCTCACATGAGGCATCCGGAGCTCACTTGTTTACAGGTTGAATCATGTCTAATTTTAATGAGAAATTGAGCCATCCGAAGCAACCAACCATTCGTCGCTCCCACAAATGAGGTCACAAATCAGGAGTTTGCATTAGAAGAAACCCATCACACCACCATCGTCTCGGAAGATCCGACAAAGACTCCTCACCATGATACTTTCCAACCTAATCCAGATGAAGAACACTCGAAACAGTTCATGTTCGATGATGAGATCACATCCGTTGTCGCTCCTCCTATTTACTCCTCATTCCATTCACTGCTTAAGCCTTCATCATCAAGACCTCTCTACGATTTCGGATTAACGTCATCTTTATCCGATCCTGTTAATGAAGAAATTCAGATAGATCACCAAGTCTAGACAACACTTTGAGGTGAAACAGAAATGAACCATCCCAAATAAAATCAAATAGAGAACAATCATGCTCCTTCTAAACCTTCAGTAAACCAAGGTGGTGATAAAGACAAGTCTGATAGTTCCACCTCAAACACTGGATCATCAGACAAAAACATTGTTGATCCATTTGCCTTGTTGGAACTCCGAGACAACATTTCTGCAACTGTCTTCAAGGTGAAGTCACTAGACGAATCTATGGCGAAGCTAGATTCCAAGATTGATTCCAAGTCTCCAGCCTCAATACCAAGCTTGACGCTATTCTCAAGTTCGTGTCTGAAGTGAAGCAACCTGGGCCCTCGGATGCAAAAAGGCAGAACAACTCGATCAACTTATCTCCTTGTGGTTCAAGCATACTCTAGAAGAGGTTGAGCAAAAGTATAACTCCAGCCTGGATCACCAAATAGACATCACCTATACAATGCTCAAAATCCATGAAGACATGATCAGTGCCACACACGAGCTAATTAAGAAAACCCATGTCCGACATGAGAAGAAAATTCAGAGGTTGGAGAAGGAAATCAAAAAGAAGGATGAACACAATCTCATCATGTAGCAGGTCCTTATTAAACTACTCTGAGCATTTTGAAACATAGTTGACGTTCCGAATAACAAGTTCGATGAGATACTCTCCATCCTTGGCTCCTTATTTGATCACTTGAAATCTCAAGCTCTCACAGTTGATGAATGTGATGCCCGTTTGAAGAAAATTAACATGATATTCCAAAAGGTATTCGAAAGGCTCTCCGAAGTCAAAGAAATAGCCCGACTCGCCTCGGAAGCTGGGTCATCCGATGCAAGAGGGGGAAAAGGACCAAGCAGAAAGGGTCGTACCATTTCATGGAAACCTACCTCAGAGCTCAAACTCCGAGATGAATCAGATGACGATGACATTCAGGTGTTGTCCATAGACCCTCCATCCAACGTTGATGATGAAGATGAAGAAGAAGTTGAGTATATCACAAATGTTGTGATAGGAATTCAAGCTCTGAGAAAGTTTTTTCCTAAAGTTCTTTTAGATGAGGAGAAAAGGATATGGTCTGTTGTTAATTGACCATCATCCTTGTCAGAAGTTCTTCAACGAAGCCGTGAATTGGCTAGATAAATTTAAAAAGAAATTCATATATTTGGGGATAATTAATTCTCTTGATTTAAAAATTCTGATTTTTTTAATTAATTCAATTTTATTTCTAACGTAATTTTTAATTATACTTGATTTTATTCTGTCAGAATGACATAAATTTTACTTGAGCAACTTTCAGTGTGTTCATCTTCTTCTTCCATTCATCAAGCAAAATCGAAGACAATACAAATCCATTGAAATCACGATCGTTTCTACTGAAAGCTACAATATTTGTTTCAAATCATGCAAAATCAGGTTAGATTCAAAAACGAAAATGATATTTTACTCTTCATCATCTTCTTCTTTTTCTTTAATCAATTCTTTAGATTGTGATGAATTAATATACAAAAATGATAGACTTTTTTGTAAGAACGTCAATTTAAAGTTAGATTTGTTAATCTTTAAAGAAAATATACTTCAACAACTTGGTTTAGAACATAAATCTTCATCCTCGACTCTGTTTTAAGAATTAGGTTGAAACGAAATTGTATTCTAAAAATGATTAACTAGTCTAAATTCATGTACAAAAAACATTATTTTGTGAAAAAAAAATTTCAAGAGTTTTGATTCATACTAAAATTTAGTATCAACAAAGTTATTTTACTAAATTTGATAAACTAGGAAGTGAATAAAGCATCATGATAACATATTTTGGTCCAACCATGGGTTGTGCAATATCACAGTAAGAGACGTCACTGTTTTAATATCTAAAATTTTGTTTTAACAACAAAATATAGAAATTTATGGCTTATGATTAAATGTTTAGTCGAGACTGTAAGGGTTATAAACCCTAATATTTGCAAAATACCCATTATAAGAGATTTAGTTAATGGCTTATGGGCTAAGCCTATTATGATTATATTATAAGGTTTGACTAGTTTGGTGACAAGAGGTCCTGAGGGTAGGTAGTAATAGACTATGACAAGTTTTGAGAAACTTGTTACTTAATGATTAGATGCTACCATATGACGAGCTGATAGGCAACGAAGGATTGGAATCGGTATTGGAATTAGTCTGCTAACTAGCCAGGTGAGTAACACTATTATAACATCCATTGATGTGTTGTTTGTGATATGCACTATATGATTTATATCATTATATATATATATATTGAAAGATTGATTTTAATTGATGAGATATATTATAATTGAGAGATAAACCAAATTAAAAGATAAATCATTCTTGAGAAATTACTTGTATTAGATATGTGATATATGTGATAATTATGATATTTATGATATGCGATATGTAAATTATATAAATATCTAAATAATTGATTATTCTTGAAAGATTGATGAGTATCGACAAATAAATCATTATTGAAGGATTGATTATAATTGAAAGATTGATTTTTGATTAATAGATAAATTATTATAAATAGATCATGACTGAGAGAGAGAGAGAGATGGTATAATTGAGAGATTAACTAAATTTATAAATTAATTATTAATTAGATATTCCTTAATAAGATATATAGTTCATGAGATATATTCTTTATAGATTATTGACTGAGATATAGAGTCTAATTGATAGATTGATTGTGATAGAGAGGTAGATCATGATAGATACATAGAGAGAGGGGGAGAAGGAATGAGAGAGAGAGAGAGAGAGATAAAGACCCTGATGTGAAGAGAGAATGACCTTGATGTGACCATAAAGTCGGATGTTATAATTAAATTTTAAAAATCACGAAGTGGAGAGAATAAGATCACAATGTGACGACTAGATCATCACGACGTGGTTATGAGGGTGAGTAGATAAAGGTAGTGTACTTAAGGTAGTCGCTATGTGACAAGAGTCTTCCACGATGTGAAGAGAAAGTAGATTGTTATATGATTATTGCAGATGATAGACCATGATGTGGTGAAGATGATACCACGACGTGATAACGAAAAGCGATAAAAGGAGGCTACGACAAGACGAGAAGCTTGATACGATGTGGTGCTTATTGGAAAATGAGTTAGAGTCCATATAGATATAAATTCTGTGGTTTTAAGAGAATAAATGCCAAGAGTGTTTATAATACTAGTCTATGAACTAAAATAGTGATATAACTCCTAAGTAAAGATAATGTGAGAAACTATAATGAGAACCTTTGATTAAGATCATGAGATATACATAAGATCCATGAGAGGTGGTTGGATCTTATTGTGTATAAGATTGAGATAAGTGAGAATTCTGATCGAGATCATACAATAACATGATTATTTCATGTAGACGATTGATAGACTTACATTATTGATCCATGATAGGTGATTGGATCATTTAATCTTGACGGTTGAGACTTACATGTTTAGACCCGTGAGAGGTGATTGGGTTTACTCATGTAGACGATATTTGCGATTGAGTTTCGAAGAGCTGACGAGGCGTAATCCCGTTATGAGATCTATCATGATTGATTTAACTAACCGACATGAATCAATAATATTGATTTGATTAATTGATCTGATTAGATGATGTTGATCTAAGTGATTTGATTAATTGCTCTAAATGATTGATTTTATTGAAAAGTGATTAATATGAAAAATTGATTTGAGTAACTAATATATTAGAGTGATGGATCTGAGCAAATAACATTAACTTGAGTAATTGACCCAACTAAATTGACAAATTGACTAGAGTGATTAATCTGAATGATTGATTCCGATAAGAGTAATTGATCCGAGGAATTGGTTTGAGCATTTTAGGTGATTAATATAAGTAACCAAGAGAATCTGTGTAGATTTAACTATGCTAGGACTTTAGAGCCAGGGGCGAAGCCAAGAATTTAGAATAAGGGGGGCTTACATATAATAAGATAGTCAAATATATTTTATATTTGAGCAACATACATAATAGAGTCAGTAAATTTGAAACTAAATCGAAAAAGAAAAATTCAACTAAATAGAAGTTATATAGATATCTAAAGAATCAATCTTCAAAAGTTATCAAATGATCATAAGCACATATTCATGGTTAGGTTGTGGACATGTATTATGAATATCTTCTCTCGTATTATTACCAAATGTGGGTCATGAACATCTTGGTTCTTTTCTTACTCATGGTTTATCTTATGAATATAAGAAACAAAATTAACATTGATAATAACATCACTAACTACAAATTATAGAAAATTAAATGTGTACTATGCATTAAAATTTACTTTCTTAATTCTTGTTGACCGGAGAGCGAAAATCAAGTCATTTAATTTGTAAGTGTTAGCAAATGTAGCCAAGACTAAGCTATGTATTTAAAATCACATCGTTTAATTAAATAAAAAGGATACAAACTTATGGCAATTAAAAAAATGGAAGATACGTATATGGGTTTTTAGTTTGCTCATGACCTTATTATTTTTATATACCATAAAGAGATTGGAGGGGCGCAACTTTACTACAAATTGATATGGGCTTCAATTTAATAGCTACTTCTTTCTATATACCATAGTTGAGTTTATTTTTGAATGGAGATTAGGGGGGTGGAGCACCTACCTGCCACCCTATTGTCTCCGCCACTGTTTAGAGCACGAGAATTCTTAATTCAACCTTATTTCTTGTTCCTTGTTTGATTGTGAGCTTAGGGTAGAATCAAATATTTAACAGTCTATCGAACCCAACGTTATGTGCCATCATGATGCATACACCTATCAATTACATCAATAATGTCTAGAGAATGATCGATAAAAATTTTAGTAACTGATTAGATTGGATTAAATGAATGATTTAAGTGATTGAGTAAGATTGAATATAGTGATTAGTATTGATCAGAGAGTTTAATTTGAGTGGTTGATTAATATGAGTAATTTGAGTGATTCAAACAAGTGATTTATAGTAATTAAAGAGAAATATTAACGATTGATATTGATTTGAGAAATTGAAATTAATCCCCATAATTGATATTGATCGGAGTGATTGATTAGATTAATTAAATTAAGTGAATGATTTAAGAGATTGACCTAGTGATATGAGAAATTGAATTGAGCAATAAATCATTAATTAGATTAATCTGAGTGACTAACCCAACTGATTTAAGTGATTTATAGATATCTGGAAGGATTAACTACATTGTGAGTACTATAGAGATTAAAAAAAGATAAATTTAAGTAATATGTAGTGTAACGTCCCAAAATATAAGACCAAAAATTTTTATTTTTAAATTAATATAAATGGCAATCCAAAACATCATCATAAAACCAAGATGGAACAAAGTGTATCAAATGCATCATGAAACATCAGAGTAATCATAAAATATGGAACGAGGTGGTGTGTGCACTGCAATCATGTCGGACTCTTCCCTATCGAACCAGAAGTACCTGAAACATAAACTGAAAACCGTAAGCATAAAGCATAGCGAGTTCCCCAAAATACCACATACCATACATAATAAACAAATAATGGGCCCCACCCGTCATGCGGCCCCACCTGGCATCGGGCCCTGCTTGATATACTGATCTATCAGTCGTCGGGCTCCGCCTGGTATACATATAACATGTAAACAGATAAGCACATGACACATGCAATTATTACAAAGATAAATAACATACAAAATGGTCATCAGGCCCCGCTTGGTAAGCATACAAGGACATAACACATATAAGAGTCATGCAAACATTTAGCATCCTAACATAACAATTCATGGTCCGATATTGGTGCCTTCGACCCACTAAACTTAGTGAGGAAACTAACATCTAGTTGTTGAATCACTCGAATGAATCTATGACTGCTGGTCCAGAAAATCCTCGCGCTATCAATATCAAATAATATCCAATTATTAATTGGATTCTGACCCATAACCAAGAGTCTAAGCTACTTGGCCCATAACTAGGGTAAAAGACCATTTTACCCTTTATCTGACTTAGCCCAAAGCCAAGGCCCAACTCAACTACTCAAAAGGCCCAAATCCTAAATGGAAACCTAAAGCCCAATATAAGGCCCAATCTTACAAATTGGGCCCAAAATCCATCATGGGCATAAATCCAAGGAGGCCCAACATGTTAGCCCTAAAACCAAATTAGAAGTTTAATGGCCCAAAAAGGCCCAAACTTAAAAATCTAAAACTATGGCCTAATACCGAGAACACCAAGCCTAAAAGCCCATTTGCTAAGTACCTGGGGCATACTCAGCTTGTACGCTTAGCATACTCCATCTGGGGTTAGTACGCGCAATGTACCAGTTAGGCAAACCCATCGTACTACCTAGTTTTCCAACCTACTCCATTAAGCACTTAATTGGTTGAGACCTTAAGCCAAACTCTTAGATCTGATCCTAAAAGGAGACTTATTACATAAATGGAGCTTAGATCTAACATTCATTACTTCTGGAGTAGATCAAGTGCTCATCTTTACTTCAAAAGACCCAAAAATGCCCTAGAAACACCATAAAGTAGATCTAACATAAATAATCATCAAGGTGTGAGCTTTTTACCTCACAAAGCTTTCAAATGAAAAGGTGATCATGGATCTTCAAACTTAAGCCACTCCTCCAAGTGTTCCTTGTATTCTTCTTCTCCACAAAACACCAAAAAAATCACTCTCAAGCTCAAAAACTCACTAAATGCTCATAGGGTTTCGTTTTCTGAGTAAAAGGAGATGGAGGCTGATCATAAGTGTCCAAAAAGATGTTATAATGGGGCTTAAATAGGGTCAAAACCCTAAAAATTAGGGTTTTCCGCTGCACTACATACGCCATGCGTACTCCACATATGCCCTGCGTATGTGGGTGGAACCCACGATCATCAGGATGGCCAGTATGCTAAGTGTACTCATTGAGTACGCCCCGCGTACTAACCAAGGGTCCAAATTGAAAAGAATTTTCATCAATCGGTTAAAAGGAAACTTACCAAAAATTCAGTTTTACAATTCTCCTCCACTTGAATCATACTTCGTCCTCGAAGTCCGCCGGCTCAAATAAATCTGGGTAGTCCTCCGTCATCTCATCCTCCGGGTCCCACGTCCATTATGAACCCTTCCGATGTTACCACTGGACTTTCACCAACTCAACAACCTTGTTCCTCAAGTTTTTCGTCTTCTGGTCAAGAATCGCCACCGGCCTCTTAATATAATTCAGGCGGTCATGCACCTGAATATCCCCCAATGCAATCACTGCGAAATCATCCACTAAAAACTTCCGCAGTTGAGAGACATGAAACTTGTTATGGATCTGACTGAGCTCCTCGGGAAGATCCAAGCGATAAGCAACCCGGCCCACCTGGACCAAAACCCTAAAAGGACCGATATACCTGGGGCCCAATTTGCTCCCCTTCCTGAATCGGATGACACTTTTCCAAGGTGACACCTTTAGGAGAGCCATGTCCCAAACATGGAACTCTAGATCTGATCGGTGTTTGCCGGAATAACTCTTTGGCCAATTTTGAGCTGTCTGGATTCTACCCCAAACCTGTTGTATCAACTCAGTAGTCTTGAGTACCACCTCGGTACTCCCCATGACTTGTTGACCGACCTCACCCAAAAAATCAGGGTCCTGCATTTCCTCCCACAGAGAATCTCAAAAGGAGGTCGATCGATGTCGGCATGATAAATGTCGTCATATGAAAATTCTACTAGTGGAAGATATGTATCCCAACTCCCATCCAAATCTAAAACGCACGCCCGAAGAATATCCTCTAAGGTCAGAATAGTCCGCTCGCTCTGATCGTCAGTTTACAGATGGAATGTCATGCTAAAATGGAGACGAGTACCCAACTCATCGTGGAACCTCTTCCAAAATCTGGAAGTAAACCGGACATCCCTATCTAAAACCATCGAAATCGTCACTCCATGTCATGCTATAACCTCCCTGATCTATACCTCAACCAACTTCTCAACAGAGACACTCTCGTGAATCAGGATAAAATGCGCACTCTTGGTCAATCGATCCACAATGAGTCAAATCAAATCAAATTCGCATGCATTCTGAGGCAACTTTGTCATAAAATCCATGGTAGTCTCCTCTTATTTCGAAACGGGAATATCCAATGGCTGCATCTTGCCTTGAGGTCGTTGGTGCTCGGCCTTGAATTTCCTGCAAGTCAAGCACCTCTCCACATACCAAGCTACATCTCACTTCATTCACGGCCACCAATAATCAGGATAAAGAAAGCCACCTAAACGATAATGTGCTCACTCTTTCAGTGCTCTTCCTTCATAGCCTCAATCTAAGCCTCACGAATCTGCTCAAAAAGAAGAGTAATCATGATCATCCTTAAACAAATATCCCTGATCGGATCAGCGACTGCCTTGCGGCTGAGAGCATCGGCCACCATATTGGCCTTCCCCAAATGGTAAAGGATCTCACAATCATAATCCTTCACCACACCTAACCACCGACGCTGCCTCATATTCAGCTTCGGCTGATCCATCAGATACTTCAGGCTCTTGTGATTCGTGTCAGTAATACAGCGGACCCCATAGAGGTAATGTCGCCAAATATTGAAGGGGAAAACCACAGCCCCCAGCTCCAAATCATGTTTCCGATAGTTCGCCTCATGAGGCTTCAACTGCCTCGAAGAATAAGCGATCATGCGACCCCTCTACATCAGAATTGTCCGCAAACCCATAATCGAAGCATCATAATAAACCATGAAGTCCTCAACACCCTACGGAAGGTTCAAAATTGGCACCTCACACAACCTCTGCTTCAAGGTCTCAAAAGTTGCCTGTTGTTGAGGCCCCCAACGAAAAGTGACGATCTTCTTCGTCAACCGAGTCATAGGAACCGCTATCTTGGAGAAAACCTGAATGCATCTTCGATACTAACCTGCTAATCCAAGGAAACTCTGAATCTTAGATGGAGACCTCAAAACCACCCACCTCATGACAGCCTGAAATTTGACCAGGTCAACCATAATACCGTTCTGGTTGACAAGGTTCCCTAGAAACTACACCTTATGCAACCAGATTTCACACTTAGAGAACTTGAAAAATAGTCTCTCATTCCTTATAGTCTCCATAACCTCTCTCAAGTGCTCCTCATGTAGCTCATGGGTGTTGGAATAGACCAGGATATCATCAATGAATACAATCATAGATCGATGCAGCATCAGCCTGCATACGCGGTTCATGAGGTCCATGAACGCAGCTAAAGCATTGGTAAGCCCAAAGGGCATCACCACAAACTCATAATGACCATAACGAGTGCAGAAGATCATCTTCTACACATCCTCCTCTCTGACCCTTATCTAATGGTAACCTGAATACATATCAATCTTGGAAAACCAAGATGCACCCTGATGTTGGTCAAGCAAATCATCAATCCTCAGGAGTTGATAACGGTTCTTCACCGGTAGCTTATTCAATTCCCAGTAATTGATACACATCTGATGAGACTCATCCTTCTTCTTCACAAATAGGATCAGTGCTCCCATGGCAAACTGCTCGGTCGAATGAACCCCTTGTCTAGCAGCTCCTGCAGTTGTGTAGACAACTCCTACATCTCTGGAGGAGCTAACCGATATGGTGCCTTGGCTATTAGATCCGAAGACACATCCAGGTACTCCCGCACAATCGATACATCATCCATGGTCGCCTTAGCCTTATCATTGGTATCCATAACATAGGAAACAAATCCGGAACAACCCTGATGAAAATAAGATTTGACCCTAGCCGCTGAATATAGAATCGGTCCACGTTGAGCTCTCTCTCCCTGAACCACAAACTCTCCCCCACTTGGAGTTTGGATATGGACCAAGTCATGCTCACAATTGATCACCTCCCCTTTGGGGCTCAACCAATCCATCCCTACTATAACCTTGTTCCCATGCAAAGGAATTGTAACCAAATCAATCAGATACTTCTCGCTGAACATCTGAAGAACACAACCCTGATGAACCATTGATACTCGAACAAATCGATCATATCCAATCTCGACGTCTAAAGGACAATCCAGCTCCCCAGGAGCTCCAGAAAACCTCTTGTTAAGTGCAAGCGATACATAAGATCAGGTAGCCCCCGAATCAAACAATACCAAGGCAGAAATATCATTCATGAGGAACGATCCTAAAATAAAACACATAAATATAAGTAGGCAATAACAAATAAATAAATACATAAAGAGAAGATACATGTCCATCGCCACATCAGGTCTTGTGTGAGCCTCCTCGTTTGTATGCTGAAAAGCCCTGCTCCTCACTAGAGGTGCATTTGCCTTTCCTTGGCGGCCATCGGCGATCCTTAGTGTCGCAATGGGCCTTCTTGTGGCCCCTCTGATTGCAATGGAAGCAAATCAGATCAGATACCGGGGTGGTGGTGGTGGTAGTAGCAGTACAATCCTTGCTAATATGACCCGTATGGCCGCACTTTAAGCAGCCAGAACCACCCACCATGCACACCCTATCGTGCGTCTTGCCGCACTTGCCACAACGGCTCCGACCCTGCTGGCCTCTCGGTCTAGAATCAAATACCTTGGGCCTATTGCTCCAGCCCCCTAAAAACTAAGCCTGATATGGCTTCCTCTTCCTCTCCATCTCAACATCAATCTCCCTCTCTATGGATATCTCAATTATATCCTCCAGTGTCTTGCAACTGGATCGGCTCACAAACTGTCGAATATCACTCGTCAGAATCTAATGGTACCTCGCCTTCTTCATCTCCTCTTCTGCCACATACTGCTAAACCAACAGCGCCCTCTCATGAAACATCGCAGTGATCTCATCCATTGTCTCAGTAGTCCGGCGAAGGTCCTGAAACTCCCTCGCCAGCTGTTGCACCTCAATCATTGGTACGAACTCAGCTCGAAACCTGGTCGTAAAATCATCCCATATCATCGAATCAACAGCCTCATCACCAACGGAGCACCCAACCTCCTCCCACCAGTCTCGAGCTCTGTCTTTCAAAAGATAGGAAGCATGTCTAACCTTTTCCCCATCAATACAACTGCTAGTACGGAAGGCGTTAGCGACATCCGCTAACCAACACCTGCTCGCTATCGGGTCCTTCTTCTCGTGGTAATCTGGAGCCTTACATGCCCGGACTCCCTGAAGGTCAGTGAACGTGTCTTAATCAAAGCCAGCATCTCAGAATGGAAAGAGACCAAGAGCTCCTCCAACACCTTCATGATACCCTCCTTGATCGTACCAAAGATCGCATGAGTCTACTTTAGTATGTTGTAGATAATCTCAGACATAATGAACTCCAGCGTCTGATCATCCAACTGCCCGAATTCAGAACCTAATCTCGAGCCCTTACTCGCACCAAAACCACCAACCGTTCGGCCTCAAATAGTCACCATACTTAACATAGACCATATAAACCATCAGAATATACATAAACATAAATATTAAGGAGTCTCATACTTTACAAGTTTTTCGGTTTCATCGCAGTTCTCCTTGAATCAAGTATGGATCCTATGCTTCCAGTAGTATGGGCCTATACTACCTTCCATATCTATTCGTACTTTCCTAAAGGGTCACTTTGAATCCTCCAAGTCACTCCTTATCCACACACATACACTCCTCAATAAGACAAGGCTCCCAACACTAAATCTTTTCCTAGGTTCTCCTAGGGCAATCACCACACCACTCTCCACCATCAGTTGTAGAAGCAACTCCTACAAGCCCCCTCTAACTAGCTTACGAATACAATTACATATCACTAACACCATATAATTCTTCAAATGAAAGGTCTCACACTACAACAGTTGGAATTAAACAAGAGCTGTGTAATAGAGTTAAAACCTAACCTTCTAAAATTATTTAGTCTCCGTAATATGTAACTTAATATATTCACTTACTAGTTAGCTGAAGTTAGTGAGAACTCCTAAAAGTCACAAAGCAAGCAGTAATCGAGCATTGAGCAATCATAATCAAGCATAACCTAATCAGGCCATCCTATCACTGACTGATCAGTACTAACATGCAAGTCTACAAGCTCATACAATAGGCATATAAAGGCATCACTCCTAGCATACTATCATGTAAATCCTGAGCGGATCCTTAGCCTTAACTAGCATGCGATTCACAGTTTCATAAATCAAAGCATATCATAAATCATATAAGAAGGGTTATGATACATACCTTTAAGATTGTTATTGTAAACAATCTTGAATCCTTGCTTGAAAGACCTTTGGTAGCAAGCGCCACAAGTTTTGTGCCTCTAATGTTTTACAAACAAACCTAGCACCCAAGGAAAACTATATATATATATATATATATATATATATATATATATATATATATATATATAGAGAGAGAGAGAGAGAGAGTGAGAGAAGAGAAGCCTAAATTTCGTCCAAGGCACTTAGAAAGAAGTCATGGCTGAAATTCTACCATAAGGAGGGTTTATATAGGTGTTAGGAACGTATTGGATTAGGCAGGTATCTCCAAGATAACCCTAATCCCTTTACTTCCTCGCTAAGGCATCCAAGGTACCCTTAGAGCCCAAGGAAACCCTAGGAGCACTCTAGATTTCGTTCCCTCCTCTTTAGGGAGTTTCTAGAATTGCCCACTGCTCAACTGTTGAACATTGTCATCTTTAGTCCCTACACATTTAATTAATTCCTTTAAACTAAAATTAATTCTAAATTAATTTGTGATTAAATATTAATTAAAGAATATGATTTCTAATTAATATATTATATCCATAATACATTAATAAATCATTTATTTTGATTTCTAATTAATTTATTAATTAGAAATCATTCTTCTCTCTCTAAAAGCTATCTTATTCAATTGTAAGGTTTGAAGGCAACCCAAAAGGACTATGCTACTATCAATTCAACTATATACCAATTATAGTTATGGGCTTAGAAACCTAATCCAACAAAATTTTCGTTTTTAAATGAATAAAACTGTAATCCAAAACATCATCATAAAACCAAGATGTAACAAAGTGTACCAAATGCATTATAAAACATCATAGTAATCATAAAACGCAAAATGAGGTGGTGTGTGCACTGCAATCATTTCGGCCTTTCCCCTTTTAAACTAGAAGTACCTGAAACATAAACTATAAATCGTAAGGATAAAGATTAGTGATTTCCCCAAAATACCACATACCATACATAATAAACACATAATGAGCCCTGCCCGTCATCAAGCCCCACCTAGCATCGGGTCCCACCTAGCATTGAGCCCTATTTGGTATACAGATTTATCAGTCATCAGGCCCCGCCCGATATACATATAACATATAAACAGATAAACACATGACACATGCAATAATCACAAACATAAAGAGCACACAAAATGGTCATCGGGCCCCGCCCGGTAAGCATACAAGCACATAACGCATGCACAAGTCACGCGGACATCTAACATCCTAACATAACAATTCATAGGCTGGCATTGGTGCCTTCGACTCGCAAAACATAGTGAGAAAACTCAACTTAAGCTACAGAATCACTCGAATGAATCTCTGACTGTTGTTCCGGAAAATCCCCCCCGTTATCAATATCAAATAATATCCAATTATTAATTGATTTTGACCCATAACCTAAAGTATAAGCTACTTGTCCCATAACGAGGGTAAAAGACCATTTTACCCTTTATCTAACTTGGCCCAAAGCAAAGGCCCAACTCAACTACTCAATAGTCACAAATCCTAAATGGCAACCTAAAGCCAAATATATGGCCCAATCTTCCAAATTAGGCCTTAAACCCATCATAGGCCTAAATCCAAGGAAGCCCAACATACTAGCCCCAAGTCCAAAATAGAAGTCTAATGGCCTAACAAGGCCTAAACTTACAAACCCAAACTACGGCCTAATACCAAAAACCTCAAGCCCAAAAGCCCATCTGTTGAGTACGCGGGGCGTACTCAGCTCATACGCTTAGCATACTCCATATGGGCTTAGTAAGCGTAGCGTACCAGTTGGGTACTCCCAACGTACTCGCTAGTTTTCCAACCTACTCCATTAAGAACTTAAGAGGTTGAGACCTCAAGTCAAACTCTCACATATGGTCCTAAATGGGGACTTATCATGTAAAGTTGGCAACTTTACCCTATACTACAGCTTAATGGGACTCAAAAACTCAAACAGAGCTCAATAAAGGTCTTAATACTTGCATGAACCAAAAAAATCCATAAAGTTTGCATTTTTATGAGCATAGGGCCTAAATGGAGCTTAGATCTATGTTGTGATATGTTTCCGGCTTAACTCCGTCTCTTTGAGGGATGGAAATGAAGGACCTGAGAATCACAACAAAGAAAACAAGATCAGCAATCATCATCCGGGTGCCAGTCCCAAAACGAAGCTCCGACGATCAAGGTAATTTTTCTCTTAGAGATTACGTGAAAAGTGTTCGGTATGTGCTTGAAGGTTTTTATTTGGATCCCTTCTCTTGAAGGAGAAGGGACCTTTTTATACCTGTGGTCAGGGGGACAGATCCCTGACAGTACCTTCTACCTTTTTAGGTTTGGTAGCGATAGATGGCCTTCGATTGGTAGATTGTGCTTCACAAGTGGTTGTTTGCTATTGGAGCAGGTTTGCTAGGAGTGACGTCCTGAGAACTACACCTGTCGTTCTAGGAGGTATTGGTACTATTTATTCTTGACACTGTCCTTGGTGCTTGGGAATCGAGGAATGAATTTGGGATCACGAGGGCGAGGGCGAGGACTTGACATTAGGAATACTCTGTCCTTTGCCCAAACCGTCTATCAAACTGACAGTTCCATTATGTTTGACGTATTCCTGGTGGGATACGTTATCAAGTATCCTAGGTTAGTAGATGTCGGTGTTTGATTAGGGTAGCTAAGTTGTTCTAGGTTAGATATGGACACAGTTTTGGTGGGGATTGCTCTTTGACAACTACTGACGTGACGGAGGCGTCTGGACAGGCGGTTTTCATCATCATAACTGCTTGAACTTCCCACCTGCATTTAAATCTTCCCCCATTTGTGTCAGTTCCCCTTTTATTTTTTTTTCTTCTTCTCACTTCTACTACTTCTTTTCCTCTTTCTCTCTGTTTCTGCTTTTTTTTTTTTGCTTTTTGATGAACAATGGCTAGCCCAAATATCGGAATAATTTCTTCTTTGAGCGAGTTCGCTGATCTTTAAGACCGGTTTGGTTTCCTTCCTGAACATGGTGTGGAATAACCTAGAAAGAGGGTTGTAATTTCTCGTCTGCCGGAGGGGAAAGTTGGAGTCCTCATTCCGATCTTCGAGGCTGGTCTGAGGCTGCCAACGACAGAGTTTTTCGACGAGGTAATGCGCTAGTATGGCTCCCACATGGATGACTTAACTCTAAACGCTGTCAATAAGATTGTTGGTTTTGAACTCATATATCGGACCCTTGGAGTTCTGATAGAGTTTTGGGCATTCAAAGCTTTATTTAATTCTTCTACTCAGTCCGGTGCTCAAACATTTTCCCAAAGGCGGGGTGTTCATGCCTTTATCATTAACAAAAAAAGCTCCAAAAAAGAACTGGCAAGACCGGTGGCTCTGGCTAAATCGCGACCTTGTCGGTTTTGGCTATCCTCATTTGACTACTTTTTCCGATCGAGCACCAGAACTTCTGGGTGCCAGTGCCACTGTGGTGCAGGAATTGAAGACCATTTGCATCAATGGCGATGATTGGGAGGATCATATGCTGGTTGCAGTCAGGATGACCGTTGCTTGGAGGGCTCGGGGGATGATGCCTTAGTTCTATGTTGAGAAGGACGGTAACTACCTCTCTTTCCCCCTCCTAGATTGATATTTTCTTAGGTTTTCTTGTGTTTTTTATGAACTATGTTGGCTTATTTCTCGTTTGCAGGTCATGAAAGGATCCTTCCCTTTGAGATGGTATTGAGGGGCCCGCTTTCATGGCAACTATCAATACCAAGAAGTGCCCATGGTTGAAATGCTCTTTCCACCGGTTAGTCCCGCCCGTGCTTTGGCTCTTGTTGGTCCTTTTGTTGCTTCTCTGCCCAAGTCTAATTCTCCCGGTTGTCAACTGTCGACCGGCGCACCAGTCTATGGTGTTTCCTATGAGGACCCTTTGGCTTCTGATACGGAAGGGAGGAGGCATCGACTGGATCGACTCGACGTAGCACCGTGTGGCCTCCAAACGACGGCTTCCCAGGATGAATTTGCCGCTTGCAAAGTCCGTTGAGGCCAATTCCTCAGGTCGACGCCTTCTCAAGAGGCAGAATATGGACTTCCTTTTTGGGGAGGCCACTGTAGTGGTTGACATCCTCAATGATGACGCTCTGAAACGGTCGGAGGGGATGAGAAAAGGAATGACTGAACTGCCCCGTGAACCTAAAGAGGATCCAGTGGAAACTGCTGCCTTTGGTGGGAGCGTTTTTGGTGTTGACTCAGACGTTGTTCGTGAAGGTGTTACAAACTCACCAGTCATGCTCCTGACTGGGGAGGGTACTACCGAGGATTTAACTTTAGCTCCTCCGGTAGTGTTGGCCATATATGTGCCAGGATGGGGGATAACCCGAGAATCTCGTCTTTCCCAACATGCGGTAGCATATAATTAGGGTTCCCATGCTTTTCCCCCTGCTACCACCGAGGCTTTGGAGCTTCTCTCTAACTCACATCTTTCAAACAGCCTTTAATATGTAGTTGCACAGGTTGGTTTGTACATGGTGGCGACTCCCTCTTGCCTTCGTCAGAGCAGCTCTAGTTTCGGTGAGCTTGCTTTGATTAAAGCCGAGCAGGATGAACTGAAAGTGAGGTTGCTGGAGTTAGAGGGGGAGAATCGGTCGTTTAAGGAGCGATATGATCTTTTAGCAGGGGAGAAAGCGTCTTTGAAGAACAAGTTGGCTGCTTTGGATGGATTTGTGGAAAGCTTTTCTCAAAGGATATAGGTTTTAGTGGAGGAGAAGAGGGTGTTGGAGATCCAGGTGGATTGTGTTAATAAGCGGTTGGAGGAGGAGATCGTGTGTGTGGCTTTCGGTGTGGAGAATGACAGAATGACGATTCGGGACCAAGTTTCCGCCAGAAAGTTTGTATCCGGGGAACCAAACGTTACTGTGGAGCATGCTCAGGCGATGCATACTGCTGTAAAATCTTTTATGTGACAGACTTTTCCTCCTACCCTTCGCCTAGGTGAGCTGGACATAGGAGGCCTTTGCCAATTGTGCGATGATCGTGACACCGAAGAGGGTCATCCTGAAGGTGGCTCTTCTCACGTTGGAACTTCCTACCCCCCCCCCCCCCCCACTTCACTAAAAGATGGCTTTTTTTCCTTTTTTGTTGTTTGATGTTTAAGATGGTATTTGTATTTGCATGGTGTCTATTGAACAATGTTCGAAACAACGTCTGATTTTCTTCCTTGGTCTTTCGTGGTCTTTTCCAAATCCTAGGGGGTTGTCCGGTTTAGACAATTTGTTCTCTCTGTTTCTTTGTGTGCTAAGTTTACTTCTTTAGTTTATCGCTTTTCTCTTTTTATTCGTTGTCTTGGACGGTTTGTGTTGGTCATCCTTAGTTTAGATCCTCCCCAGAGGTTAGTGTTGGCCTTTGGGGTTCTCGTTCATGTTTATCGTTTACTTGACAAGTTTTGGGGGCCCAGAGCTTCTGTTTTGACGGACTCGACGCTCACCCTCGGGTCAGTATTTATGAGTCGAGGCTTTAACTAGTCTTTAGGTGCAAAATCCGGTTGGTTCATTCCGTTAAGGTGTCCTTTCTAGTTAAGAGCCTTCTCTTTGGGGCTTTGCTCTAAGCCTTGGGTCAAGGGGAGTTGTACTCCGGCTCTAGTCATCTAAGCAAGACCGAGATCGTCACCTCGGGGTCTAAGAGCTCATGTATTATGCATTTTGAGGGAAAGGTTATTATCCTTTAAAGCCTCTTACTTGTCGTGATCAGTAGTTGTGGCTCTTCTAACCTTGTTGACATGTTTATTAGGGAGAAATGATGAGCCCTTGAGGCCTATAAATGTGTTTTTCTCTATATTTTTGCGATAGGTGGCACAGATGATTAGTCCTTCTTTATTTTCCATTTGTACGAAAGTATATCGATACTCGTTCGTTTCAAATTGTCTTTTCATTGCATATTTTTTGGTGTCTTGGAGACATCTACATTGGTAGATAAGTTGGGAGTCCGATAGTTTTTGCTATTGTAGGTATAGCTCTTGGACTGACTAGTTGGGGCGTGATTATCGTTTACTTGACAAGTTTTGGGGGCCCAGAGCGTCTATTTTGACGGACTCGACGCTCACCCTCGGGTCAGTATTTATGAGTCGAGGCTTTAACTAGTCTTTAGGTGCAAAATCCGGTTGGTTCATTCTGTTAAGGTGTCCTTTCTAGTTAAGAGCCTTCGCTTTGGGGCTTTGTCTAAGCCTTGGGTCAAAGGGAGTTGTACTCCGGCTCTAGTCATCTAAGCAAGACCGAGATCGTCACCTCGGGGTCTAAGAGCTCAGGTATTATGCATTTTGAGGGAAAGGTTATTATCCTTTAAAGCCTCTTACTTGTCGTGATCAGGAGTTGCGACTCTTCTAACCTCATTGACATGTTTATTAGAGAGAAGTGATGAGCCCTTTAGGCCTATAAATGTGTTTTTCTCTATATTTTTGCGATAGGTGGCACGGATGATTAGTCCTTCTTTATTTTCCATTTGTACGAAAGTATATCGATACTCGTTCGTTTCAAATTGTCTTTTCATTGCATATTTTTTGGTTTCTTGGAGACATCTACATTGGTAGATAAGTTGGGAGTCTGATAGTTTTTGCTATTGTAGGTATAGCTCTTGGACTGACTAGTTGGGGCGTGATTATCCGTTAGGATTTTGATCACTTGGCCTTTCCCTTGATTCCCCCAAGCTAAGATTACTGTCTTGGGCTCTGGGGCATCCAGGTCATCAAGACGAATTCTTCTTCTTGGTCTTTCTTTGTTTGTGTCCTTTTGACGGCTCGTGCCTACGAGCTCTCCAACGTTCATATTCTTGTGCGAGACATGATTGGTTGTTTTTAGAAAGTCTTTCTTTCGGAAGATGGTTTTCAATTTCCTCCATTCTCTAGCTTTGGTTGCCTTGTTATCACATTTGGGTGGTTTTCCATCCTTCTGCTTGACTTTTTCGTTGTTGGATCTGTTTTTTGTGAAGTTAATGACTAGATGTCGTCCTGGGGGAAAGCCTCTACCAGTTGCGGACTCTTACGGTTGTAGTAATTCTCCTATCCACATCTTTTTTTGGGAAGTTGCCTACCCTCGCTGCTCCGACATTGGCGGTTCCTTGGTTGTGTTTCCGGTCGAGCTTCATGACTTCGCACATGTATTCCCTCGTTTACTCCTTTTCCATGTTCTGTTCCCTTGCTATGCGATGGTGTGTGGGTACGCTCAGTGATATCCATCCTCGTTTGGTGTTCGTGCTGACAATCCTCAAGGTTTCTGGAGTTGTAATGTTGTTGCTATCGTGCCATTCTCCCCCCAGGCTGTTTGTTTGGGGTTGGCGACCTTTCCTCCTATCTTGGGTGTGGGTATTTTTTTGCGCTTGACCGTATATGTGGTAATTATTGTTGTGCATCGCTTTCTTGGGATGTGCACAGTAGCCCAAGCAGCGGTTGCCCGAAGTTGTTTTCCCGTGTGTTTAGGGCTGTTACTGTTGCTCAGCCGCTGATTGTTCTGAACTTTACCGTACCAAGTATTGTTGATGGGATGGCCTGTAGCTGGAAGATGGACGGTTGTCCAAGGATCATATCGTCTTCTAAACTATGTTTAACTATCGTGAACTTAATTATCCTTGTTACCCTTTCCTTTTCATTATGGTTAAGTAGTGTCAACGGGAGGCTTATGGTCCCGAGCGGCCATAGCTTGTGTTCTGTGAAGCAAACAAGTGGGGCTCGAGATGGGGGTTTTAGGTTCCTCTTCCAGAATGGCGGGAGTTGTTCGAAACAGTTCTCATAGAAGATGTCGGTGCTGCTACCTCCGTCGATCAGGGCTCGCCATATCTGATGTTGTTGGACGAGGGCAGGGATTATGATTGGGTCTATGGGGTCCCAGTCGGGCGCTCACAAGTCTTCCGGTGAGAAACTTATGCTGAGAGTATCGTTGGGTGAGCTATCGACACCATTGGTTGGCAACCGACGCCTGACTTTGTCCTTGGGCCTTACAATTGCAACGATTTCCTCCTTTTTGATTGGTTGTCTATTCGCCTCCTTCCGGGTTCTCCCGTCTTTCTTTTCGGCTTCGAACTTTGATCGTAGATTCTTTGCAATTTCTGTAAAGTCTCCACTCAAATTATTGTCTTCTACTTCTCTTTTGAGGATCGCACACTCTCCAGTGTCGTTGGTTTTGCTCTTGTTCTATTCGTAATATTTGCTTTTCTATTTTTCCATTTGCTGAGGGGTTTTTTCTACCACATGTACTTCCAACTTATGGTTCCTAGGCTCGTCTTTGACGAATGGGTGGAATCTACGAGATGAGTGTCTCATATTTTTGTTATGTTTATCATGGCTTCCATCGTTGCGCTCCTTGTGGCTATAGTGGTAGTGGGAGTCAGTTGATTCTTGTTTGAGGTAGGCGTTCGCTACAACTTTTAGATTGGCTTGTTTGTGTTCTTCTCCCTCGATCTACGTGAGGTATTTTTCGACCCTATATTTGATCTCGTCCCTAGATTTTGGCATTGTTCCTTGCATTTTCCTTAGGCCTGGGAGTAGCCCCTGGGCAAAGGCGCCCGTAACTAGAAATTACTCGTGACCGGGGACGCTCAAGGTCGCGTGGGTAAACCAATCATAGTATGCTCGGATGGATTCTCCCTCTTTTTCTTTGCATGACATGATAGAGTTGGCATCTCCTTTGACTTTCCTCAACTGCATGAAGTTGTGGAGGAAAATGTACCTTAACTGTTCAAAACTGGAGATACTTCCGGGACATAGTGCCTTGAACCATTTGCTAGCATTTCCCGATAGCATGATCGAGAAGTAGGTGCCGGTAAATCTCTTGTCCATCCGAAGGGATGTTATTGTCCACTCATAGGTGTCTATGTGTTCGTCAGGATATGTCATGCCGTTATACTTTGGGATGTTTGGGATCATGGACGAATGTGGTATTTTATACTGTAATAGCTCTTGGAAGAACACCGAGCTGATACTTGTTATGGGGTTGTTCATGTGTGGGTAGTTGGGTGCTCCGTTGACCATCGCTTGTTGTATGTGGTATGGTTATTGTACCCTTGGCCATACTCGTAATGGTACTCGTGGTTGTACATGGTCGCTTGAGGTATATACAGTGCCTGTGTGGAGTATGCGTGCATTGGCTGATTCGGCTGCAAACTTGACTCTGTTGGACCTATAATGTGTGAGTTCATCCCCTGCATTGGTGTTCCTTGAATCTTATGGTTTTGTGGCTATGTTTGAGGGTACATGCCTTGGTAGTGGTATGAATACGGGTTGAACGGTGGTTGTTGTACAAATAGCTAGATATACGACATGGTCGCCATCGGGGAAGAGTGATGACCTGCAGGCATTAGTGGTGCGGATGATAGACTGGTGCCAGAGGAACAGACGCTGGTCCCCACATGCCGCATTGATGGTTGTGGTTGATTTTTTGTTTGTTGCGATTGGGTATCGGCGCTCTTTGAGGAATTGTGGTGGTAGTTATGGCCAAATGTTCCGTTGCGACGGGCGGTGGTCGCCATAGACTAGCGATGAACTCTGCCGTAGGGCCGATTGGTGGCGTCGTCGGTGTCTGTGTGAGCGGCTGCCCTTCAAGTGTCGACGGACCGCTTCCGGTGAGGTACTGCATTGGTCTAACAGGGATAGTGTCGTCACCTTCCCACCGTATCAGTCCTTTATCCGTCATTTCCGGCGTCTGATGTTGTGAAGTAGGTTGTGTCGTACTGGGTACATGTATGGATGGCGCCAACTGTTGTAATATGTCTCCGGCTTAACTTCGTATCTTTGAGGGATAGAAATGAAGGGTCTAAGAATCACAACAAAGAAAACAAGAACATCAGTCGTCGTCCAGGAGGCAGTCCCAGAACGAAGCTCCGACGATCAAGTCAGTTTTTCTCTTAGAGAGAAGGCGAAAAAGTGTTAGGTAAGTGCTTAAGGGTTTTTCTTTCGATCCCTTATCTTCGAGGATAATAGACTTTTTATATATGTGGTCAGGGGGACAGATCCCCGATAGTACCTTCTACATTTTTAGGTTTGGCAGGGATAGATGGCCTTCGATTGGTAGATCGTGCTGCAAGTGGTTATTTGTTATTGGTGCAGGGTTTCCAAAAGTGGCATCCTGAGTGTTACACTTGTCGTTTTAGGAGGCGATTGGTACTATTTTTCCTTGACGCTGGCCTTGGAGCTTGGGCGCCAAGGAACGAATATGGGATCGCGAGGGCGAGGGCGAGGGCGAGGACACGGCGTTAGCCAAACGTCATCCTTTTCCCAAACCGTCTTTCTGACTAATGGTTCTGTTCTGTTTGACGTATTCCTGGTGGGATACGTTATCAATCTAGCATCCATTACTTTTGGAGTAGATCAATAGCTCATCTGTACTTCAAGAGACAGAAAAAATACCCAAGAAACACCATAAAGTAGATCTAACATAAATAATCATCAAGGTGTGAGCTTTTTACCTCAAAAGGCTTACAAATGAGAAGGTGATCCTGGATCTTCAAGCTCAAGCCACTCCTCTAAGTGTTCCTTTTCTTCTTCTTCTTCTTCACCACAAAACACCAACAATCAAGCTCAAAAACTCACTAAATGCTCTTAGGGTTTCATTTTTTGCGTAAAGGGAGATGGAGGTTGATCATAATTGTGCAAAAGAGGTTATAATGAGGCTTAAATAAGGTGTAAACCCTAAAAATTAGGGTTTTCCCCTGCATTACGTACACCATGCGTACTCCACGTACGCCTACGTACGTGGGTGGAACCCACGATCATCAGGATGGCCAATATGCCCCGCATACTAACCAAGGGACCAAATTGAAAAGAATTTTCATCAAAGGGTTAAAAGGAAACTTACCAAAAACTTGATTGTTACATGTAGGCTAGTGAAGCTATTGAGAAATTACTGATATAACTTGAGATATGACGTGTCATGGATCAGCATGAAGAGAGCATAATCGATGTCCATTATTCGATGGACTTGATGAGTTTCTAGTTCATATATTTGATAATTATTGATATACGCGTAGCTTAGAATATAAGTAGGAATATTGATTGATTTTGACATTTGAGAAGAATGTTGATGATTAAGAGAATAACTAATTTTTAATGGTCGGATTATTTTCCCAAGAAATTAAAATCGATCATTACTAAAGACTAAGATAAAAAAGGATACTGATTAAAGACACAAGAAGTGTCTAATCATATGAGTTGCTTAAGCTAAGACGAGGCATGAGAAAATAATAACGAAGACAAAGATTAACTCAAAATACTTATGAGTATTTCATTATATAAGAAAAAAGATTTAGTTGGTACACCCTTACTAAGCGAGATTCCGAGGACGAAATCTTTTTAACGGGGAGAGAACATGTAATACCTGACTTTCATAACCAGGTATCCCTTCAGAATATATAAAATGATATAAGGATAGTAGGTCAAATAAAGATTGGAGTTAATTCAAATTATATATTTTCTAATTATCAAAATGGAGTTGAGAAAGTGATAGATCTTTTAAAGAGGAGCGCGTGGATATAAAGATCGTTGAAAACAGAGTTCGTATGAGTAAATTATAACTGTTTGAAGTTTAGATGAAAGTACGTTGCTATTTTGAGAAATTCAATGAAAGTCAAAGTCAACGGTCAACATTTACCATTACAATGTGAATGTATATTTCTCACGACATGACAAGAGATGTGCCACAATGCTAAATGAGGCAAGTCATCGGGACACTTGGCGTGACAGTGTAATATGTGATGAAACTAGGGTTCATCTGATTGTCACGACGTGACACATAGATGGTCACGACGTGGCCAGTGGCCATTATATATAAGAGTATCGATTTATTTGAGGGGGTTTTGGAATGCGGGATTAGAAAAGATGCTTGTAAATCGTTTGCGGTTGATTACCACGGTGAAGCTATACTCTTGTACAGATGATACAAGATCGAGTTATGGGATACATTGAGGTGTCTTTTACCCGTTAAATTGTATTTTCAATAATTTATTTTTATTAAGATTTGGTAGACCAGATTATGTATTACAAGTATTTGTAATATGGTGTTGTTATAAACCTGTTGGAAAGATCACTGAGTAAAACTTACGATTAGAGATTTAGTTGAGACTGTAAGGGTTATAAACTATTATATTTGAGAAATGCCCATTATGAGAGATTTAGCTAATGCCTTAACGACTAAGCCTATTATGATTATATTATCAGATTTGACTAGTTTGGTGACAAGAGGTCACGGAGGGTAGCTAGTAATAGATTATGACAAGTTTTGAGAAACTTGTTATTTAGTGATTACGTGTTACCATATGATGAGCTAAAAAGCAGCGAAGGATTGATACCAATACTGGAATTAGTCTCCTAACTAGCCATGTGAGTAACACTACTCTAACATCCATTGATGTGTTGCCTGTGATATACATTGTATGATTTATATGATTAATTATTAAAGAGTAATTAATTGATACCATAAAAATCAGTTATTCTAAGAGAGAGATATATATCTGATTAAAAGATTGATTTCAATTGATGAGATAGATTATAATTGAGAGATAAATCAAATTAAAAGATAGATCATTCTTAAGAAATAGCTTGTATTAGATATGTGATAATTATTATATTTGTGATATACAATATGTAAATTGTATAAAGATCTAAATAATTAATTATTTTTGTAAGATTGATGAGTATCGAGAAATAAGTCATTATTAAAGGATTAGTTATAATTGAAAGATTGATTTTAGATTAATAAATAAATTATTATAAATAGATCATGACTAAGAGATAGATGGTATAATTGAGAAATTGACTAGATTTCGAAAATAATTATTAATCAGATAGATCCTTAATGAGATAGATCATTCATGAGATATATTCTTGATAGATTATTAACCGAGATATAGAGTATAATTGATTGATTCATTGTGATGGATATATATATATATATATATATATATATATATATATATATATATATATATATATATATATATATATATATATATATATATATATATAGAGAGAGAGAGAGAGAGAGAGAGAGACAGAGAGAGAGAGAGAGAGAGTAAAAGAAAGAAAGCTCACATAATAGAGATATTGATCACGATTGAGAATCAGATTTGATTGAGGGATAGATCATTGACTTTTAGATAGTTTATGAATGAGTGATAGGTTGTTATTGAGAGGTTGGTTATAAGAATACCATTAATTGATATAATTAAATTGCTACAGATGTGGGGAAATGAATTATTATGTGATTTACATGATTTATGATATGGGAGTTGTTATTCACTAATTTGTGAGGCTTATGTTGATATGTTAATTTATTTTGTAGGTATATAATTGACGCTCGGTTCGATCCTGTACTTGAGGCCACTACGATCCTTTTGATAACTACTTGAATTCCAGAATGTTAATGTACACTAAAAATGTTGTAAAATTTTAAAAGAGAAATGAATTTTTTAGGTGTATTTGATATGAACTCATGGGCGTCACAATCTTAGTATGTATATGAAAGCGGGTGACATGAGACATGTGTTTTAAAATGTTCAGCATTTGAAGTTTTACATATTTTAACTAATAGATTATATATATTTGATTATTATTTAGTTATGGTGCAAATGGTTTTATGCTTTAAGTTATGTCTTTTGCTATAAGATTTTTTTTTAGATCGGGTTTATCAATATTATATGACGTAAACTTGTATATACAAAAAGTATTTATGCGCTTTTAGATATATTATTTTAAAATATATTATTTCAACTCATATCATTTTGAACCATATGATTTTTGAATCATATCATTTTCAATCATGAAATGTTTTTCATATAGGTTTTAGTCCATAATAAATTTTGGTTCATAACAATTTTTGGATCATAGTAATATGTTTTGAATCATACTGAGTATGGATCATAATAATAATAGGTTTTGGATCATAATAGGTTATAGATCATAACAATAAAGTAGTTTGACGTTTTAAATAGTATGATACTTAGAATAATAGTTTGATGCGACAAAAATTTAGGACCCATATTTATGATTTATAAAGTCTGGGACTCATAATATAAGATGAAACGTAACTATTAATAGATCAAATTTATTATCCTAAAATTCTAATCCAAAAGTTATGCCGCAAAAGGTTACTTATGATTAAAAAATACAAGATATAAAAGTCAGGCTCTTTATTATTTTTGAAGTAAATATAAATATTTTATAACAAATAGGTGAGTGACCCCGCAACTTGAAGTAAATATAAATACTTTATAACAAATAGGTGAGTGATCCCGCGTTGCGGGGTTAGATGTGAGATGTTTTGTTCGGTTTATTCTCTGTAAATATTGTTTCATGATCTATTTATTTATACTTGGATATGACATTAGATTAAAGAGGGTGTGTGGAAAATTCCTTGAGATTGTGTGTGCTCCAGATTGTGTGTGGAACATTGAGGATATCCGAAAGTGGAAAATATGTATACAGTATATTATCTATCAATTCTGTTTGGTATTTTTCAGATTTGACCAAAATGCCCTTTACTCAAAAAATCACCTAATCACCTCCTAATAATAAACATCCAATTACGGTCCATACCATTTATGATCCACTTGACAAATTTACAAAAAAAAATACCAATATACAAATTGAATGTCTCCCAATTATACATTTGACTAAAATACCCATGCATCCAAAATACAAACAAATTTGAACCTTCTTTATAAATATGATTTATGGAGCTTCCTTTTTTCCACTGCAGAGAGATCACCAAGATACAAACATAATACACTAAATTAAAACCATTTATAATCTTTGACAATCAAAGTCAACAAAATGGCTTCATATATCCCATTATCCACTTTAACAATACCTTTTGTCTATGAGTAAAACGAACATACATGTGGAAAAACTATTGCAAACAGTAACAAAATAAAGAGTCTTAACGAAATCATAATAAGATTAAACCCAGTCAAATTAAAGGAAGACCAGATTGAAAATCTCATTGTATATTGTATTATTGTATATTCTCATTAAGCCTAAGAGCTCATTTTAATTTGGGGGTTAAGGATGTGATTTTACTACTATTTTTTTCTTTTAAAACAGAAATAGTTGTCATGTCGTACTTATAGAATTATGAAAAACTTCTTTGTATTTGAGAAAGCTTTATCCCCTGCATATTGAAAAGAGAAGAAAGTTTGTTATCACACAAACACCAAATAAGAGAATATCAGATTTGGTTCTTCTTTTTTATTATTAGTAATTTTGCAGACATTATTGACATGTATGTGACTTATGGTATGTTTACGAACGATTTCCCACTTGTTTTCATATAGGCGATAAAATCAAAATGTCATTTAACAGATTACGTGAAAATAAAAGCACCCTTTCGATAAAATCATTTAATTAGGAACTCACAATTTTTAGTATTTCATCACTGTTGGAAAAATGTCCCACTTGTTTTCATAGGGGCGATCTATATACAAAGTTGTTTATTTATAATGGGTCAAAGAACCACCCGAATCACTATAGCAATCTTACCAGAACATGAATTTGGGTTGTCAGAAGAGTCATGAAGATCTATGTTTTTCTTCAAGATCTGAAAAGGGAATTTTATATAAATAGTTACAACCCAGAAAATAAATCAGAAAATCCATGAAGATCTATGGTTTTTCTTCAAGAACTGAAAAGGGGATTTTATATAAATAGTTACAACCCAAAAAATATAAAACTTACCATATATTTATATAGAAAAATGGAATCTTGCACACATGAAGCCAAAAACTTTCCAAATAGAAATTTGAAAAATTAAAACAATATAAAGTAATCTTTGAATATAACTGACCTACACCATATCCTAATTATACAACAGAACATCCTTGCAGTTTCTCAAAAATTTGTTGCACAACAAAAGGTAGTAGTCTGCTCAATGATGTTTTGAAAGATACCAATGTAAGACAATGATAGTATGCTTAATTCATAACAAATTTCAACAATAATCTCCACAAAGATCAAAATATATACATAATAAAAGGTATATTTGGAAGATCAACTTGATCCTATAGGTCATTGGTTTAAACTCTTTGCTAATGTGGACTAACTTCTGTTCCTCTTTAGTCAACCACATGGGAAGATTTAAATCGCCTGTTAACCGGACAACATAAAATTCCTTTTCCACATATAAATCGAACAACAACAGCTAGTATGAGAAAGAAGATCTCAGATGCAACAGGTAAAGCACATGATTTTCGAGGGGAAGTCTGGGTCAACATGTTGTACTGATAACAACGTCGTGTTGGTGTGCAGGCTGTGCAATAAACCCTAAAATCATTCGACGACTAGCACACTCGGCCACATACTCATCGCCTTCCAGAAGCCCTAAAATTTAGAGCAGTGGTTGGAGAGAGTAAAGATGAGGTGTTGAATTGAGAAAGTCAAACACAAAAAGGGAAAAAAAAATACCTGGCGGGCTGATTAAATTTTTCTTGAACCCAGGATCAAAGCATGACTGAAAGTAAAATTGATACCCAATCCAAATATGAACAGTAAAAACCCAATCCAAATAAGAAATCTATTAGGGTTTCCATTTCGACCAACCCAACAATCCTCGCCACCATACGTCACATGTTCATAACAAAAAAATAGAAAATTGAAGTTGAAAGTTATAAGTAGAAAATCGAAACAAAACCCTCATTGTTCAGATACATAAATCGACAACAGAAAAAAAAAATCGAAGTTTAAAGGGTATTTCTTACCGTTCGATAAAAGAAAAAAATATATGCAATTTCTAATTAGATGAACAATAGAACAACTGTAAGTACATAATTAGTTAGTAAAATTTGAAATTGAAGGATCACTACTTGATAGAAGGAATACGTGTATCAAGATTACCATCCTAATTAGATGAACAACTGATCCAATTTTTAATATTGGTCCTCACATGGAAGAGTAAGAGGATCGATAAGTAGCTCCAAATCACATACAGTCTGAAGGTAGTCGGATAATTGAGAAAACCAACCTAAGATGGAGCCATAGAAAGCGAACACAAGAACGGCGGAAAGAAATCGGAAGAATCGGAAATAAACACCCCCAAATCGGAAAAATTATGGACTCCGTGACTGGCCTACCTTACAGTGCAGCAACGTCGACAACAAACAACAAAAGGAGCAGATGGAATTTAGGAGAGCGAGGAGAGTCGGTGAGAAACGATGGAGCGGTCGACTTTGATAGAAGAATTTGAGAAAATCAGAAAGAGCGGTGAATGACGGTGCAGCCGGAGATCCTTAGACTTGGAATACATTGCAGTCGGTGTTTCCCTCTAAACGCTCGAATGGAGATGTTTGGGGCTACAAGTCGTTGCAGACATACCTATATTGATCAATTGCAAGTATGAAGACCCAAAGCGTCAATTACAAGACCGTCCAGTACGGACATCCAAAACCCTAATGTTATTGTCTACGACCACCTTAACAGTCGTAACGTCCTCCACCACTAATGGTGTAGCGACAGACACCAAGAGAAAGAGCTAATCGGAGATGCAAGCGTCAAACATAAAGGATCAGGCAGTGGTTGCGGTGGAGGGAGGAAAGAGTAGAAGAAGAGAGGAAGGTCGATTTGTGAGGTGGTGGAAGGATCGTGAAGCAAACAGAACGATAATAGATAAACATTAAATACTGAGAGACCGGCTACGATGACCAACACATGAGTGAGGCGGTGTTGCAGTCTCTTGTAACCGGAGGCGATCACACGTAGCAATTGATATCAGGAAGCCGAGGAAGTCGATGACTCAGTAACAGCAGAGGCGGTGCGAGATCTGATCGTCAAACTTTGGTTGAGTTAAAATAACCTTATAAACAGTACGTGGGTCAGGTACTATAGCTAAGGAACGATAACTTTAATATATATATATATATATATATATATATATATATATATATATATATATATATATATATATATATATATATATATATATATATATATATATATATATATATATATATATATATATATATATATTAATGATCCAAATATTTGTAAATTATAATTAAAAATGTATGATCCAAAAAAACATGATCAAAATATTTTATATTCCATAATTGTATCATGCTAAATGTTTTTGATCGAGGATAATAATGGAAATTTTTATTATAAGTGTGTGATTCATAACCTTTTTGACATAGGAAAATATGACCCAAATTTTATAATTTAATATACAGAATATTGAATATTGTTACATCATAAAGTTTCATTATCCAAGTATTGTAATAAAGGAGTAACTTTAAGGATTAAGAAAATTCCAAAAAAAAAAAAAAAAAGCTAAACAATGTACATAAACCCATATTCATAAAAAAACCATGAACATAAAAGTGCTAAAATTCGTATTCATAGCATTCAATTACTAAAAAGTAAAAACTAACAATGTGTCTAAACCATGTTCTTAACAACTAAAAAACTATATCCAAATGGTATTATTATTTTTTATGAACTACGTTACATCAACTGTGCATAACCTCCAACTAACAAAAACCTTACACTTTCATGTAACATTGTTTTAAAACAACATCACACTCCAACCATGAGAATCTGCAAATAAACTAACTTCTTCAACAACACATAAACTACCAATCATACAGCTCTAACTTTAACATCATGACGATGAGCTTCACCATAAATCTTTTTCCGCTTCTAAATTGTCAATTGATCAACGCTCTCCAGAGTTGTCAGAAAATCATGTATGCACACAGACTATATAAATGAATATATATTACTTTTTTGATACTTCTAACATTTCCATCAGTGGCTTAGTGGCTTATAGATAGTATCAAAGGACTTTCAGGCAATGAAAAATATGATGTCGAATGACTTTTCAATGTTATTAAAGGCATAGTTACTCCCATCCCAAGCTAGAATAATAACATAATGATATTTTACTTTTTAAATGTATATATTACTGAATAACAAAATCATAGATTTGTATCACACATAGAGTTCTTATAACAACTATATTTTGATTTTGACAACAATATTGTTAGTATTTTAAATTTTAAATGTATATATCATTATGTCTAACAAGTGAATTTCAAGTAAAAAGCTATGATCACTGTCATAAGTAACTATATAAGTATCTAACACACATATAAACGAATGAAAACAAGAAAATATTTATGAATTAAAAAATTTTAAGATGTTACTTCTTTGAAATATTAGATCGAACACCTTATGAGCATATAGCGCCCGCAGATTCGGGCTAGTCAATTTATAGACGATAAGCGTCAAAAATGACTTTTTGATAGATGATTATTTAGAATAAATAATCTCAACTAAGTTTTAGTATATGTCACAAGGTTTCCGTACATATAAAGACCGTTGAAATCCGAGTTATAACGAAGAAGTTATGACCTGTCGAAGTTTCGCGACAAAACTGGCACGACATCGGGAATCATAAAAAGTGAGTTTATGATAAACAAAACTTTTTAGCCTTTGTGACCTAAAATAAAGTTGTAGAGTATGTCTCCACCTACGCGTAGATATAAAGAACGTCGAAAACGGAGCTCGTATCCAAAAGTTATGACCTTTCGAAGATGTAGCTGTCTGAGGGCATGACACGTGGCAGAAACCCTAGCCGCCTTAAGTCACGACGTGAACATGAAGTTCACGACGTGAAATGTGTCAGGGACACTAATCGAGGCTAGAAAACATGTGTTAAAGCTACGGGGTGACTTATGGAAGTTCACGACGTGAACCTATCATGTTCACGATGTGAATGGCCACAAAATACCCTATAAATAGCAAGTTCAGCCCTTTTATTCCTTACAACATTTATTCTCTCTCTCTCTCTCTCTCGTTTGCGGAAGGTGTTTCGCATCCCGATCCCGACGATCACGAACTACTGACCGTTTTTAGTTAGATTCTATCGACTCACGCTATTAAGGTGAGTGCATAGTTGCTTTCATCTTACACATATATATGAAGTATTTTATATATATTACGTGCTATGTGTGCATATTATTTGTTTACCTGATATTTATGCTGGATGAGCGTTTTATACATGTTTTAGATGATATAAACTGTATACGTATTTTATATCTACAAATATGTTGGGATAAAACATGGGTAGATGAAATAATGTGATGAGAGATAGGTGATGATAGAAAGTTGATGATAATTAGGTAAAGAGATATAGGTGATGATAGAATGGTGATGATAATTAGGTGATGAGACATAGGTGATGATAGTAATGTGATGATAATTAGATGATGATAGATAGGTGATGCTAAATAGGTGATGTAAGATGAGAGGAGATATCATAACCTTGACCGGCGATGTGGCGATGTAGTCATCTACCAAAGTATAGATGGCGACCACAGACTATTCTAGACAGTCATGTAGAAACACCAGCAGGCTCATAACCTGTAGGTGATGAATTACGAGTTCAGACGATGTTGTAACTACGTATTCATGCGATGATACTCTAACCCCTATTATGAATTACGAGTTCAGGCGATGTTATAACTACGTATTCATGTGATGATACCCTAACCCTTACTCAACACGTATTGAGGGAGTAATTCCCAAATTAGTACTGTCTATGAGAAGTAGGCGATGGTCCTTAGGAAAAGTCCTTAGGTATAAACATATAAGGAAATGAGATGTAAAGTGATTGGAGGTAAATATGATATAGGAGATGACTCGTAGGATAAACTCTTTAGGGAAGATTAAATGAAGATAATGAGGATGGGTAATTGGGTTAATTGTTTGATGATTAAACATAATAATTATATTATTCTGGGTTGAAAACCCTATGTACTCACCAGGTTTCCAAATCGAACCCACTCAATATATTTGTATCACAGGTGTCGATACGAAGCTACTTTACACTGAGAGATTAAAGGAGATGTAAATTGCTAGTATAAATAAATGTAAGGTCTGTTTATGCTTATGTTTCAGTATTCACGATGACATCCCAAAGTTTTAATATGAACAAAATGTTGGAATAGTGTCTAAGGCTGCAACTATATTAGGCAAGTATTTGACCCGATTGTGCATGGTCCTTTTGGGTTGCCTTCACCATAGCAACTTGATAGGATGATTTATTATGAGAGAATAAATATTATTAATATATTATGAGAATAATATAAGGAATAATAATATTGTTATTTGATTAATATAAGTCATAGATTAATTAGTATTAATTTGGTGACTTAAAGAGATTAATTAAATAAGAGGGTATAAACTGTTAATTGTTTGATAGTTACACTTTGGGCTGTAAATCCTTCTTGGATAGAGGATGGACGGATTCTAGGGCTTGGGATAGCCTCAAATTCGTCCAAGGCTATCTTAGGTAAGGATTAGGATTGCTTTAAGGAAAGATTATCCAACTAGGGTTTAAGGGTGAAACCCTAGGAGCCTTACAAGTATAAATAGACCCCTAGGGCAAGGGAAATCGGCACCTCTGCAAAAGCAAAGAAACCCTGGCCAATTTCTAATCCCTCTCCTCTCTCTCAAATCAGCCTCCTTGCTAGTTGGTGTTTGTAAGCCATTAGAGGAGTGACAATTGTGACTCTAGAGCTCCAAGACAACAAGATCAAACAAGAGATTCAAAGGTAAACTTCTAGATCTGATTTTGTATTGTTATTATACCTAATTAGTCATTAGAAGTCTTGGATTCAAAGCATGTTTAATTAGAGAAACCTAGATCCAAGCATTAGGGTTTGCATGTGCACATAGGAATGTTCATATGGCCAAAACCCATCAGTAGTATCAAAGCCTAGATTGGTTTCTATTAAATTGTTGCTTGTTTGTTTGAATCTTACCTGCAAAATTCGAATTTTGAGTTTCTGAGTCATGGACTCAGTGAGTCCCATTGTGGACTTGGCGAGTTGGCCTGACTCGGCGAGTCCCATGGTGCACTCGGCGAGTCCAAGTGTCAGGAAGGACCAGATTCGGGATTCTTTGATATTTATCTTATGGAAACTTGCCTTTAGCATATTAGATCAACCCTAATCCAAGTTTTTGATATATATGACTATAATCTTGATCTAATTAAAGAGATTTATCAATTAATAAAATATTTAATTTCCTTATGTGATAATTAATTAATTATTTTGATTAAATTGATAATTATCTTGCAAGAAATCATTAAATAAATCAAATATGAATAATTATGGAATTAATTGTTAATTGAGATTATTTGTTATTTGATCCTCCATGTTTTAAATGTTTAAAACTTGTCCTCAAGTTTTGAAATTTATGTTTTGTGATTAAAAGTTTTTAATTTAGAAAATTTAAATTTCAAACCCTAGAATTTTACAAGTTTAAAATAAAACCCTATACTAATATAATATTACAAGATTAATATATATATATATATATATATATATATATATATATATATATATATATATGTGTGTGTGTGTGTGTGTGTGTGTGTGTGTATGTATAACTAAAATGCTAGTCTTACCGTTAGTAGGCCTCATTCACGAAGCCGATCTATAAGGTGGGTATAAGGTTGTGGCCTATAAAATGGCGCTTAATGGGTGTACACTCACACCCACCGCTTGCTTGATTGGTGGAGGGTCGTTAGCCGAACGGGTAGGATAGGGCAACCTCATTCTCTCATTAAAAGTATAATATGAAATACAAAGTAACTACATATTTTTTAAAATTTCCCAATCTTAGTTACTTTAGGAAAAGTGAATTGATGCAATCCCATGAAATTGCACTTTGCACCTTGCTAAGAAGTTAGTGGAGCATGTGTGGTTTACCGGCACACTAATTGGTTCTAAGCGAAGGTGGCAAAGGGTGATTCATTGTTTATCATAGTTCAATGGAGCGTGTGTGGTTTACCGGCACATCGAATGGGTGATCGTTACAATGAAGGCACCATGTGAATTTGCATGGTAATTCACACCCGCTTTGTGATCCTCGGTATCCCAGTCACAAACAAGAGGGGCATATCGAGATTTAAACATGCCATTGAAATGTTTCAATGAATCTCATCTAAACCTAGCAATTCTCAAATTCATTTAGAACTTAAAGTTAGGTTTTCATGGTGGAGAATTAGTGAATCGTCATTCACTTACCTTCAAATTGTTTGCATGTTAGATTACGGATCCTAGCCCTAATTTTTTCTTATTGGGTGATAATTAGGGATTCATATTCTAATCTATCTTTGTCCTTTCTATTTGTAGATGTCGAAGGCGAACAACGTTGCTGCTAGTTCTTTCACATTGATGAGCCTTTGTCAAAAGGTCACTTTCGATGGGACGAACTTTAGCGAATGGATAAGATACATTCGCACTATTGCTCGCTATGAGGATAAGGAGTATGTCCTTGATGAGAAGCTCGATAAAATCAACCCTGAAATCGCTACTCCGTCTGAAATGACCGCTTTTGAAACTCACGAGCGTTATGCAACGAAGGTACATTGAATCATGATAGCCACTATGAACTCCGAATTCCAAAAGTCCTATGAGGACATGTACCCGTACGAGATGCAACAAGACTTATTGGAGATATACCACCAAAACGCGAGACAAGAGCGTTATGAGATTTTCACTAACATGATTTCCACTAAGATGGGTCATGGAGAGTCTCTTACCGTGCACCTGCAAAAGATGCAAAGGTATGTCGACCGTCTTCGCAAGTTGAATGTTGACTTTGGGGAAGACTTGGCGATCGACATGGTGCTTCAATCTTTGCCTCCTAGCTACAATCAATTTAGGATGACCTACCACATGAATAAAGAGGAGGTCACCCTAAGCAAACTCCAAGGTCTCTTGAGGGTCGCTGAGAGCAACTTCAAGGACAAGTCTGTTGCACCAACTCCCAATCCACCCGCTGCTCCTGTCTTGGCTATTGGACAAGGAAAGGGAAAGAAGAGGAAGGCTTCGTCTAAGAACTATCTCAAGGTTAAAGCCCGAGATGGTGCCTCTTCTAGTGGGACCAAAGTTGATCCTGCTAAGCCCTGCCCTAACCCAAAGGAGGCAGAGTGCCACCACTGCCACAAGATAGGACGTTGGAAGAGAAGCTGCCCAGAGTACTTGCAAGCCATCAAGGAAGGAAAGATCAAGCCGTCTTTCGCAGGTAGATACACAATCAAATCTAACGATTCATCTCATGCTATTTCTTGGGTTCTTGATACCGGTTGTGGTTACCACATTTGTTCTAATGTGCAGGGACTAAGAAGAAATAGGGATGTGGAGGCTGGAAGAATAAATCTAATCATGGGGAACAGAAGATCGTCTCCTGTGACCAATATTGGAGTGTATTCTTTAGTACTTAAGAATGGTTTAAGTTTAGATTTGAACAATTGTTGCTATTCGCCAGAAATGGCTAGAAACATCATTTCATTTCATGGTTTATTTTGACAAGGTTTTAGATTTTCTTTTAATAATGAGAATGGTTCTATTTTAGCTTATCTAAATGGTGTCTTTTATTTTGAAGTTATACCATGTAATGGAATTTATGAAACTGTTATGATTGTTGATAACTTAGGAAATGATGTTTTAAACATATATTCTTCCAATAGTATGGATAGAGCATCCTTGTGGCATTGTCGTCTTGGACATGTCAACAAGAAGCGCATAGCCCAACTCCAAAAGGAAGGAGTGTTGGAGTCATTCGACCTTAGGGAAGATGACACATGCGAGTCTTGTTTACTTGGAAAGATGACCAAGTCACCCTTCACAAGTACGTGTGAAAGGGGCGAGGGTCTATTGGACCTAATACATACCGATGTATGTGGACCGTTTAGATCAACCACGAAGGATGGGAACCGCTTCTACGTGACTTTTACCGATGACTATAGTAGATATGGGTATATCTATTTAATCAAGCAAAAGTCAGAAACTTTTGAAAAGTTCAAAGAGTTCAAGAATGAAGTGGAGAATCAATTGGGCAGGAAAATCAAGATGCTTCGATCCGATCGAGGAGGAGAGTACCTAAGTCTTGAATTCCACGATTATCTCAAGGAGTGTGGAAGAGTTTCACAATTGACACCACCTAGGACACCACAATTGAATGGTGTGGCAGAAAGGCGTAATCGAACCTTGTTGGACATGGTTCGCTCTATGATGAGTCGTGCTTCACTACCAATCTCTTTTTGGGGGTATGCCTGAGAGACTGCCGCCCATATCCTTAACCGAGTCCCTACTAAGAAGGTTGCCAAAACACCTCACGAGATGTGGACAGGGAAAGCTCCCTTGTTGGCACATATCAAGGTTTGGGTTTGCGAGGCTTTCGTAAGACGAGATACTCACAACAAGCTCGAACCTCGTAGTGAGCGATGTATTTTCATCGGCTACCCGCAGAAATCCTTTGGATATCTCTTCTATAGACCGAAGGACAATGTTGTCTTTGTTGCGAGGAGAGGAGTTTTCCGAGAGCGAGAACTCATAGGCCAAGGAGACAGTGGGAGGCAAATCGAGCTTGAAGAGATTCAAGAGTCAATAGATGAAGGAACCTCTACCGCTGGCACTCAACCCGAGGAGGAAACTCCGGTTGAACCAATTGACGAGTCCTTACCTCTTAGGCGTTCTGAAAGAGTTAGAGTTCAACCCCAGTTTTATGGTTTTCATATTACTACCGAAGGGGACACGTATATTAGTGATGGTACACTAATAAACCTTGATGAACCTAATAGCTATAAGGAAGCCATGGCAGGCCCGGAGTCTGTGAAATGGAAAGAGGAAATGGATAGCGAGATCCAATCCATGTATGATAACCAAGTTTGGAATTTGGTTGATAATGTGCCCGGACGTAAGACCGTTGGGTGAAAATGGATCTTCAAGAAGAAGATCGACGTGGATGGAAACGTACACACATATAAAGCGCGATTGGTCGCGAAGGGCTTTACTCAAACTCCCGGAGTTGACTATGATGAGACCTTCTCACCAGTTGCGAAGATAAAATCTATTAGAGTGATGCTAGCTATTGTCGCATTTCATGATTATGAGATTTGGCAAATGGATGTCAAGACCGCTTTCCTTAACGGAAAGTTGGCTGAGGATGTTTACATGGCTCAGCCAGAAGGGTTTGTGGATCCGAAGCATCCTAATAGAGTGTGTAAGCTTGAGAAGTCCATTTATGGACTTAAGCAAGCATCTCGCAGATGGAATCTTTGCTTCGATGAGAAAGTCAAAGAGTTTGGATTTGTACGAAGCGAAGATGAATCGTGTGTATATGTCAAAGCCAGTGGGAGTATAGTAAGCTTCCTCGTTCTATATGTCGTTGACATATTACTCATAGGAAACGACATCCCGACTCTGCAGGAGGTTAAGTCCTAGCTCGGGAAGTGCTTCGCTGTGAAGGACCTCGGAGAGGCTTCTTACATTTTGGGAATACGGATAGTAAGAGAAAGAAGTAAGAGACTAATAGGACTTAGTCAGAACACTTACTTAGAGAAGGTACTGAAACGTTTTAGTATGGAAAACTCAAAGAAGGGAGAATTACCAATACAAAGTAATTCCAAGTTGAGTAAGATTCAAAGTCCGAGTACCGAAGATGAAATAGCAGAAATGAGCCGATTACCATACGCTTCCGCGGTTGGCTCAATCATGTATGCTATGACTTGTACTCGCCCTGATGTAGCCTTTGCCTTGAGCATGGTTAGCAGATATCAAGGGACCCCTGGCAGAGCTCATTGGATTGCAGTGAAGAATATCCTTAAGTACCTTCGGAGGACGAAGGAATGGTTCTTAGTCCTCGGAGGGAGTGATGACTTGAAGGTGCGAGGGTATAGTGACGCCAGCTTTCAGACCGACAGGGACAACTACCGTTCGCAGTCGGGCTGGGTCTTTACCCTGAATGGAGGAGTAGTGACTTGGAAAAGTTCCAAGCAGGAAACCGTAGCTGATTCAACGTGCGAATCAGAGTACATTGCAGCGAGCGAAGCGTCGAAGGAGGCAATATGGTTGAAGAACTTTATTGGTGATCTTGGAGTCGTACCTGCCATAAAGGAGCCCATGGAGATTTTCTGTGATAATGAAGGAGCGGTTGCCTTGACCAAGGAACCGAGGGATCATGGTAGATCTAGACATATCGATAGAAAATATCACTTTATTAGACATCGTGTAGAAGAATGACAACTCGTAGTGAAGAGGATATCATCAGAAGATAACCCAGCAGATCCGCTTACGAAGGGACTGAGTAGGGTTAAGCACTTGCAGCATGCTAGGAGTATTGGGCTGAAGGATGATATTAGCATAGATTAGATAGTAGTATAAACGTGTAATAGATAAATGTAATTAACATTTGATGATTAAATAAAGGAGTTTTATTTATGAGTAATGTTACTGTCTTATGTTAATTGTTTAACTATTGTTTCATTTTGCATGTTTTGACTTCCAGAATAATTGAATTTATTAAGAATAATCGAATTATTCAAATTGTCCACAATCGTTCATATGTTGGAAGTAGATATGAATGAAGATTGTCATGAATTGGTATGTAGATTGTCTAAATAGTATTAGACATAGCAAAGGGTTGCTGCAACGTTCATGAGTACTTATGAACTGGTTTTGAGCATTGGAACAAACCCGCGCTTGCTGGAATCAGCTTATGGAATATGATATAAAAGGGTGATCGCAAGACGATAATATCATATAGTCTTAAAACCTAGATATATGGTTTATTATTTGTTAATTGATTGTACATTGATAATGCGAAAACGCATTGGTAACTCGATGTTATAAAACACATTGTTGTGTATAGTTGATAATGAATAAGTAAATGCATATAAGTCGAAGTTTATCTGTAACTTTTATTCTAAGAGGGTAAAAGCGATATCTCGGCCGCTCGATGATTTGATTTGACTTATGTGCCGGGCCCGGTCAGAACTGAATTGATGTGTTCGATTAAGTTTTATGTCGAATAAATCAGAGATCGAGAAACCTAAATGCTTGACTAATCATTCCATAGAATTGTCAGCATGATATCTAACAGGGGACTGTACGATCCCTTATCTAAAGGACAAGATTGATTAGATCAGAGTTTGACAGCGTCTTTGAGAGCTACGATTGCAAATCGAATTGTACTTGCGTATATAGTTACTAGACTTATCCAAGTAGGAGACTGTTGGAATAGTGTCTAAGGCTGCAACTATATTAGGCAAGTATTTGACCCGATTGTGCATGGTCCTTTTGGGTTGCCTTCACCATAGCAACTTGATAGGATGATTTATTATGAGAGAATAAATATTATTAATATATTATGAGAATAATATAAGGAATAGTAATATTGTTATTTGATTAATATAAGTCATAGATTAATTAGTATTAATTTGGTGACTTAAAGAGATTAATTAAACAAGAGGGTATAAACTGTCAATTGTTTGATAGTTACACTTTGGGCTGTAAATCCTTCTTGGATAGAGGATGGACGGATTCTAGGGCTTGGGATAGCCTCAAATCTTAGGTAAGGATTATGATTGCTTTAAGGAAAGATTATCCAACTAGGGTTTAAGGGTGAAACCCTAGGAGCCTTACAAGTATAAATAGACCCCTAGGGCAAGGGAAATCGACACCTCTGCAAAAGCAAAGAAACCCTGGCCGATTTCTAATCCCTCTCCTCTCTCTCAAATCATCCTCCTTGCTAGTTGGTGTTTGTAAGCTATTAGAGGAGTGACAATTGTGACTCTAGAGCTCCAAGACAACAAGATCAAACAAGAGATTCAAAGGTAAACTTCTAGATCTGATTTTGTATTGTTCTTATACCTAATTAGTCATTAGAAGTCTTGGATTCAAAGCATGTTTAATTAGAGAAACCTAGATCCAAGCATTAGGGTTTGCATGTGCACATAGGAATGTTCATATGGCCAAAACCCATCACAAAATACATTTCTTCAGAAATGCTTTGATAACGTATTTATCAAGTTTTTCTGGGAACAAATTCCGCAACATTTTTATTAAAAGTACTATGATTTTTATAAAGCATAACCAAAATCGGTCCTTTCTGGCCGTGAAATTGGGGATGTCACAGTTGGTATTAGAGCATTAGTTTAAGCGAACTAGGATTTTGTATGATTTTTAGACTTAAGCATAGAATGCTATGCTATGATTGTGAGATGATTGTCTAATATATTTTAGGTAGTACACCAGAATTGACACAAGCACTAGCTTACTTTAAAATTAGATGCCTAAATTGTTTTTATGTGCTAAATGATTTATATTATAGCATTATATGTCTTATATGTTATTATTTGAATGGATCTATGGTCTGTTGCCGACTGGATCTATAAATTTTATGTTCTTAGGATTCTAAAAGTTTAATTACGATATTAGAACTGACATGTAACTTTTCGGAGTAATAAGGAGATTTATACGTCTATCGTAAATAATGCTTTCCTATCTTAAATTCTCGCCTCAGTACACCGAACGTCAGCTTTGGTGTGCAGAACATCATGGTGAAGACTCATAGTGAACTGAGTAAATGGAGGAAATGAGAAGGCTAACGATAGTGAATGATACCTATCAAAAGATATCGTAAGAATGGTATCTTGCCTTTAGAATACGTATAATAAAATAACAGTACGTAACTACGTATAGAGGAGTACGGTACATCCGAATGTACACATTTGATTGGCGGGATGATAGAACGGTTGGTATAATTCCTGAAATTGTCTTATCGTCTGGCGTTTCCATCACCAACCGAGTTGAAGCACAATTATGTTGAAGATATGCATGGAAGAAGTCCTAGTAGATTCTAGGGAAAATTTTAAGATTATTTGGACACATTCATATGTGTTAAAATGTTTAGTGATTTTAGGAAATAAGAACTTGGGGACTGCGAGACAATACTTGAGATGAGTATGAGTAGGTGTGAATGGTAGTAGAGGCCTATACTACCGAAAGCACAAGACTCGCACTTGGATCGGGGAAAGTCACAAGGTTGTCAAGAAGCTAGTAATTGATTATGTTTTGTTCAAATTTTTCATTACCATTGTTTCAGTAATGACTAAGAAGATGATTGTTATTTCGACCCTAGTGGTCATATCATATCGATTCCGACTAAGATATGTATTCTACGTCGTTCAGAGAACCAAGTTCGATGTAACATCCGACATAAGCTAGAAGATTGAAGTGAAAGATAATCGAAGCGATCAATAGAAGTATCACAACCATTATTTAAGTAATAACTCTATATCTAGAAACGATACATGCTAAAATGTGATTATACACATTAGAACATGAAGTAAGGTATATTCCATTCTTGAATTTGAATCTAAGAGACCTGAGTCTAAGCATTGCATCATACGATAAGAGGTCATTAGAACATGACCCATCGGTCTGTTATAATAATCGAAGTAAAGAACTTCTCTTAAGATTAGTCTATTTAAAAAGAAGAATGAGTCTCTAATAAGGATCAATTTTGTAACTCGAATGTTACGATTGAAAGTCCAATATAGGATAAAGAGCGGGTGCAAGATTGAGCATCACATGCAGTCAAGAAGTCCAAGAGCTAGAAACTCATTTAAAGGAACATAGAAGTTACAGTTATTACCTAAGATGAAGAGACAACTCATGGAGTCATTATTCAAGCCATGTTTTTTTGATGATTCAGGGACGTAATCATTCTAAGTGGGAGATAATTGTAGCGCCTGTAGATTCGGGCTAATCAATTTAGAGACGATAAACGTCAAAAATGACTTTCTTATAGAGGATTATTTATAATAAACAATCTCAACTAAGTTGTAGTATATGTCACAAGGTTTTCGTACATATAAAGAACGCTGAAATCTGAGTTATAACGAAGAAGTTATGACATTTCGAAGTTCCGCGACAAAACCGGCACGACACCAGGAATCATAAAAAGTGAGTTTATGATAAAATACTTTTTAGCCTTTATGACCTAAAATAAAGTTGTAGAGTACATCTCCACCTACGCGTATATATAAAGAACGTCGAAAACGGTGTCGTATGAAAAATTTATGACCTTCCGAAGATGTTGCTGTCTGAGGGCATGACACGTGGCAGAAACCCTAGCCGCCTTAAGGCACGACGTGAACATGAAGTTCACGACGTGAAACATGTCAGGGACACTAATCGGGGATAGAAAACACGTGTTAAAGCTACAGGGTGACTCATGGAAGTTCATGATGTGAACCTATCATGTTCACGACGTGAATGGCCCCATAACACCCTATAAATAGTAAGTTCAACCCTTTCATTCCTTAAACCATTTCTTCTGTCTGTCTCTCTCTCTCGTTTGCTGAAGGCGTTTCGCATCCCGAGCCCGATGATCACGAACCGCTAACCGTTTTTAGTTAGATTCTATCGACTCACGCTATTAAGGTGAGTGCATAGTTGCTTTCATCTTACACATAGATATGAAGTATTTTATATATATTACGTGCTAGGTGTGCATATTATCTGTTTACCTGATATTTACGCTGGATGAACATTATATACATGTTTTAGATGATGTAAACAATATACGTATTTTATATCTACAAATATGTTAGGTTAAAACATGGGTAGATGAAATAGTTGGTGTGTGATGAAAGAATGTGATGATAGAAAGGTGATGATAATTAGGTAAAGAGATATAGGTGATGATAATTAGGTGATGAGAGATAATTAGGTGATGAGAGATAGGTGATGATAGTAATGTGATGATAATTAGGTGATGATAAATAGGTGATGTAAGATGAGAGGAGATATCATAACCTTGACCGGCGATGTGGCGATGTAGTCATCTACCAGAGTATAGATGGCGACCACAGACTATTCTAGACAGTCATGTAGAAACACCAGCAGGCTCATAACCTGTATGTGATGAATTACGAGTTCAGACGATGTTGTAACTACATATTCATGTGATCATACTCTAACCCCTATTATGAATTACAAGTTCAGGCAATGTTGTAACTACGTATTCATGCGATGATACCCTAACCCTTACTAGACACGTATTGAGGGAGTAATCCCAGAATTAGTATTGTCTATGCGATGTAGGCGATGATCCTTAGGAACAAACATATAAGGAAATGATATGTAATGAGATGAGAGGTAAATATGATATAGGAGATGACCCTTAGGATAAAATCTTTAGGGTAGATTAAATGAAGATAATGGGGATAGGTAATTGGGTTAATTGTTTGATGATTAAACATAGTAATTATATTATTGTGGGTTGAAAACCCTATGTACTCACTAGGTTTCCAAACCTGACCCACTCAATATATTTGTATCACAGGTGTTAATACAAAGCTACTTTACACTGAAAGATTAAAGGAGATGTAGATCAGTAGTATAAATAAATGTAAGGTCTGTTTATGCTTATGTTTCAGTATTGACGATGACATCACAAAGTTTTAATATGAACAAAATACATTTCTTCGGAAATGATTTGATAACGTATTGATCAATTTTTTCTGAGAACAAATTCCGCAACATTTTTATTAAAAGAAGTACTCTGATTTTTATAAAGTATAAACAAAATCGGTCATTTTTGGTCGTGAAATTGGGGATGTCACAGAGCATCATTATGAGAAGCTTCACTTTGATTCTTTATCTAAAATTTTCATCCAAAAATATTTTCAAAATTAAATAATTAAAAAGGTTTTTATTTCAATAACCAATCTCATATATATTAAAGCTCAAATCGATAGGAAGATGAAAACTTGGATTTCAAAAAAGACAAATCGTAACTATATTGGCCTTTATCATAACAAATCTCATAGCATTTACATATTATATTCAATATCATGTATAAAGTTACCTAACATCGAAAAATCAAAATAAAAAACCAAAAAGAAACCATCAAATATAACTCGGATTAAAACAATACAAAGATACAATAGGAGAAATTAAGAACGATGGTTTACCGATGCCTTGCAATCGACCCAAAAAGAAGCTAGAACATGAACATTCAATGTGACATCACGTAATTTAAGTCAGACTATAAACGGTCAAGTTCACAGTAAAACTCATGGTAATTTGATTTATTGAGTTTTAATATATATATATATATATATATATATATATATATATATATATATATATATATATATATATATATATATATATATATATATATATATATATATATATATATATATATATATATATATACAAGAATGGTCAAATCCTACACCATACTATACCATCCACACATGAACTAGTGCAATAAATTAATACATACACAAATACATGTATAATATACAACTTATTATCCAAAAACCTATACTTGTGTGTATAACTAGTATAATACATCCATACACACCCAAATGCACAAATAATTAGGGTATTACATAGCGAGTCTAGAATGTAAAATCATGTGGTTCACTATTTACTTCAAACCGAAAAAATGGTAAAAAAAATAGTAGTTGCAAGTTCGGGTCGGGTTGTATAACCAAAAAAAGATTTAAAGTTTTTATAATAGTAATCGATGAAGTCTTGTATCTTGATATTAGCTGTGGGGTCAAGGCCCGACGGACGGCGTGTAATTTCCGATTTGGGCAATTGTATATCACCGTATCACTATATACCTTAAAGCGGGAGAAGAACAACGTGTTGAGAATGAATTTTTTTTTATTGTTTGTTTTTTTTTTCTTTTTTCCCGTATTTATCTAATTATCTTTAACTTGTATTGGACTATTTTTTTATTCGATTATACCTTAAATGAATTCGGTGCCTATTAAAACATAAAATGTGAGCTTTTGAAAATTTGATTTGTATATATTTTGTTGTCTAAAACATTAAGGTGGTTCACTCGAAGTTTTTAAGATGGGTCACAATTTATAATTATTTAAAAACTCTTACAAAAGATGATAAAAAGATGGGTCAAGTGACCCACCTTCTATACACATAGACTCGCCAAGGAATTTACATTGTTTCTAAATCCGAACAAATATGTAAATAATTAAACCAATACATCACATAAATACATGAATGATAAAATCAATACATTGCTTGCAAATTTAACATCAAATACACCTCTTAAATTCACAGCCAAAACAAAATGAAACTTATACACTTTACCAATCAATGCTACAATTTTGGAGTGTACATCTACACAAAATATTACTTGCAAGACTCCTTACTTGGCTACACTCAAACTCAATCAAAATCAAATCAGTTTTTATAAATAATAATAATAATAATAATAATAATACAAAAAGATATATCTTCTACCATTTCTTTACCGTTTCTGGATCTTCAGCCAAAGAAGAAGGTTGTTGCCCTTCTCTATCCTTGTAACGATCGCAGCCTCGTTTCTTCTTCTTCCATTTGATTTCAAGCAGCAAAACAGCCTCCTCACCATCATTCTTTTTCATTCCTTCCTGTCAAACATCGAACCCAAACAGCCACTTAAGCCTTATCGAATTCTGCCAAAAAAAAAAAAAGGAGCTGCCGGAGAAGCCCCCATCCACTTACCTGCTACCGATTGGAGCAAAACACCTCATCGCACTTCCCTTTTTCCCCGTCGCAAAATTGCCGACTAACACCCTACTGCGGTTTCTGTCGCTTCAGTCGAACCAACCCTCGCCCCTCGTACATCTTCCTCGCATTTCCTTCGCAACCCGCTACCGAGACTGAAGCAAGCATCCGAGAAGCTGCTTGATCAGCTCCTCGCTGCATCCACCGAGACCACAGCAGCTTCGCTGCTTCTCCCCTTTCAGTCTCGTTGAACCCCGAAGACGGCGATCCTTATCGCAATCGATCACTGAAACCTCGTGCCGCCTGCAAAGCCTTCGTGCTTCCCTTTCATCATCTTCGTTCGCGCTCCCTTCTGGCCCGCCGATTGTTCCTTCGCATCTCCCATTCATCCGTGTTCGACTGCTTTTGTTCGTATCTTTCCGTTTCTTTTGCCCGATCAAACAAGGAAACGGGGGCTTAAAAGCCCTAATTTCATTGAGTTTTTAACTATAATAGAGTCCTTTGAAAAAATATTTACTATTGGGGTTCTTTGAAAAAATATTTACTATTGGGGTTCTTTCAAAATATTTACCAAAATGGTATTTTTTTCATTTCTTTTTTTACTTTTCAGTTTTCTTTTCAGTTTTTTTTTATTATAAATACTTTATTTATTTTTTTTTTTTCTCTTTTATTTCTTCTTTTTAATGTTATATATATATATATATATATATATATATATATATATATATATATATATATATATATATATATATATATATATATATATATTAAATAACAACTTTTATTTTAGTTTTTTATTACCTTTTCTACTGTTTTTTAACAGTTTTTTTTTATCTTTTTTTTGTGTTCTTTTTAAATATTCATTTTTCTTATACCATCTTTTGACCATCAAATTTTAGTCATCATAAATTAAAAACACAATATATTTTAAGGGACAAAAACTCTAACATTTACATACAATGTTTTTAAGATAAAAAAACTCAACATAGTTTGTTACAAAAAAAACACCACAAAACAACTTCAATATTGTTTATTACAAAAAGAAAAACATCACAATTTGCTTAAACTTGAACCGGTAACAAATCCTTACCTGTAAAAAAAGAAAAAAAATAATAAGAGAGTAATCACAACAAATACCATAAAAATATAATTTTTTTTAAACTACCTTGGCATAGACGGACATCGTTTTCGATTATGTCCCGGTTGCCTACAAATTCCACAAAGATTGACATTTCTTCCTTCTTTAATATCCATACCATTTTTTAGTCTTGTTGAACGAGGACGGCCTTTTTTATTTCGTAATAGTTCTAAATTTGGAAGTAATTCATTAAATGGTGATTGTGGCCAATACACTTCATGAGGAAGCGGGGAGAACTCAGATGCCCAAGTAGCACAATAGTATTCAATCGAGTAACATTTATCAACATATTGCCAACTATTCAAAGAGAGTTTGGCACATGCACTCAAGACATGAGAACAAGGATATTTAAATACCTCCCATTTACCACATGTGCAAGTTTTTTGTTCCAAATTAACTACTTGCACATTTCGACCTTTTTGAGTTATCAACTCAAATATACATTTTTCTCGGTTAAAAGATCTTAAGGAACGTGCACTTGCTTTTGCCATCAAAGCTACTTGTTTTACAACAACATGTGGAGTATGTGTATCTCCATTAGCTTGAGAACTAGATCCTAAAGGATGTCTCACATCAAAATAATGCACCATTCTATAGAATGTTAGTTGCACACAAGCTGTGATTGGTAAAAAACGAGCACCTTTAAGTACACTGTTGAAAATCTCTGACAAATTTGTTGTGAGCAACCCATATCTCCTTCCACCATCATGTGCAAGTGTCCATCTATTAAGTGGATGACTCTCCAACCATTCTCGAGCACGTGGATTTAACTTCCCAATTTCTTCCATGATGGAGTTGAACTTTCGAATTTGATTCTGACTCCCGGCACGATAAGCTAAAGCTTTCAATTCTGAATTACGAAACTTGTCATAAAAGTTGCTGATGAAATGTCGTAAACAATACCTTCAGAAAAAATAATGTAAGTTAATGAAGCAAGTTATTGAAATGTCATAAAAGAATACTTCAAAAATCTAACAATACCTATGAAAACCACGTGGCTCTAACCATGGAGATCCATGCTCATTGACAGCCTTAAGAATTCCACCATGACGATCAGATATTAGACATATGCCTTCACGGTCTTTTACCACATGATTCTTGACATGAGAAAGAAACTAATCCCAAGTATCATAAGATTCATTTTCTACAATAGCAAATGCAAGTGGCAAAATTTGATTATTACCATCAACTCCCATTGCAATCAACATCTTACCCTTGTATTTTCCATACAAGTGTGTACCATCAATGCTAATCACCGGTCGACAATAGTGAAACCCTTTGATAGAGGGAGCAAAAGCCCAAAAAAACACGCCTAAATTCAACTTCATTCACATCAGTCGATCTTGAAACACACCATTCAACTATAGTTCCTGGATTGAACTTTTGAAGTGCGCCTAGATATTTTGGTAAAGCGACATAAGAGTCTTCTTAGTTTCCAAACACATGTTCAATTGCTTTTTGCTTCCCAACCCAAAGCTTCTTATATGAAGTAGTATAGCCCAATGTTTCAACTATTTTAGCTCTCAAAGCCGGAATGCTGATAGAAGGTTGCTCTTTTATAAGGTGTCTAGTTTCCATAGCAATCAAGCTTGCATCTAGGTTCGGATGGTCTTGAGAAAGCTTATAGTGTAAACAAGTATGTGGACCAGTATATGATGTGATTTCAAAATAACCACTACGTTTACGTTTACTTGCATGAAGTCTCCATTTGCAACCAGATTGTAAGTACAACTTGCATCTTAGAGTCCAAATAGTTGGGCGTGACTCAATGACCTCAAATTGTCTATGTGTCCTAATGCTATGTATTTTGATTGCTCTAACAAGTTCCTCTTTATCCTTGAAAGAATCTTTTCCCAACTCTTGCGTAAAATCATTATTACTCATTGATTGTGTCACAATCCAATTGTCATCAATAGTCAAATTTGTTCCTTCCATATTAGTAAAAGTTGAAGGCACTTCAACATTATTATCAAAAGATGCTTCCTCATCATATTTATCTCCAATTTCATCTTCCAATATTTCATTTAACTCAATTTCATTGTCTATATTCATCACATTAGTCACAACAACAGCTTGAGAGATTATAGAAAAAATTTCATTGTCAATCATGTCTATTATAGAATTCATCTACAAAACAAACAAAAACAAATTTTACAATTTTACTCTTAATTTTTTTAACAATCATAAAAAAATATTGATTTGCATGTTATCTTCATATTTTGTGTCTTCACATTCTTTTACACACATACATACATATTTAATATCACCAACATATAATATTCAATTAAATTATCAATGAGTAGCAAAACATAAATAATATTAAAATGAAAATATTTATGGCTATCTTTTAATACCATTTGTCTAATTGAAAAGAAACCAAACTTCAAAAATTGTCCAAAACAAGGGCATCAATGTAATTTCCAATGTAACCAAAGAGCAAAAAAGCATGGTGCTGTGATGTTTGATGCATTAGGTTAATATTCATATTTACGTTATGTATGTTCTAAGCATATATAATCACAGTTAAGCTAACAAATCAAGTCAATAATGAAGAAGAAACATAAAAGCAAAAAGCAAAAAAAAAAAGATTTCAAAAACTAAAGAGAGGATGAACAAGATCTAACAACAAAAAGCTTCAATGGAAAAAAAATGTAACATGATGGATGATGGCACTGCAGCAGCTTTGTCAAACAGAAGATGAAGGCCGATTTTTTTTATTCTCTAAAAATTAAACAAAAAAGGTGCAGAATAATCAAAATCTCATACCTTGAATGGAGGAAGGGTGGAACTGTGGAAGAAGTTGCAGGTTTGATCGCCGGCGACGGATGAACTAGGTTGCAGGTGGCCGGCGATGGTGGATGTGGGACAGCCGACAGCGACCAAACAATGGTGGAGCCCTAATTGTCGTTTACGTTTTTTTGTTTTTTCTTTCTGTTTGTATTTCCCTCCAGGCAATACAATAAAACGTGTTTTTTTTTTCTAAATAAAAATATTACTTTTCAATCTAAAGTAATACCATTATGGTAAATATTTTTGAATGAACCCTATTATGGTAAATAGTTTTTCTAAAGACTCTATTCCGGTTAAAAAGTCAATTTCATTTAGCTTGTGAAATGACCAAACTAACCTCCTTATTAAATCATATATTCAAAATCAGACCCAACCCTAAACATTGAACCCATTTATTCAAAAATAGCCCCTCCTATGGAGATTCTTAAGAAAATCAATCTAATTCCCAAACTTAAATTCCATTTAAACCATTTCAGCCCCTTAATTGCTTTATTTTTACCAAAATAGTCCTATTCATTATATTAAATTACCAAACAGCCCCTATAGTTTATTGAAGTTACAAAACAACCCTATAGTGTAAACTCATTACAAAACGGTCTGAAAGTATTTCAAAGTTCAAGAATTGTGGATTAGCAGTTTCTCATGACGAGTTTCTCAAAAATAAATGAATTCGAACAAATGGAACTCACGTTTTACGGGTGAGTGCCTACGGCCCTTGTTTAACAAGGTAACATATCGTTACATATAAACTAGTATAAGCTTTTCGTATACATATTATGGTTATTTTATCGTGAAATAACTAGTCCACACAACAAATGCTACATGATATAAAAATATATTAGTTTTATGTGACCTTGTATATCATAACAAGCATGTTATAAAACTTTGTAGTATTTCAAGGATTCAAGCTATTACTATTGATGTATATTTATATGTTTAAAAACATAAAGTTTATACATGTACATATGTTTATTTCTTTGAAACATACATCTTGATAAAGCGAGTATATTACACTTTTACATAAATACCAAGCATACTCGGCTTTTATAAACTTTATACAATGAAATTCGTTATGCCTACTATAAACTTTTCGTATACGTATTATGTTTGTTTTATCGTGAAATAACTAGTCCACACAACAAATGCTACACGATACAAAAATATATGATTTTTATGTGACCTCGTATATTATAACAAGCATGTTATAAAAATTTGTAGGATTTCAAGGATTCAAGCTAATACTATTCATGTATATTTATATGTTTAAAAACATAAAGTTTATACATGTACATATGTTCATTTCTTTGAAACATACATCTTTATAAAGTGAGTATATTACACTTTTACATAAATACCAAGCATACTCGGATTTTATAAACTTTATACAATGAAATTCATTATGCCTAGTGACTTAACCACAATCAAGTTAGGGCTGAGAGCTATTCACATACTTTTTAGTTAAGGTATTTTTAATGAGACTATATTCAACAGCTGTGACAACCCGATATTTCGAGACAATGTAATGTAAAACCAATCAAATTAAGGTCAAAATATAACTTTCCTAAAATCTTATTTGGGTTAAATAAAGTAGTAGGAATCGTATCAAGGTTTTCGTACATATAAAGAACCCTAAAATCCGAGTTATAACAAAGAAGTTATGACCAACCGAAGATTCTCGGCAAAACCGGCATCACCGAATAAATGAAAAACGCGAAGTTTCAATACAATAGTTTTTAGCCTTAAGTATCTAAATGAAAGTTATAGATAACCTCAAACCGTGAGCGTACATAAAAAGAACGTCCAAATCTGACTTCGTATGAGAAAGTTATGATTTTTCCAAGATTCGGGTATAGCAATAGACATCTAAAAACTCGAAATAGAGCTCGAGATACTTTTGACCAAAACAACCTAAATGAGAATCTAAGGTCTCAACATTAGTAGCGCAACGGCGAAAAGTCTGACGAAAACGGACACCGGATGAAGAAGTTATGGATTTTTAACGGACTTTTCGTGTCCCGGCCCGTTAAAAATAAATAATTAAAAATAAAGTCAAAATTTTCTGATGAAGTCTAAACGAGAGTTGTAGATAACATTTTCAGCTACGCGTGCATATAAAGAACGTCGAAAACGGAGCTCGTATGCGAAAGTTACGGATTTTACAAGTTCGGGGTCCAAAATCTGAGGCTGTTAGGCCCCCACGACGTGGCACAAGCTTGCCGCGACCCGGCAAGTGACTGAGGGCGTCCAATCAATGGAAGAGGATAGGTTTGACTCCCCACGACGTGGCCATCACTTGCCACGGCGTGTCACACCCCAAAAATGCCCCTATAAGTAGATTTCAAGGGCTCCGAGCTCCATTGCTCAGTTCCTTTCTTTCTCGCGCCGAAACTATGCGTTTAAGCCCCCGAGACCCTCCCAAAGCCCCGGTTTTCACCTTCAAGTCCTGAAGGAAGGTTTTGTGTTCCCGAGATTCCCGAGATTTCCCGCGTTTTCAACTCTTCCTGTCGAAGTTCTGCTCGGTTTTCGTCTCGCTTTCTTCAATGAATCAAGTGAGTTCATACCCCTATAATCCACACTTTTAAATGTTTTATAAATGTTTTTATATGCTTTTAAGGGGGGGGGGGGGAATACAAGTAAAACACACAATGATTATCGTATGTTATATAAAGTTTCATTATACACTTTTTATCAACGGAATCACATGTGATTTATAACTATTATAAAGAAACTTCAGTATGCAAAATGTATCACGATAACATCATATCTTTTGAAATGAAAAGTGTTGTTATTATTGTATAAATCAAACACACTGCTTATACTGTATATATATATGTGTCCATCTTAGGCACTACAAAAATTATACCTTTCATAACAAGCGAGCATTTCACTAGGGATTATTATACAAACGAGACGCACTTTTACAAAACTATAATAAGTATAGTTTTGTGAGAACATCACGAACTTTTATATACTAGAAATACTATTGAAAGGAGATACATTCATATACAAGAATAAACGAACATTTTCATAGATACTTCAAATAGTTTTCACAAACGTTTTTACATGTTAAAACATTTTTATAAACTGTTTTACAAACTGTATGTTTCCTTTTTGAATATGTTATAGTTGTGCTTCAAACAAATGTTTTCTCACACTTAAACTGTCTTGTCAAACGGTTTTCGAATCGATTTATAAACTGACATCAAGTCATAAATTCTTATTTATTAAACTTTTCAAAAGTGTTACAAAACTTCTTTTATGCTTTTATATTATAAAATGCATTCCTCTATATGTATAGTTATATAAGAAATGTTTAAAATACTTAGGAAGGCTATCCACCCTGTTTCCTTTTTCCTCGATTTGGATGTGGTCTGGTGGGATATCGGGTACTCCTCCGAAGGTCGTTTAAATATTAGTTATATATCATGTATACATATATGGTCATAAATGTTCCATCAGTTAATTTAGTTCCGATACTCTTGGGTAGCAATGGTGTATAAACCTACTTGGACACTCATCAATTACATTCTAGTAAACTATTATAGGAATAGTTTAGAGTAAACAAAACATTATCCCTACTACAGGAAATTACACCGGAGTCAGTTCATTCATGAGTCTAGACTACATGTTATATGAAAGAATACTTTTACTTGAATACTTATACATGAATACTTTTACATAGACATTATATGGCAAATTACTACTACATGTTATATGAAAGAATACTTTTACTTGAATACTTATACATGAATACTTTTACATAGACATTATATGGCAAATTACTACTACATGTTATATGAAAGAATACTTTTACTTGAATACTTATACATGAATACTTTTACATAGACATTATATGGAAAATTACTACTACATGTTATATGAAAGAATACTTTTACTTGAATACTTATACATGAATACTTTTACATAGACAATATATGGCAAATTACTATTACATGTTATATGTCTAGATACTGTTATATCGTTCGCCTTTCTATCTTTACCTTGTGATACAATCACATCATCGACGAGATAGATTGGACTTTATATCCTAGTACCAAAGGATACTTTAAGGGACTAACCATTCCGAGAACCCCTGCTAGCTACAGAGGTAAATGAAGAATTTACAGATGTTTTAGGTTGATACCACCGCGGGTATACATAAGGGACTAACTATTCCTAAACCCGGCTGTTAGCAACAGAGGTAAATGAACAATCTACGGATGTTTTAGGTTGATACCATTTCAGGTATACTTAAGGGACTAACTAATAAGAGTTAAACAGGGAAAAACCGTCACATTTTCAAGAGATGCGTACTTTCAAAACAGTCAGGTCTGGGTAAAAGACTACTTTCAAAACATTCGGGTCTTAGTAGAAGACTACTTTTATACTAGTAGGAAATATGAGATTTTCTAGAGTTTTCATACTTATACTAAATGTTTCATCAATCATTCACCAGTCTTTCATATCAACTAATCAAAGCAATGACATTAAATACTTATGAACTCACCAGCTTAAATGCTGATCTACTCTTTCAAAATAACTTGTATTCTCAGGTTACAAATAAGACAGGTGTCGATGCAAGGTTTAGAGAAGACGGAGCAGTCAAGACTCGTCTTTTATTTTGATCAGTTATCATGTTGTCTTGTACTATGAAAGAAAACACTTGTAACTTAAATTATACTATTAATGCAATGGATGATGTTGTTGCTTGTTTACTACTTTACATTTGTTGTCATTCATACATGACGTCCTCCGCCCCAGAACGTTTCCGCCGTTCTCGGTTTTGGGGTGTGACAACAGCTGAGTCTAAACACTTAGCATAATCACACTACTATAACCGTTAATCTTCAGAGCGAGATACATATGTATAGATCTATATGGGGTTGACATCCCCAACTGCGCTTGCTAGCTACAACCTCAACCGATCAATCGAAGCGGGTGATATGTGTCTATAATTGTTACTATAACGTCCAATGAATTGTTGTAGGGGGTACATTCAGTCACATGGCTCGGTTATAGGACTCACTATAAACATTAACTGGAATCTCCCTCTCTCTCTCTCACTACAGACCATGGGTTTGGTTACTTTCAAAACTATTTTAAGTATGTAATTAATTATGTAACAATACAGTTTGGTTTTCAACGACATTCAAAGATTCATTACAAACATTTTTAACTTTTAAGTATGAATTTACATATACAAAAGATACATTTTGGCTTTCAGATACTCATTATAAACATAGTTTTAAGTATGGATTTACTTATACAAAATTACATTTTTGCTTTTAAAGTCTCATTGCAAACACAATATTAACTGTTGTTATACATAAAAAGAAAATACTTTTTAGACTTTTTAAAAGTATTATTGTTGTTAGCAGAAAGCCTATAACTATCACCAACCTTCTATTGACCCTCAAAACTACATGTATTCTCAGAAAATAACTAAACAGACATTCAAGACGGATTGGATTATAAGTGACCTAGTTTACTTGTGGTTGTATTATATACATATCCTGTTAAGTCAATTCATGTACTATTCTTATTTGTAAAAACCTTGTATTAAAATAACAAGATGGAACACGAATCATATTTTTGTTTATTGTTGTACTTTTGTTGTATATTCAGATTACCTATGATCCGTGAACTTATTCGCATAGTCCTGCGTATTCTGCCGCCTCGGCCGGGGGTGAGTCATTCAAAAACAATTTTAAGTTCAGACTGTATTACATGAACAATTTGGAGTTAAGAGAGATATTCTTGATGAAATTGGATGAAACGAGGGAAGATACGCTTCAATGCTTGACCAGGGGTTTAGAATTCAAATTTGACCATCATGTCCTTGAAATTTTTACCCTTAAGAGGAAAACCACAAAATCTTTGGGTTATTCACAAAGATGCCAACCACATATTTATTGAGATCTGATGAGATTTAAAACCTTTAATCTATGAAGATCGATTAGATCTTAAACAGGTTAGTAGATATAAAACTGTAAGAACACGAAAATATGAACGAGACAAGTGTGAATCAAACGAGTCGAATGATTAAATAAAATCCTCAGAAGAGCTCGATTAAGAACATCAACTGTAGAGGATTGGTAGGTTACAAGAACGATTAAAGAAACCTGTAATACTATCGTTATGCTCTAGATGAATCGCTAAAATCGTTACTCTAAAATCGTTAACCTAATATGCATGCAAGCATATACTTATATATTAAACATGTAGGGTTTCAAAGCACTCCATGGATGATGGCAATGGGCCCCTTTGATGAATTCTAGGTTAAAAGCCCAAGACTTGTCTTTTCCCTATAAATAGTCATGTATTATTCACAATTAGGGTTAAGAGTGTGAGGCAAAATGTAGCCGCCACGTGAGGTTTCTTATGTAGTGTTAGATTCTTTAGTCTATGCTTTAAGTGTAATTTATTCCTCATATTGAATAAATCGAGTGATCATTCGACATAATCTTCATTATTTGTATTTGTTCTTATTTTCCGTATCTTGTTCATCAAATCACAATTAGGGTTTTAATCCCAACAAGTGGTATCAGAGCGGGTCTTTGAAGATCTATTGATTTTTGAAGAATCGGTTCTTGATTTGGTGATTTTCTGCACATATATTGAAGATTATTGGTGTTTTGGCGTTTTGGAATCAAAGATCTGTTCAAGTTACTGTTCATGGAGATTTATACTGTTCATATGGTATTTTTTATCTAATTCGTTCTTTTGTTCATCTTGGATCTGGTCATTTGCTTAATCCAAAAATCAGTTGATTTTAATCATTTGTTTTGACCTAATTGATTCCATTCGTGTCTTATTTTGATCTGGCCCAATCCTTTGGCCGATTCACTGTTCATGATCCATACGCTTAGTGTCGATCCAAGTTTCTTTGGCTTTAATATTGCATCCGAGTCTCCAATTGCATCTTCATTCAGTGTTCAATTCGATACTCCCTTGCTTGTCAAAATTAACAAATCGATGATTGACCGATGCTATCGTTTGTAAGCGTTTGAATATCGATTGGCTTAATCGACCCATCTGGAAAAGACGCATCTTGAATTCGTTACTCCTTTATTCTTTATTCATCGTTTTTTTTCAGTTCTTACTGATTGACTCGATTTCATTTGTTTCTTCAAATTACTAATGATTCATAAATGAAATCGATCTGTGGTGTATTGACTTGGTGTTGGTTGAATGCAATTTTTGAAGTCATATGATACACTGCGTTGAATCTCAATTTGAATTGTCAAACAGAAAAGTCAAAATTGAGTTAAATGATCGAGGGTAGTTGGTGCGATGCTATGAAGATAGTCGGAACATAGGCTATTGGAGCGCTGGTATCTTAATTGGTTGTCTTGCTGATTGGAATAATACATTCGCAGTTTGATGATCACTGATAAAATCAAATTGTGGTGTGCTTCACGTTCTTTTGGTTCGTAATAAAATGGGTCTTGCAATCATGGTTTACGTCAAAATCGAAAGTATGATGCGAACGTATGAAATCGTGTTTGGGATTTAACTGAGTTGATTTAAGGTTGTTCTTGATGGTCAAAATTGAAAAGGTCAAAATTGGAATTATTGATCTGTGAAGGGTGTAATCGGATTTGAAGTACAGGTATCGGAAGCGCATCTTTCATCTGTCATTGGAATCGGATTTCATGGTTAAAATTGTGAGCTTTCCTGCGAATGTTTGTTGGTCGCGACTCACAGCGAACTTGTGTTCAAATTCGTTTCAACAACCTATGAATGAAATCGGGACTCAATCGGGAAGAACTTAAGTCAAATGAAATTCAAAATTAAACTATTGGAACTTGAGTTCGCTTTTGTATCATGGGATTTGGTATGTACCTGGAACGAACTTGAGTTCGGTTGGTAGCTCTTGGAATGAACCTCGATCTTGGGTTCGCGTGTTTATGCTGGGACTGAAATAGGAGATGAACCGAAAGCGAACCTGTGATTCGGCTTGGCTAAGGTTTCGCTCCTTATTCTAATCGTGATGCTCGGTTTTTCTTTTGTATCAATGAAACTGGGTTCGGTTGTTAATGGTTGGAGCGAACGAAGGATGAACCGAAAGCGAAAGGAGTTTCGCCTGATGAAGCTTGATATGGAAATAAGAAACGAACCGAACGTTCAGTTGTGTTCGTGTGAATAAATGGCGGTCTTGAAACGAACTTAGGTTCGGTTGCTTGTACTTGAAACGAAAGTCTACAAGGAGTTGATTGGAATCGTATGTGTGGTTTCGTTTGTGAACGCTCGTATGAGCCCCCTTCCAGTCGTTGTGTTCATTCATCCGAATGTAAATGGGAAGATGACTTAATGTTTCATACTTGGTCCCTGCAACTTCAGCGAATTGACTCTTTTGGTCCCTGTATTTTTCATGGCTTGGCGATTATGGACCATTTCCAGAATCTGTTACAAATGAAGGGGCATCTGATGTAGAATTACCTTTTCAGTCCTGGATCTTTCAGCAAAGTGACAGTTTCAGCCCGTTTTTCCGAAAAGTTTGCAAATTTGAGGGCCGATGAACAGTTTTGAATTCTTTAACGCACATATTTTTTTGTGAACAGAAAATTAAAGATTCCATCAAGTCTTGGCGGTTCGGAAAGTCGTTTTTTTTATAACGTCAAATTTTCACGATTTTTTTTCGGATTTTATACTTCATTGTGTATATCTTTTTGTCGCGGGGGAGCATAGTAAATTTTTATCCATTCAAGATCATTCTCATGACCATTTGAAGGCTTTATAATCATGTTTTTGATTATAAATCGGGGGAGAATTTGGTATGGCCATTCGAAATTGGATTTGTGACTTTTCAAAGTTGAAGATTTTTGATAAAGCTTGTGGGAGAATTATGAAGGTAGCTTTTACAACAGAAGTTCTTCATCGAGCTCTACTAAAGTTTTTACAGAGAAGTATCCTTTACAGCGGAAGTTTTTCATCGAGCTCTGCTAAGGACTTGTTATATCTCCGACTTCTTGTATTTTCTCGATCAAGTGGCGTTACGAATCTTAAAGTTTGGGTTGTTACATGATATTTTTTGATGGCTTATATCATTAGCTTATTTGAAGATCATTGTGACTTGGAGGGGGAGCTCTTCAAAGACAAGAAGTGATTCAGTTTCTTTGTTCTGAAATGGGTTTTATGGCGGGTTTGGTTTTCATGAAGATTCTTTGGGATTACATTCGAAAATGAAGTTTAAAGACATTACTTTAGTGCTTGATTTATATATATCCTAGAGCCCGTGTTTGAAGACTATTGAAGAATCAAGATTCGTGGATTGCTTCATATATTCCTCGTTGCAGATCTTTTTATTTGCTAGATGCTTGTTGTGGAAGTTAAAGCATTGTCATCCATTCCATACTTTGAGGGGGAGATTGTAGGGTTTCAAAGCACTCCATGGATGATGGCAATGGGCCCCTTTGATGAATTCTAGGTTAAAAGCCCAAGACTTGTCTTTTCCCTATAAATAGTCATGTATTATTCACAATTAGGGTTAAGAGTGTGAGGCAAAATGTAGCCGCCACGTGAGGTTTCTTATGTAGTGTTAGATTCTTTAGTCTATGCTTTAAGTGTAATTTATTCCTCATATTTCAATAAATCGAGTGATCATTCGACATAATCTTCATTATTTGTGTTTGTTCTTATTTTCCGCATCTTGTTCATCAAATCTCAATTAGGGTTTTAATCCCAACAAAACATAAAGGGCTCTCGATTGGACAGGCCCAAACCGGAATACAAAATAAATAAACTATCGAGCCCAACGACGCAACACTTCAAAATAATCTTCAGCCCAACAATCTCCCCCTTTGCGTCAATTGGAGCGAGATCTTCATTTGTTGCTTGGGCTAGCAGCTGAAGCAGGTACCTTCTTCTTCACGGTGCTAAACAGACATTTGGTGAGAGAGAGAATTGTCTGTCTAAACCGGATGTACCATTGGATCATGTCATTGAAGTACTTGATGTCATCAGCCGAATTCTCTTTACACCTCTTGATGATCGATAACACATGCTCCAGACAAGCAGTGGTGTAAAGGTGTTTGTCAGCTAAAGCAAAGAGACATTTATGTCCTTCTGCTCTAGTGAACATAACCGAGTTGCGTCTCGGGTCGATCTTGCCCATTTGCATTTGGTTGAGATCACTGGCCGATCCCACAGGAGCTATCTTCGGTTTCTTCTTGAAGACTGTGGCGACCTCCTGATCCATAAGGGCAACCTCCATGATGTAACAGACTAACATCCTTTTGATATGGTCTATAATAGGACTATATTCGGCTTCATCAGTCAAAAGGATGTTATGCAGGACAATCCAATCATGAGGATTTAAGTTCGGTAGATCTGCCAGGGAGATAAGATGAGAAGTTCTTGCAGATCCCCGAATCACCTTGAACCGAACGTTTATGAATCGACCTTCGGTGTAAGGTTTCAGTACCCGAACGTTCACTATCTTCTGGGCGCTCCAAGTAAGGTATTGAGGACGAGCAGCCGCCAGATAGAAGTCAATGAGCTCCCTGTCAAGCTCAGCGTTCGGATGAGGGACTTCAAAGATATTTGAGAAGGCGTGGAAGATAAACGCCTTTCGAGTCAGCGACATGTCGAACTGCGAGTCGACAGTATTATTGCAGTCGAACGATATAACCGGCTCGAGCCATAAGATGCTGGGAGTATCTATGGCCTCTTTAATCAAGCGCTCCCGAGTCCAGGCAGGGAAGAGAGTCTTCCTGCTCTCGAGGAGATCGTGGGCTTCCTTCTGTTTACGTTCGGCTTCTTCAGCCTCTCGCGCCACACGATTTACATCTTCATCAACATTGCGACTGTTCTTTCGTTTCAACATGTCAGCAATGGTTTCATCGTCTTCATCTTCATCTTCTTCCTCAGCTATATTTTTCCCTTTGTCCTTCACACCCGAACCCGAAGCTTGACCAGTTGATGGTGGTTCGGTTGTGTGAGTAGCTTTGGAGGAAGGAGGTGGTTTCGATCCGGTGTTTTTCTCTTCTCCCCCTTGTTTCGGAATGGACACGAAACTAGGAAGGCCTTCGATTTTGCTGAGAAGGTCCATGGCCGGAGAGAGCTTTTCAACAAGGGTTCGCCTCACTGAGTGGTTTAGAATCGGATCATGTGCTTCTAGGATGTTGGATAAGGCAGCGTGTACATCCGAAACACATGTCTTGATGACCTCCCTTTCGGATCGAAGAGCTTCAAGTTGTTGTTGGGAGTTTGAAAGTTGCATGCTCTTGATCTTGAGGGCAGTTGTTTTGCTCGCCAGAACGTCCATCAAAGAGTTTTCAGCTGCTAGATCCTCCTGAAGCTTAGCGAGGCGCTCGTCGATGGAGGCACGAAGGGCCGAGTTGTCGTCGCTTATGGTTTGGCGAAGGGCAGCGAACGAAGTCAACTCCGTAGAAACAAACTTTGCCAATTGCTGAACAATCGGTTCCAAAGTTGTCTTTGTGGCATCAGCGCTTTCCTGTAAGGATTGCAGCAGGATGGAAGCGTCGGAGAATAGTTTATCGACTTTTTCGGTCGCAGCCTCACTTGCTTTTGTAGAGGCTTCGATGGCGGCAGTTGCTGAGGCTACCGAATCATGTTGAGCCCTGGAGAAGGCATCAACAATCTTCTGAAGTGCAGCTTCAGAGAGAGAGGACTGCTGGTTGGAAGATGAGGCGAGAAGTAGGTCAACCTTCTCGTTGAGCTCCTTTAGATGCTTCTTTGTCACTGGAGCATCATCCTCTTCACCACTCTGAACCTGAAACGGACTATAGTAGACCGAATCAAAGTTCATGTGTTCACCACCAAGGTAAGGGTTGTCTCCATCAGAGGCATTTTCTGGAGATGGAGGGGGTGGTGAAGCTGGGGGTGTTGTTGTTTTGGTAGGTTCAGGTTGAGTGTGGGGTGGGGTAGTTTCGGGTGGTGGTTGAGTATGGGTTTCGGTTTGTGGTGGTTCGGTTATGGGTGGTGTTTCGGTTGCACTGGTATGAACCCCCGTATCAGATACGTTGGTTGTAACCTTTGCAGTGGTTGTTGTTGTATCAGTGAAAATGGGTGGTGGTATAGGGAAAGAGGTTGGTGGAATAGTGGTAGTGGGGATTATGGTCGGAATGGAAGTAGGAATGGTTGGAGGAGGTGAAGGAACTGGTGAATTATGAAGTTCCATATCTGGGGTAGGTGACCGAAGTGGTGTGTTGCCTCGTTGAGGGGTTTCGCCTCCTTGAGAGCCATCCGAACCTGAATGCTCATCTTCTGAGTTACTTGAAGAAGAGGGAATAACAAGCTTGCGCTTCGGTTGTGTCTTCCTCCTCTTCGGCTGTGGGGACTGTGCAGCCTTTGTCTGTTTCCTCTTCTTGGGAGAAGGACCCTTAGGAGCTTTGGTTGCTTGCTTCCCTTTGTCAGCCTTTTTGCCCCTGTTCACCGGTTTGTCAGCATCGTGAATGGACCTGAGCATATCCGGTGTAAGTTCCCTAGGACCAGTTGCCCTGAATTCCTTGATCGTCCGTATGAGCCTGCTGTCAGAGGGCACGTCGGCATACATTGTCTCCGGAATGGATCCAATGAATGAGAATTTAGATGCATCTGATACGATGATCTTCTTGGTATGAAACGTACCGATAGAAGACATCGATGCACCTGCAGCAGTGGGAATGTCGAACTTGTCCATCGCCCACTTTGTGATCAATATCCAGAACTGGGCCAACGACACCTCAGAGTGTCGTGATGATGAAGAAAGGCTCTGGATGAGCTGTTGCCAGAGGACCAACCCGAAGTCCAAGTTAATCCCGTTGTAGACTGCGTACATGATCGACAAGAAAAGTCGACTGGCACCGTCGGATCCTGAGCTCCGTTGCGACAAGCCCTTGAAAAGGACTGTAAACAAGCCGTTCCACTGTGGCGGCAGGCAGGACTTTTTGAACTTAGCTACGGGGGTGAGGACCTCCGTGTACCCCATGTTGTAAAACATGTTATACAGATGCCAAACCGGAATCGTCTCCGGATTTATTCTTGATGGGTCAACAGCCAACCCAAGCATGGTGCAAAAACGTTGTCGAGAAACAGATGTCTTATGTTCAGCAATTTCGAAGAACACCCGTTCGACTGCTTTGTCGTAATACACAGTCGCATACACCTATGAAAGAGCGACCATTGGTACAGACTCAATCCTTGAGAGAGCTGGAGCTATTTGGGAGTACTTCAAGCACTCAATAATCGGCGACATGTAGGAATCGTACGCCAGAGGGTTGAGGTCAATCACCAGACATTGTTGTGGACGGATGGGAAGGATTTGTGAAGTAGCATGGACGGAAGAGGATTCTGCCATTGTTGAAGGTATGAAGAAGAAGATGAACAGTGAAGTTTTGGGAGTTTTTGCTCTTTAGAAAATCCGGAAGCAGTAAAAAGGTAAATGAGATTGTAGACGGCCTTTTATAGTGAGGGATTGGAGAGAGAAAAATCGTTTCAAATCTGCTATGCGATGATCACGTAGGAGAGAGAGTGTCAGTTTCCTAGGATCACGCCACCCAACAAGCGCCGTTTCAGAAGAAAAACGGTTCAAATCCTCACACGCCTTTAAATGCCAGAGGGATGTCGCTTGGATTTCGCACACGCGTCCATAATGTCAGTAAAAGCATGGGCGTTTCAAATTCACACGCGCCCCCTTTTTACCGTCGTTTGAATTTCAATCTGTTTAACTCCCGCCGAGTCAGCAACCTTTCGCCTTATCCTTTTAAACGACATCTTTTGAATTAAATACCCACGTGGATTGTTTTTGACCACAACTTCATAATTAACCACCAAAGTAATAATACAGCCTGTAATAATTAGTAACGGAATTTTGGAAAATCAAAGATTTTCGTGCAAAGAGTGTAAAAGAAAAAGAAATAAAGCAACTCTTTTAAGGATTTTCTGTGATGTCAATAATGACACGAAACTGATGATCCCGGGCACGAATCTCTTCCTTCAAGGTCAAGAGAGACCTTAAAGTGTTAGTGTGGATTCCCGTTGAATTACGATCAAACATTTATTAATAAATGTTGAAAGGCTTCTTTTAATTTGGCTAAATAAGGGTGGCTTTCGCTTTGATTCAGCAATTCTATTCTTGAAATAAGAAAGAAAGTGAACAAAGTACTTGTGAGACCGGTGTAGCCTGTTGAACAAGTAGGTAGTAATTTATTTTAAATTGGCTTGGAAAAAAAATATAAAATCTCAGATAAAAAAAATTTAAAATTGGATCCCAAGGGAAGAAATGTTATGGTGTTTAACAATTTCATAGGAATCACACAAAATAAAATTTGAGATTTCATGAAGGTACATTCGTCAATTCTTTGGTGAAAACTTGAGCAAATTAATTGTTCACCGGCAATTCATTAGGTTTTGAATTTTGGGTTTCACTTAGCTCGTAGTGACACGAAAGTAAGATCATAAACACAGATGTTGTGTAACCATAAACCTCAGTGGTAATGTCTGAGAGTCTCAAGGGTTACATTGATGAAACGAATGTAATGGAGAAATGAAATGGAGATGGTGTAAGAAAACATAGTACCTCTGCTGCGAAAATAAGGACCAAGCAGGAAACTCTTAACTCATGTGAGAAGAGAGTGAGGTAGCTCACGATTAGAATAAATGTGTTAGCCTTATTGGGAAGACAAGGTTTGTGTATACCAGGTCATGAAGGCTATTATTCAAAATCTTATGAGGATTGGTACACATACAACAGCATGCTTCTAGGGACACTTAAGTAATTCATCAACAATATCCCTATAAACGAACGAACACACAATAAAAAATAAAAGAGAAAAATATTTTTGGTGTTTTTGAGATTTATTAAAAAAATAAATTAAAAAATAAAAATAAGTTAAAAAAATAAGTAAAAAAAAAAGACTTAAAAAAACTTGGAAAAAATATGAAAAACCGAACCCGAACGTTCGGTTGGTTTCGGTTGGGAAAAAGTTGAAAAACCGAACCCGAGCGTTCGGTTGGTTTCGGTTCCAGAAAATTTTGAAAAAACCGAACCCGAGCGTTCGGTTGGTTTCGGTTCAACAAAATTTTGAATAACCGAACCCGAACCTTCGGTTGGTTTCGGTTCAACAAAATTTTGAAAAACCGAACCCGAACCTTTGGTAGGTTTCGGTTTTGGAAAATTTTGAGAAACCAAGGAATTTAGACATGCAATTGGAAAATACTTTTAACACAAAGAAAAACAAAATTATACAAGAAATATACAACAGAGAAAAACTACCTTTGAAGTGATGAGCGAGTCAGATGGTTTAACCGAACCAGAACGTTTGGTTAGTTTCGCTTCTTATGTTTGAGTATGAGGTACTGACTCTGATTCCATCATACCTCGAAGTTGACTCTGGATCCAAATCACTTGTGATGTACAGGATGCAGCGGCAATGTATTCCGCTTCAGCAGTAGACAACGACACACACGTTTGTTTCTTGGATTGCCAGCTGACCTACTTCCCGTCAAGGAATTGACAGCCACCAGTTGTGCTTTTTCTGTCGAGTCCACATCCTCCAAGGTCAGCATCAGAATAGGCTTGAACGAAGAAGCCTAAGTTGGAAGGATACCATAGACCTAAGGAGGTGGTTCACTTGAGATAGCGTAAGATGTTCTTCACAGCTAGCATGTGAGGTTCGCGTGGGTTTGCCTGAAATCGAGCACAATAACACACAGAAAACATGATGTCAGGTCTGCTAGCAGTTAGATACATTAGTGAGCCTATCATTTGACGATAGAGCGTGATATCGACAGCTGGTTTGTCTAGGGATGGAGTTAGCTTGGTGCCGAATGCCATTGGGACTTTGACTTTTGAGTCTCCCATCATACCAAACTTTGCTAGGGGAGTCTTCGTGTAAGCTTCCTGATTTATAAAGATGCCTTCGGGTCCCTGTCTAATATTTAAACCAAGGAAAAAGTTAATAGGACCCATTGAGCTCATTTCAAATTTAGTCTCCATCAACTTTCTGAATTCAGCTGTTAAGCTGGGATTCGTGGAGCCAAAGATGATGTCATCGACATAAATTTGAACTATCATAAGGTGGTTACCTTCCTTTTTGCGAAAGAAGGTTGGGTCAACCGAACCTTGTTTGAATTTAGACATCTTTAAAAATTTAGTTAGCGTTTCATACCAGGCTCTCGGAGCTTGTTTGAGGTCGTACACAGCTTTATCCAGAATATAGCAATGGTTTGGATACTTTTCGTTCACGAACCCAGGAGGTTGCTCCACATACACAGTTTCTTCGAGTTCTCCATTGAGAAATGCACACTTGACGTCCATTTGGAAAACTTCAAAGTTTTTGTGAGCAGCATAAGCCAGAAATATTCTAACAGATTCTAGCCTAGCTACTAGAGCGAAAGTCTCTTCATAGTCTATCCCTTCCTCCTGACAGTATCCCTTTACCACCAGACGAGCCTTGTTCCTTATTACATTACCTTCCTTGTCCATTTTGTTCCTGAAAACCCATTTGAGACCAACAACCGAAGCATCTGGAGGAGTTGGAATGAGGCGCCAGACTTTGTTCCTTTCAAATTCGTTCAATTCGTCTTGCATTGCTTGAACCCAATCAGAGTGATCGAGGGCAGTGTTAACTGTCTTCGGTTCAACTTTTGATACGAATGAGTTAAACATACAAAACTCAACCTTTGAAAATAAGGATGTCTGTTTTGCCTTCAGTTGTGATCGGGTAAGAACCTTTTCAGATACATCACCAACTACTTGAGAGATAGGATGATCTCTGGTCCATTTGGTAAGAGGAGGGTAATTTGGATCGAAGGTTGGGTCTAGTTCAGCATTGATCATTTCTTCTGGCTCAGATTGGCTATCGTAATCAAGCGTCATATCATCATGCTCCCCCTCGATTGGTGAGTTTTGAGAAACTTGAGGTTCAGGAGTTTCTTGTGGTGTTGGACTTTCAGGCGTTGAAGCGCCTTCGGATGGAGAGGCACCTTCGGTTGGAGAAGCACCTTCGGTTGCAGTTGTAGAACTTGGCTCCCCCTCGACATTTGAGGTTGGCTCCCCCTCGACTTGTGAGCTTGGCTCCCCCTCGACTGATGCATTGTTGGATGGAGGGGCATCAGCAGTCGATCCTCCTTCATGCATTCTCCTTGCAGCTTCTTCGACAATCCGCTTCATGTGGTCAACCTTGTTGTCTGCTGCACCTGCTTCTGAGAGAGAAGCTTTCTTTGGTTCGTCAAAGAGCTCCAGAAATCTATCGTATAAATTAGCGATCGAGACTGTGACTTGCCCAGTTTGAGGAAAGATTTCCCCAGCGGTGTCTTCTTTGGCTTGTAGCTTTTTGACATAGCCATCGTCAAAGGTCACATAGTATGTCTCTTCAATTTTCCTCGAACGCTTGTTTAGGACCCTGTATGCCTTGGATGTGAGCGAGTAACCCAGAAAGATTCCCTCGTCGGCTTTGACATCGAAGTTGTTGCGGTGTTCTTTAGAGTTAAAGATGAAACACCGTGAGCCGAACACATGGAAAAATTTCACATTGGGCTTTCTGTTGTTTAGTATCTCATAAGGTGTGAGCGTGAATCGCTTGTTGAGATAAGACCTGTTCTGTGTAAAACAAGCAGCAGAAATAGCATCAGCCCAAAAATAAAGAGGTAAGGAAGCGAAACTTAGCATAGTTCGGGCAGCTTCGCACAAAGATCGGTTTCGTCTTTCAACAATTCCGTTCTGTTGTGGTGTGTAGGGAGCTGAGAAGTTATGACTTATTCCCTTTTCTGCTAGAAATTCTTCAAACTCCCTGTTCTTGAATTCAAGACCATTGTCGCTTCTGATGTTTCGAACGACCTTCTTGAGCTGTACTTCAATCTGCTTGATGAACAATTTCAGCTTATGAGTCGCTTTAGATTTGAGCTTTAGAAAGAACACCCATGTAAATCGTGAAAAGTCATCAACAATAACAAGAATATACTTGTTACCACCGATGCTTTCGATAGATGAAGGACCACACAAATCGATATGAAGTAATTCGAGTGGTTCAACAACTTTTGTGTTAATTACAGATGGGTGACTTTGACGACTCTGCTTCCCCATTTCGCATGCAGCACACAAATGATCTCTGTCGAACTTGAGCAATGGAAGACCCCTAACATGACCTCCAGTGACAAGTCGGTTGATATCTTTAAAGTTGAGATGAGAGAGTCTTCGGTGCCACAACCAGCTTTCGTCAGATTGAGCTTTTGATAACAGGCATATAGCTGGGTTTCCTTTGATAGGTTTCAGATTTAGAGGAAACATTTCACCCTTTCGCTCCGACTTGAGAATTACTTTCTTTGTCTTTTTCTCAATAATTTCAGAACCTTCATCATCAAATGATACTTTGAGACCTGTACCTCCAACAAGCTGAGATACACTGATGAGGTTGTGTTGGAGTCCTTCTACATAAGCCACCTTCCTTATAGTAAAGTCACCATTTGTTATCATCCCGTATCCCTTTATGGTGCCGAAAGAATTATTTCCAAACTTGACATTGCCACCATTTGCAAGAGATCTGTATTCCCTGAGCTCCTCTTTCCTCCCTGTCATGTGACGTGAGCAGCCACTATCGATGTACCATTCTTCGTCGAACTGCTCGTCACTTATAACTTGCAAAAATTAAGCAGATTTAGGAACCCAAAGTTTCTTGGGTCCACGTGAGCTTTTCATGGGAACAGGAACAGTAAGAGAGATGTCAACTAGATATGTTCGTTTTATGAGTGTTGTTTCATCTTTCTTTTTAATGGTAAAAACTTTTATCTTATTAGGATTGGGTGCGTTCGGTTTGGACTCTGGTTTGGATTCATTGACCTTTTGTTTGCCCTTTTGCTCAGCTGACGAACGAGATTTTTGAGAACGAACAAAATTAGCTTTAGAGCAAGATGGAGATGAATTGGTGGAAGTAGAAGAGTTAGAAGAACTAGAAGAAGTGGGTTTAAATTGAGAGGTCTTTTTGGCTGGAGACTCTAGGTGACCCTTTTGCTTTTGATCATTGGAGGGACTGACCTTAGAGTTTTTATCTCTTTTGACTTCAGAACCGAACCTTTGCTTTCGGTTGGAATTGTCTTGTGAACCGAACCTTGGCTTTTGGTTGAAGTCTTTCTCAGAACCGAACCTTTGCTTTCGGTTGGTATTTTCTTGTGAACCGAACCTTGGCTTTCGGTTATTGTGACTCTTAGGTTTTCCAATAGGATTGTTTTCATACTTCAGATTCTTGTCTTGATGCGAGAAGTATGCATTCTGGGATTGCCAGAATTGTCTCCTTTCAGAGAGATTCTTCCTGTATCTTTGGTTCCTTTCTCGCTTCTTATTCCTCATCTGCTTTGGTTGATGATGAACATTAGCTTTCGTTTTCGGTTTCTCCTTGGCTGGTTCCTTTTGAACTGAAGGAGTTTCGCTTTGAGCTGAGGGAGTAGAGGGAACGTCTTCTTTTGCCGAACTTTCATCCTCCTTAGGAATGTCTTTCGTACCACTAGTGCTTGGCTCATCGAAATTATCTGGCTTATTCAAGGGTTCAGGTATGTATCTACCTTTACTCATCCAAGAGGTTCTTTCTGATAAGCCCACCGTTTCGTTTGCATTATCTATTGGTGCTGACCAGAAGTACTCATCACAGCCATCAACATTGTCTTTGTTTACAATAGCTGTTAGTGCAGCTGTCTGATGTTCGGTTACTCCAGTGACCTTGTATACTTGATTCGGAGTGGTCTTGACCTTTTGATACACAACTGCTTTCTCTGCTAAGATCGGGGACTTTTGTTGGGACAATCGAGCGAACTCCACTGAATTTTCAGAAATAAGATTCTTGTGGTTTTCAGGTTCGCTTTTAACAAATTCTGAGCAGTCAACCGTGTCCTCTACAGAAATTTCACTCATGTTGTCGTCCTCGTTAAGCTCAGATGCATTTTCAACATCAATTTTGTTTTCTGAGCTTACGTTGACGTTTAAAGAGTCAAATTTTTGTATGGTTTCGATTCTCAGTTTAAGTTTATCATTTTCATCCAAAAGATTTTTAAGCATGTCCTTGTGGTCCTTGGATTTAATGAAAGACTTAATTTTGTCCAGTCATACATGTAGGTTGGATTGACATCATCATACGATATCACACTCTCACAATTATAGGCTTCGGCATCGATTTCATCCTCCTTAAACTCAAGGAAGGGCAAACTCATGCGATGGATCTTTTGGTCTATTTAACAGTCCAAGTGAAGCTGAGTAATATTAGAATATAGACGTTTTGCAATTAAACAAAAAACATTCCGTTGTTTTAACAATTTTAAATTATCTCTTTGCAAATAAATGTTTTCGTCTTTAATTTTAACTAATTCAGACTCCTTCAACGCGATCCACATCCGCCGCTCCTCACTCTTCGACGCCACCCTGCTTAATTGATCAGTTAGGTTAGAATTGGTGACTCGAGTTTGAGTTAAGCTACTATCTAGATGAGAAATTCTTGTATTAATATTTTTAAGTTCTTTCTCATATGAGGATTGTGGTACTTTAAATGAAACAAAAACTGATTGTACCTTCTTTATCAGTTCATCGAGCTCATTGAACTGCTGGCTGAGTGGTTTGGCCGTAAAGCACATGTCCTCCTGCACCTTCGGTTCATTGCTTCCACTATCGGTGTTGTATCCCCTCATCTGAGATACATCAGTCACCATGAAGCATCTTCCTCCACTGCTTTCCTCCTTTGCCACATAAGCCTTTCCATGAGTAGGCTTCCTCACTTCATCGTCTTCTGAGTCGGTAGACCAAACTTCCGTGCTACCGAACTCGTCATCAGCAACCGAACCCTGCACAATAAGAGCATTAATAGAAGGGTTAGCAGTAGACTTCTTCTTTCTCAACTCATCCAACTTTTCTGCAACACAGCTTCCTCATCCTTTTCATCATCCTTTTCAGCCATCTTCTTAAGCACACAGTCTTTAGCATAGTGGTTTTTCCCACCACAGTAGTAACAGCTTACTCCGGAATCACCATCCACCTTCGGTTCCTTCTTGGCCTCTTCAACCTTCGGTTCATTGTTAACTTTTTCTGAACTGTAACTCCCCTGCCAGTTTCGGTTTTTATTGCTGGGGAATCTCTTCTTTATGAACCTCTTGGGGTTAGACACCATCATAGCATAATCCTCAGACGTGAGGTCATACTCTTCCAAGTTAAGGTCTTCATCCTCCATCACAGCTTTACTCTTTGATAGGAGGGCCAACGAACCAAGGCTTGAAACAACGTTCTTCTCCTGCAGCACAATCTTCTCTTGGGATTTGAGAATACCCACCAGTTTCGCCAAAGAGTATGATTTAAACTACTCATGGGCTTTGACTGTAGACACCAAAGCTCTCCATTCAGACCTCAGACCATTTAAGAAAGTAACCTTCTGCTCGATAAGCTTCCTTTCAATATTGTGTTTGATCATCTTGCTGAGAAGATGATTGAAGCGATCGAACGTCTGGGTCACCGTTTCTTCGACTCCTTGCCTGAATTCTCCAAACTCAGATAAGAGCAAGGTTTGGATAGAATGTTCAAGATCCTTGTCTGTAGAATACAGTTCGCGAAGTCTATCCCAAACTTCCTTTGCCGTCGTGCATGAGCTGACCAACCTAAAGGTGTCGGACTGAAGGGCGAATTTGATCAACCTTAACGCCTTGATATTGCATTGGAACTTGTCCTTTTCATCTTGTGCAATATCCTTAACTTCCTTCAGCAGGTCATTGTACTCCTTTTGTGTCTTAATAATCCTGGACGTTGCAGAATGAGAAAACGGTCCATTAATGATGGCTTCCCATATGAGGTACCCATTATCCTCAGATCCAATCACGTAGTCTTCGAAGTGATGCGCCCATACTTCATAGTCATGGGTGTATAGGATTGGAATCTTTGTCGTCGAACCGATGCTGTTGAAAATATTAATAGGATTTGATTGCGACTCGTCCATTATGATCGAAAAACCTGTTCAAAGATCAGACTTGTAATAAAGCAGATTAGGGCAAAACAATAAATATCAAGATACGTCAATAATGAGATGACGGCTCAATAAATATCGGTAGTTGCGGAAAAACCCTAATTGAAACCTTTTCACAGAAAAGATGTGTATCGATTACACAGCCTCCCGCTCTGATACCAATTGATGAGATTTAAAACGTTTAATCTATGAAGATCGATTAGATCTTAAACAGGTTAGTAGATATAAAATTGTAAGAACACGAAAATATGAACGAGACAAGTGTGAATCAAACGAGTCGAATGATTAAATAAAATCCTCAGAAGAGCTCGATTAAGAACATCAACTGTAGAGGATTGGTAGGTTACAAGAACGATTAAAGAAACCTGTAATACTATCGTTATGCTCTAGATGAATCGCTAAAATCGTTACTCTAAAATCGTTAACCTAATATGCATGCAAGCATATACTTATATATTAAACATAAAGGGCTCTCGGTTGGACATGCCCAAACCGGAATACAAAATAAATAAACTATCGAGCCCAACGATGCAACACTTCAAAATAATCTTCAGCCCAACAAGATCAAAGGTTTAGATTTTTCATTTCATTTTTTTAAACTGCTTTTTAACTAGATTATATTAGCAAAAGTCTTATTTTGAATTTTATGAAAAAACATCAACACTGTTACTTTATTACCAAAAAAAACCTTCATCAAAATTAAAGTTCATAAAACCAACTCAAAAAAATTTCTCAATAACCAAGTCTAATGAAAACTCTACGACATAACCAAAATGGTATCCTTACTAAACATAGACTAAATATAACTACCCAATAGACCCCATCCTCACTAAGCTAACAAACTATGCTACATGTACCAATGCAAGGCAAACAACAAGCAAAGAAACAAGTGGCAACATATCCAAAGTGAGCTAACCATAAGTACAGTGTTATGGAATTCACATATCCCAAATAGGTCAAACAAAACATCTTGTAATCACCGATTCAAACAATCACATAGCATGGCATCAAATATATCATATAATGTAACACCTGGAACCATGTGGAGCAATTGTAAGGAATGAATCCCATTTTGAGGACTAGACACGACGTATTGGAGGAACCAACACAATGTATCTAGTTGAGGAAAAGTGTGGTTCTCATTAAGGTCAACACATTGTGTTGGTGTCTAAACATAAAGTGTTGGAAGCTGGGAAGAAAATCCTAATTTTTAGAATGTTGCACTTGTACCCTATACAATCTCTTTAATCCCCAAGGGATGGTATCCTTACTAGCCTCCATTGTCACCAAAACCCTAAAATCGATCCTTAAGTATCTTGTTGGTGTTCTTGAGCTAGTAAGAAGTTCTTGGTGCTCATTGTTGGTCTTTGTGAAGGAAGAGGAGATCTTGAAGTTGTTTTGTTTAGGGAAAAGGCCTTAGATCCAGAATCAACATCTTGTGAGGAAGCTTTCTGAGGTATTAAGTTTTCATCTTGTCTTGTATAAGCTTAGATCTCTTCTTTTGTGTTTTGTTGTGATTTTGGTCCCTTTTTGGGTTTATGAGAGAGTGAAGTTGTTTAAGGTCTTGTTATTCCATATCTGAGTTTGTTTTGGTCCCTTTGAGCATAAAGGTGCAAGATTTATGAGATTTTAGGTGTCATGTATGCATTAAGTCAATTATTAAGTCTCTTTTAAGCTTGATAGCTTCATTTAGGCATGCATAAACGTAAAGTTGGCAACTTTACGTGGTTTTCTAGTTCAAGGAAGTCAGATCTATGTTTTGGGGTTATGTCTTCATGGATCAAGTGCTTATTGGTTACACCCTTGAATAATCAAGATTTGTAGGTTGGGTTTTTGGACCTTCTGGTAGTCCTTATGGGTTAAGATGGAATCTATACCCTTCTAAGTCTCAATTTAGTCTAGATCTGAGCTTTAGAGATCTTGGAATCAGAGTTAGTAGCTTGTTGTATTAAGTTGTTGAATCATGGGCAAAAACGACGTGTTTGCAATCCAACACTACATGTTGGCATAGGATTTCCCGAGCCATAAATGGACTTCTCAAGCTTACACACTCTATTAGGATGCTTCGGATCCACAAAACCTTCTGGCTGAGCCATGTAAAAATCCTCAGCCAACTTTCCGTTAAGGAAAGCGGTCTTGACATCCATTTGCCAAATCTCATAATCATGAAATGCGGCAATAGCTAGCATCACTCTAATAGATTTTATCTTCGCAACTGGTGAGAAGGTCTCATCATAGTCAACTCCGGGAGTTTGAGTAAAGCCCTTCGCGACCAATCGCGCTTTATATGTGTGTACGTTTCCATCCACGTCGGTCTTCTTCTTGAAGATCCATTTTCACCCAACGGTCTTACGTCCGGGCACATTATCAACCAAATTCCAAACTTGGTTATCATACATGGATTGGATCTCGCTATCCATTACCTCTTTCCATTTCACAGACTCCAGGCCTGCCATGGCTTCCTTATAGCTATTAGGTTCATCAAGGTTTATTAGTGTACCATCACTAATATACGTGTCCCCTTCGGTAGTAATATGAAAACCATAAAACTGGGGTTGAACTATAACTCTTTCGGAACGTCTAAGAGGTAAGGAATCGTCAATTGGTTCAACCGGAGTTTCCTCCTCGGGTTGAGTGTCAGCGGTAGAGGTTCCTTCATCTATCGACTCTTGAATCTCTTCAAGCTCGATTTGCCTCCCACTGTCTCCTTGGCCTATGAGTTCTCGCTCTCGGAAAACTCCTCTCCTCGCAACAAAGACAACATTGTCCTTCGGTCTATAGAAGAGATATCCAAAGGATTTCTGCACGTAGCCGATGAAAATACATCGCTCACTACGAGGTTCGAGCTTGTCGTGAGTATCTCGTCTTATGAAAGCCTCGCAAACCCAAACCTTGATATGTGCCAACGAGGGAGCTTTCCCTGTCCACATCTCGTGAGGTGTTTTGGCAACCTTCTTAGTAGGGACTCGGTTAAGAATATGGGCGGCAGTCTCTAAGGCATACCCCCAAAAAGAGATTGGTAGTGAAGAACGACTCATCATAGAGCGAACCATGTCCAACAAGGTTCGATTATGCCTTTCTGCCACACCATTCAATTGTGGTGTCCTAGGTGGCATCAATTGTGAAACTCTTCCAAACTCCTTAAGATAATCGTGGAATTCAAGACTTAGGTACTCTCCTCCTCGATCGGATCGAAGCATCTTGATTTTCTTGCCCAATTGATTCTCCACTTCATTGTTGAACTCTTTGAACTTTTCAAAAGTTTCTGACTTTTGCTTGATTAAATAGATATACCCATATCTACTATAGTCATCGGTAAAAGTCACGTAGAAGCGGTTCCCATCCTTCGTGGTTGATCTAAACGGTCCACATACATCGTTATGTATTAGGTCCAATTGTGACATCCCCAAAATCTCAGCCAGAAAAGACCGATTTTCATTTATGCTTTTAAATAATTTCAGAGTAAATAATTTGAAAGAGTTGCGGAATTTGTTCCCAAAACAAAATATGATAAAATAATATTTATCAAAGCATTTCATTAAGAGATGCATTTTCATTATATAATCAAAACTCGGGATGTCATGTTCCGATACAGACCATAAAGCATAAACGATAACATTACAAGTCATTCAACAAATATATACATATATAGACTTGTAAACAAAACAACTTGATGATTCAACCAATCTTATGCCCTCGCGCCACTACCTGTAATACAAATAAAACTGAGTGGGTCAGGCTTGGGAGCCTGGTGAGCATATAGGGTTTTCAACCCACAATAAATAAATTATATTTAATTTCACCAACCAATCACTATCCCGATTACCCATTCCCGTTATCCTCACTTTACGTCCCTAAAATAACATCTATCTCAAGGGACCTAATCTAGGATTTTCATCGGGACGGACATCACTGCTAAGGGGTTTCCTCAACAATAGATATCCTAAAGGCAACCATGAGGGGGATAGAGTACACCGGAGAACACATCGTTCACAACACCTACAGGTTATGAACCTGCTAGCGTTCCACTGGACTGTCTAGAAAGAGTCCGTGGTCGTTATCCATACTCCGCTGAATAACTAGATCAACAACAACAACAACATCGAGGTCTCTCATCTGTTTATTACACACCAACTATCTACCCATGTTCTACCCAGCATATTAGTAGATAAAATATATATTTTCATACATAGTTTAAAACCTGTATATCATTTTCATTCAATATATATTCCACATAACAGATGAGGCATACCCACGTAACACGTATTTCATAGAAAGCAATTCATATCTATGAGATGGAAGAGGGTGAACATTCATTCACACCCATAACAAAAAATTCTACACACAACACGTATTTCGTAGAAAATACTTCATAATCATGCGTTAGAAGAAAGTAACTACACACTCACACATATAAACAACAATATACCTAATACACTCGAACCATACTTGTATTATTATCGTGTTTATGAAAGGTAGTATACACTCACTTGATCAGAAGACGATCAGACAGCAGTACGACTTGCAGAAGTAGTAATCCTCAGCAGATCTGGAAGATCTTCACAAAAATCGAACTTCTCGCGGGCAGAGCTTCGACTCGGGAACCGCACTTCTCGGGATCTTCGGGATCTCGGGACTTGCCTTGGGGCTCGAGAATAATACCAGGGCTTCGGGGTATTTCTGGCACGCAAAACGATGCAAAGCGGGAGAGAGAAGAGAAGAAATTAGCAAAATAGCCGGCTGCCCTCGCATCCTATTTATAGGAGGCTGGAGCCTCGGAGTATGCGGGGCGTACAGGCGTACGCGGGGCGTACTGGCCTCCGAAGTCGTCACTGCATGCGTCATCCGAAGTGTCGACACTCTTCGGATTACGCGGGGCGTACGTCGGATCAGACCGCTGACTCCTCTTCGGATAATGCCGAATTTTTCAATTAAAAATAAAACAATTTATTTAATAAACTTCGGAAATTCATATCTTCTTCATACGAACTCAGTTTTCGACGTTCTTTATATCCACGCGAAGGTGAGACTACGCTCTACAACTTTCGTTTAGACTCCGTCGGCTAATTTTAAATTTATTTTTATTATTTATTTTTAATAGGCCAGGACAAAAACTTTCGTTATAAATTCATAACTTCTTCGTTTGACGTCCGTTCTCGCCTAACTTTTTATCGCTTCGATACCAACAACGAGACCTTCGATACTTGTTTATATTGCTTCGGCTAAAAACCACTCGATCTCAAATCCAGTATTTCAGGCTGCATACAGCTAAGTCGAAACTTTGATAAATCATAACTCCTCATACGAAGTCAGATTTGGGCGTTCTATATATATTCGGAAACCTCGTTTCAACTACTACAACATTATCCAAATATATTAAGTTTATTTTACACTTAAATTTTGACGCTTATTTTTATTCTTAATTAATCAAACCACATAATTAAGCAATTAAGCACAAAACACATAATACTCAAATAATACATTCTTATTATTTCAAAACGGGTTACAAAGGTTAACCCAGACTATTACATTGCTAAAAATGGCAAGCCCGGAAACACAGGCGTTACAATTCTCTCCACCTTAGAATGATTCTGTCCCCAGAATCACACATCAACAAACAAATGCGGATAGCGACCCATCATGTCACTCTCTGTCTCCTAGGTGAGATTCGGCCCATTCGTGTGTTTCCATCGGACAAGCACTAACCCAACCATCTTGCGTTGCAATTTCTTAGTCTTTCGGTCAACAATTGTCTCTGGTTCCTCAATCAACCTTTTGTTCTCATCAATTCTCAATTCAGAAATTGGAATTATGTCGGGAATTTTTCCTGTGAACTTCCTCAAATAACACACATGAAAAGTGTTATGAATTCCATTCAGTTCTTCTGGTAGTTCGAGCTTGTAAGCTTGGTTCCCAATCCTCTGAAGAACCTTAAACGGTCCAATAAACCTTAGACTCAACTTTCCCCTTTTACCAAATCTTATAAGTCCCTTCCACGGCGAGACTTTAAGCAAAACCGAATCCCCAACCTCAAAAGTCATCGGTCTTCGCTTCTTGTCAGCATAGCTCTTTTGACGATCCTGAGCTGCTAACATTCTTTCCCTAATTATTTTCAACTTTTCAGTAGTTTGATGAACCAACTCCGGTCCCATAAACTGCTTTTCCCTAGCCTCAAGCCAACAAGACGGCATACAACACTTCTGTCCATACAAAGCTTGGTAAGGTGCCATCTTTACGCTCGAGTGGAAACTATTATTATAGGAAAATTCTACCAAAGGTAAATGTTCATCCCAATTACCTAGGAATTCCAAGGTACATGCTCTCAGCATATCTTCAAGTGCTTGTATCGTTCTTTCGCTCTGACCATCAGTCTGCGGATGGTAAGCTGTACTTAAACATAACTTGGTACCCAATTCCTCTTGTAGACTTTTCCAAAATCGCGAGGTGAAACGGCTATCACGATCCGACACAATCGTTAACAGAACACCGTGAAGCCTCACAATTTCCTTCACGTAAGAATTCACAAGCTTTTCCATAGACCATTTCTCCTTGGCCGCTATGAAATGCGCACTCTTAGTGAATCGATCAACGACCACCCAAATCATGCCGTGACCATTCTTTGTTCTGGGCAGTTTAGTGACAAAATCCATAGCAATGTCTTCCCACTTACCCATTGGCACAGGAAAAGGTTCTAAACTCCCATACGGTTTCTGATGTTATGTCTTTACTCTCGCACAAAGTCACACACTCAGCCACATACTTTGCAACATCAAGCTTCATCGTCGGCCACCAGTAGTAGGGTTTCAGGTCCCTATACATTTTAGTGCTACCCGGATGAATCGAGTACATGGTCTTGTGAGCTTCTTCCATCAGAAGATCTCTGACTCCTCCTGTCTTAGGTATCCAAATCCGATCTTGGAACACCTTCAGTCCGTGACTGTTTACACCGAACACCAACGTTTTGCCCAAATGTTCCTCCTTTCGGTCATTCTTTTCAGAAGCTTCCTCTTGAGCTTTCTTTATACTTTCCACAATGGTCGAGACAACTTCAATTCTCAACGCTCTTGGCCTTCTCCTTTCAAGAATGACTTTCCGACTGAGAGCATCAGCAACAACATTAGCTTTACCGGGGTGGTAAAGTATCTCACAGTCATATTCTTTAAGTAATTCCAGCCAGCGTCGTTGCCTCATATTCAATTCCTTTTGATTAAAGAGATATTGGAGACTCTTATGATCAGTGAAAAGTTTGCACTTCGTGCCATAGAGGTAATGCCTCCATATTTTCAGAGCGAAAACTACCGCTGCCAACTCCAAATCATGAGTCGGGTAATTCTTTTCATGCTCTTTCAGCTGTCGAGACGCATATGCTATCACCTTTTCTCTTTGGGTCAAAACACAACCCAATCCAACCCCAGACGCATCGCTATAAATAGCGAAGTCTTCAACTCCATCGGGTAGAGAAAGTATCGGTGCCTCGCATAGCTTCTTCTTTAGCTTCTCGAATGCTTCTTTATGCTTATCACTCCAAGCATAAGTAGCTCCTTTGTGGGTCAAGGCTGTCAATGGACTAGCAATCGAAGAAAAGCCTTGGATAAACCTTCGGTAATATCCGGTTAATCCTAAAAAGCTTCGAATCTCTGTGGGACTTTTCGGTTGTTCCCACTTTGTCACCGCTTCAATCTTTGCTGGATCAACCATTATACCTTCTTGGTTGACCACATGACCCAAGAATTGGACTTCACGAATCCAAAAATCACATTTGGAGAACTTAGCATACAACTTCTCATTCTTCAAGACTTCTAACACTTCTCGCAAGTGTCGGCCATGCTCCCCCTGGCTTTTCGAGTAAATCAGAATGTCGTCTATGAACACTATCACGGATTTATCAAGGAAAGGATTACAAACCCTATTCATTAAATCCATGAATGTTGTTGAAGCATTGGTTAGTCCAAACGACATAACCAAGAACTCGTAGTGTCCATATCTAGTTCTGAATGCAGTCTTCTCTATATCCTGCTCTCCTACTTTCAGCTGATGATATCCTGACCTTAGGCCGATCTTCGAGAAATAGCTCGAACCTTGCAATTGATTAAATAGGTCATCAATCCTTGGCAACGGATATCTATTCTTTATTGTTTCCTTGTTCAGCTCTCTGTAATCAATGCACATTCTCATGCTTCCATCTTTCTTCTTTACAAATAACACCGGAGCTCCCCAGGGTGATGAACTAGGTCTAATGAAACCTTTGTCCAATAACTCATGAAGTTGCATCATTAGCTCCTTCATCTCCGTCGGTGCTAATCAATAAGGTGCTTTCGCAATTGGCGTTGTTCCTGGCAACAAGTCAATACGGAATTCCACTTGTCTATCAGGCGGTAATCCAGGAAGATCTTCGGGAAATACTTCCGGATAATCACACACAACTGGAATATTCTGCATCACCTTCTTTTCCTTCTTAGCATCAATCACGAATGCTAGATATGATGTACACCCCTTGGTCAAACATTTTCTGGCTTTCATCAATGAAATGATTCCAGAATTCACTCTGCGTTTGTCCCCATACACCATAAACGAATCTTTCCCAGGCGGGTTTACTTTGACTATTTTCTTCTTGCATAAAATTTCGGCATCATTGGCGCTAAGCCAATCCATTCCAAGCACGATGTCGAAACCATTAAGTTCTATAGGCAATAATTCCTCGTGGAACTTACTCCCATTCAGATCAATTAAGATGTTTTTCATACGATGGCTAACAGGTACAAACTTGCCACTAGCAACTTCGACTAATAAGGCATCATCTAGTCTAACAACAGGCAAAGCTAGCTTTCTACCAAATTCATGCGATATAAAGGAGTAGTTGGCTCCAGAATCAAATAAAATTTGGGCAGGCAATTCGTTAACGAGAAAGGTACCTGAAGCAACATCAACCTCATCTTTAGCAGCTTCCAGTGTCATCTGGAATGCTCTCGCCTTTGGCTTTGGTGGAATGTTGGGTCTAGCTGCCTCTTTCTTCTTCGGGCAGTCCCTCGACATGTGTCCCTGCTCACCACAACCATAGCAAACTTTCTTAGTGAGGGTACATTCATTGGCATAGTGCCCTGGCTTTCCACACTTGTAGCATGTGTTCGCCACCTCACATCTTCCATGATGCTTCTTCTTACATTTTTCGCACCACTTCGCTTCACCTCCACTTCCCCTCGAACCAGACTTCGAGAACTTGTTTTTCTTGTTGGACCCTGAAGTTCCATCGAACTTCCTCTTTTCTCCAACATCTATCCTTTCCAGACCCTTTTCCTTCTGCTGGGCCTCCACATTCTTAGCTGCACGAACAACCGTTTTCAGAGTAGTTGCCATCTTGACTGTCGGACCAAAGTCGACAGGCAGTCCATTAGCAAACCTCTCTATCTTGGAGAGTTCCGTTGGCACTAGGTACGGAAACAACTTCATTTTCTCAGTAAATGCAGTAGCATAGTCGTCTATGCTCATCTATCCCTTCTTCAAGTTTTGGAACTCATTGTTCAGATCAATCAGATCTATTTCTAAACAATACTGCACCCTTAGTTGCTCCAAGAACTCCTCCCATGACATTTTCAGGGCTTCTCCTCGTGGCATAGTATCTGCCAACAACTTCCACCAACTCAAGACACCAGTCTTCAGTTGTCTAACTGCAAAGACGGTCTTCTGTCTGTTGCTACAGTCGCAACTTTCAAATACCATCTCCATTTCGGAGATCCAATCCATTATCTCAACAGGCTTTGGGCTTCCAGAAAGACTTGGCGGCTTGGCGCCCAAGAAGTTCTTGTACATTCGCCCATCCTTGTTGTTTCTCCTTTCCGGATCGTTCTTTCGTTCTCCTTGAGTCCCAACTTGACTCATAATGCGACTATTGTTCCCTTCCTCCGATTGCTCGGGGATCAATTCGGGTTCCTCAATAGGTATGATAGGTTCATCCCTATTATCATGCAACATCTGTCGCATCTCCTCCCTTTGTTCGGCTAGCATAGCCCGAATCATGGCTTGCACCGCAGCCATTGTTATTGGTTTTGGTGCTGCTGCTACAACGGGTATTTGCTCAATCACTGGCGGTTGAATCCTGTTTTCATCTGCGTTTCCAACGCCACTCCTTGTTCTCACCATTTTTTATCTACACACCGAATAAGGTGAAATTAGATCCTCATTCACGATAGATATTCAAATCATCCTTATTACTCCGAAACGTTTACATGCTAGTTCTAATACCGTAGACATACGCTTAGAATCCTACACACATAAGGTTTCCAGATCCGGTCGGCAACAGACTGTAGATCCGAACAATTAATATCATATATGGCAACATATAACATTTAGCACATAAAAGCATTTTAGGCAAATTTCCTAAAATAACTAGTGCTCGTGTCTAAAATCCAACAGACACACAACTCACAATTCCACTTACCATTCTAAGTTTCAGTCTAGAAATACCAACAAATTCCTAGTTCGCTTAAACTAATGCTCTGATACCAACTGTGACATCCCCAAAATCTCGGCCAGAAAAGACCGATTTTCATTTATGCTTTTAAATAATTTCAGAGTAAATCCTTTTGATTTGAAAGAGTTGCGGAATTTGTTCCCAAAACAAAATATGATAAAATAATATTTATCAAAGCATTTCATCAAGAGATGCATTTTCATTATATAATCAAAACTCGGGATGTCATGTTCCGATACAGACCATAAAACATAAACGATAACATTACAAGTCATTCAACAAATATATACATATACAGACTTGTAAGCAAAACAACTTGATGATTCAACCAATCTTATGCCCTCGCGCCACTACCTGTAATACAAATAAAACTGAGTGGGTCAGGCTTGGGAGCCTGGTGAGCATATAGGGTTTTCAACAAATAAAACTATCCCGATTACCCATTCCCGTTATCCTCACTTTACGTCCCTAAAATAACATCTATCTCAAGGGACCTAATCTAGGATTTTCATCGGGACGGACATCACTGCTAAGGGGTTTCCTCAACAATAGATATCCTAAAGGCAACCATGAGGGGGATAGAGTACACCGGTGAACACATCGTTCACAACACCTACAGGTTATGAACCTGCTAGCGTTCCACTGGACTGTCTAGAAAGAGTCCGTGGTCGTTATCCATACTCCGCTGAATAACTAGATCAACAACAACAACAACATCGAGGCCTCTTATCTGCTTATTACACACAAACTATCTACCCATGTTCTACCCAACATATTAGTAGATAAAATATATATTTTCATACATAGTTTAAAACCTGTATATCATTTTCATTCAATATATATTCCACATAACAGATGAGGCATACCCACGTAACACGTATTTCATAGAAAGCAATTCAGATCTATGAGATGGAAGAGGGTGAACATACATTCACACACATAACAACAAATTCTACACACAACACATATTTCGTATAAAATACTTCATAATCATGCGTTAGAAGAAAGTAACTACACACTCACACATATAAACAACAATATACCTAATACACTCGAACCATACTTGTATTATTATCGTGTTTATGAAAGGTAGTATACACTCACTTGATCAGAAGACGATCGGACAACACTACGACTTGCAGAAGTCGTAATCCTCAGCAGATCTGGAAGATCTTCACAAAAATCGAACTTCTCGCGGGCAGAGCTTCGAATCGGGAACCGCACTTCTCAGGATCTTCGGGATCTCGGGACTTGCCTCGGGGCTCGAGAATAATACCGGGGCTTCGGGGTATTTCTGGCATGCAAAACGATGCAAAACGGGAGAGAGAAGAGAAGAAATTAGCAAAATAGCCGGCTGCCCTCGCATCCTATTTATAGGAGGCTGGAGCCTCGGAGTACGCGGGGCGTACTGGCCTCCGAATTCGTCACTGCATGCGTCATCCGAAGTGTCGACACTCTTCGGAGTACGCGGGGCGTACGTCGGATCGGACCGCTGACTCCTCTTCGGATAATGCCGAATTTTTCAATTAAAAATAAATACAATTTATTTAATAAACTTCGGAAATTCATATCTTCTTCATACGAACTCCGTTTTCGACGTTCTTTATATCCACGCGAAGGTGAGACTACGCTCTACAACTTTTGTTTAGACTCCGTCGGCTAATTTTAACTTTATTTTTATTATTTATTTTTAATAGGCCGGGACATAAACTTTCGTTATAAATTTATAACTTCTTCGTTTGACGTCCGTTCTCGCCTAACTTTTTATCGCTTTGATACCAACAACGAGACCTTCGATCCTCGTTTAGATTGCTTCGGCTAAAAACCGCTCGATCTCAAATCGAGTATTTCAGGCTGCATACCGCTAAGTCGAAACTTCGATAAATCATAACTTCCTCATACGAAGTCAGATTTGGGCGTTCTATATATATTCGGAAACCTCGTTTCAACTACTACAACATTATCCAAAGATATTAAGTTTATTTTACACTTAAATTTTGACGCTTATTTTTATTCTTAATTAATCAGACCACATAATTAAGCAATTAAGCACAAAACACATAATACTCAAATAATACAATCTTATTATTTCAAAACGGGTTACAAAGGTTAACCCAGACTATTACATTGCTAAAAATGGCAAGCCCGGAAACACAGGCGTTACACCAATAGACCCTCGCCCCTTTCACACGTACTTGTGAAGGGTGACTTGGTCATCTTTCCAAGTAAACAAAACTCGCATGTGTCATCTTCCCTAAGGTGGAATGACTCCAACACTCCATCCTTTTGGAGTTGGGCTATGCGCTTCTTGTTGACATGTCCAAGACGACAATGCCACAAGGATGCTCTATCCATACTATTGGAAGAATTTATATTTAAAACATCATTTCCTAAGTTATCAACAATCATAACAGTTTCATAAATTCCATTACATGGTATAGCTTCAAAATAAAAGACACCATTTAGATAAGCTAAAATAGAACCATTCTCATTATTAAAAGAAAATCTAAAACCTTGTCTAAATAAACCATGAAATGAAATGATGTTTCTAGCCGTTTCTGGCGAATAGCAACAATTGTTCAAATCTAAAATTAAACCATTCTTATGTACTAAAGAATACACTCCAATCTTGGTCACAGGCGACGATCTTCTGTTCCCCATGATTTGATTTATTCTTCCAGCCTCCACATCCCTATTTCTTCTTAGTCCCTGCACATTAGAACAAATGTGGTAACCACCACAGGTATCAAGAACCCAAGAAATAGCATGAGATGAATCGTTAGATTTGATTGTGTATATACCTGCGAAAGACGGCTTGATCTTTCCTTCCTTGATGGCTTGCAGGTACTCTGGGCAGCTTCTCTTCCAATGTCCTATCTTGTGGTAGTGGTGGCACTCTGCCTCCTTTGGGTTAGGGCAGGGCTTAGCAGGATCAACTTTGGTCCCACTAGAAGAGGCACCATCTCGGGCTTTAACCTTGCGATAGTTCTTATACGAAGCCTTCCTCTTCTTTCCCTTTCCTTGTCCAATAGCCAAGACAGGAGCAGCGGGTGGATTGGGAGTTGGTGCAACAGACTTGTCCTTGAAGTTGCTCTCAGCGACCCTCAAGAGACCTTGGAGTTTGCTTAGGGCGACCTCCTCTTTATTCATGTGGTAGGTCATCCTAAATTGATTGTAGCTAGGAGGCAAAGAGCGAAGCACCATGTCGATCGCCAAGTCTTCCCCAAAGTCAACATTCAACTTGCGAAGACGGTCGACATACCTTTGAATCTTTTGCAGGTGCACGGTAAGAGACTCTCCATGACCCATCTTAGCGGAAATCATGTTAGTGAAAATCTCATAACGCTCTTATCTCGCGTTTTGGTGGTATCTCTCCAATAAGTCTTGATGCATCTCGTACGGGTACATGTCCTCATAGGACTTTTGGAATTCAGAGTTCATAGTGGCTATCATGATGCAATGTACCTTCGTTGCATCACGCTCGTGAGTTTCAAAAGCGGTCATTTCAGCCGGAGTAGCGATTTCAGGGTTGATTTTCTCGAGCTTCTCATCCAGGACATACTCCTTATCCTCATAGCGAGCAATAGTGCGAATGTATCTTATCCATTCGCTAAAGTTCGTCCCATCGAAAGTGACCTTTTGACAAAGGCTCATCAATGTGAAAGAACTAGCAGCAGCGTTGTTCGCGTTCGACATCTACAAATAGAAAGGACAAAGATAGATTAGAATACGAATCCCTAATTATCACCCAATAAGAAAAATTAGGTCTAGGATCCAGCAACAATATTTACATATTAGAAAGGGGATGTCGTAATCTAACATGCAAACAATTTGAAGGTAAGTGAATGACGATTCACTAATTCTCCACCATGAAAACCTAACTTTAAGTTCTAAATGAATTTGAGAATTCCTAGGTTTAGATGAGATTCATTGAAACATTTCAATGGAATGTTTAACTCTCGATATGCCCCTCTTGTTTGTGACTGTGATACCGAGGATCACAAAGTGGGTGTGAATTACCATGCAAATTCACATGGTGCCTTCATTGTAACGATCACCCATTCGGTGTGCCGGTAAACCACACACGCTCCATCGAACTATGATAAACAATGAATCACCCTTTGCCACCTTCGCTTAGAACCAATTAGTGTGTCGGTAAACCACACACGCTCCACTAACTTCTTAGCAAGGTGCAAAGGGCAATTCCATGGGATTGCATCAATTCAGTTTTCCTAAAGTAACTAAGATTGGGAAATTTTAAAAAATATGTAGTTACTTTGTATTTCATATTATACTTTTAATGAGAGGATCAGGTTGCCCTATCCTACCCGTTCGGCTAACGACCCTCCACCGATCAAGCAAGCGGTGGGTGTGAGTGTACACCCATTAAGCGCCATTTTATAGGCCGCAACCTTATACCCACCTTATAGATCGGCTTCGTGAATGAGGCCTACTAACTGTAAGACTAGCATTTTAGTTATACACACACACACACACACACACACACACATATATATATATATATATATATATATATATATATATATATATATATATATATAAATATATATATATATATATATATATATATATTAATCTTGTAATATTATATTAGTATAGGGTTGTATTTTAAACTTGTAAAATTCTAGGGTTTGAGATTTAAATTTTCTAAATTAAAAACTTTTAATCACAAAACATGAATTTCAAAACTTGAGGACAAGTTTTAAACATTTAAAACATGGAGGATCAAATAACAAATAATCTCAATTAACAATTAATTCCATAATTATCCATATTTGATTTATTTAATGATTTCTTGCAAGATAATTACCAATTTAATCAAAATAATTAATTAATTATCACATAAGGAAATTAAATATTTTATTAATTGATAAATCTCTTTAATTAGATCAAGATTATAGTCATATATATCAAAAAATCGGATTAGGGTTGATCTAATATGATAAAGGCAAGTTTCCATAAGATAACTATCAAAGAATCCCGAATCTGGTCCTTCCTGACGCTTGGACTCGCCGAGTGCACCATGGGACTCGCCGAGTGCACCATGGGACTCGCCGAGTCAGGCCAACTCGCCGAATCCACAATGGGACTCGCCGAGTCCATGACTCAGAAACACAAAATTCGAATTTTGCAGGTAAGATTCAAACAAACAAGCAATAATTTAATAGAAACCAATCTAGGCTCTGATACCACTGATGGGTTTTGGCCATATGAACATTCCTATGTGCACATGCAAACCCTAATGCTTGGATCTAGGTTTCTTTAATTAAACATGCTTTGAATCCAAGACTTCTAATGACTAATTAGGTATAAGAACAATACAAAATCAGATCTAGAAGTTTACCATTGAATCTCTTGTTTGATCTTGTTGTCTTGGAGCTCTAGAGTCACAATTGTCACTCCTCTAATGGCTTACAAACACCAACTAGCAAGCAGGATGATTTGAGAGAGAGGAGAGGGATTAGAAATCGGCCAGAGTTTCTTTGCTTTTGCAGAGGTGCCGATTTCCCTTGCCCTAGGGGTCTATTTATACTTGTAAGGCTCCTAGGGTTTCACCCTTAAACCCTAGTTGGATAATCTTTCCTTAAAGCAATCCTAATCCTTACCTAAGATAGCCTTGGACGAATTTGAGGCTATCCTAAGCCCTAGAATCCGTCCATCCTCTATCCAAGAAGGATTTACAGCCCAAAGTGTAACTATCAAACAATTGACAGTTTATACCCTCTTATTTAATTAATCTCTTTAAGTCACCAAATTAATACTAATTAATCTATGACTTATATTAATCAAATAAAAATATTATTATTCCTTATATTATTCTCATAATATATTAATAATATTTACTCTCTCATAATAAATCATCCTATCAAGTTGCTATGGTGAAGGCAACCCAAAAGGACCATGTACAATCGGGTCAAATACTTGCCTAATATAGTTGCAGCCTTAGACACTATTCCAACACTTTCTGTGAAATTTGGCAGTGCGAGGAGAGTTTTTCTCACCATGTTTATGTTGGGTTTTGAGCACTATAACACTCCTATGGTGCACATGCAACCCTGTATGCTTTGGATCTAAGTTTTCTCTAATTATACATGCAATTTCAATTTTCCAAATCATATATCCTAACTAGCATACAATAGAGGATATACAACATAAAAACCAAGTTAGATGAATACCTCTTGATGTAGTTTGTAGTTCTTGGCCTTATAACGCTTTAGCACCTCAAGTGTGATGCCTCTAATGTGTCACAAACACCAAATGCAAGAGGAGGCTTGAGAGAGTAGGCTAGTTAGCTCAAAATTGGCTATCACTCTCTTAGAATGAATGGGCAACCAATTTTAGGGCTAGGTGTTTGCTTTTATAGTGTGACAAAGGCTAAGGTTTCATCCATGCAAACCCTAATGCACCATGACCCTTCATATTTCTTAGGCTCCATGGGTTAAACCTCCATGGACTATCATATTGGTTTAGCCCATCCTAATCAACCTTGGATCATTGGCCCACACTATAAGAATCATTGATTTTTTTAATCAGTCCCCGTATATTTAATCAGTCTCTTTTGATCACAAAATTAATTCTTGATCAATACTAATTAAATAATATGGTTTCTCAATTAATATATTATACTTATAATATATTAATAAATCACAAATAAACTTTTTCTCAAAAGTCCATCCTATCAAATTGCTCTGGTGAAGATAACCCAAAAGGACCATGCTACTATCGGGTCAAGTACATACCAGTTATAGTTATGGGCTTAGACACCTAATCCAATAGTCTCCCACTTGGATAAATCTAATAACTCTAACTGCCAATGTAACTTCAAAATCCGATAAGCTATCGTAGCTCTCAAAAGCTGCTATCGAACTCTGACCTAGTCAGTGACAAGTCCTTTAGATAAGGAATCATATATTCCTCTGTTCTTCAAGATATCATGCGGAAAAATACATGGAACATAGTCATACTTATTGTCCTACAGTTTGTTTCCCGATTTCTGATTTGTCTGACATAGAACATAATTGAACACATCAATTTAGTTCTGATCAGGCCTGACACATAAGTCAAAACAAAATCATCGAGGGGCCCAAGATATCACTTTTAATCCTCTTAGGATATATGGAACAAATAAACTTTGACGTATATGCTTGTACTAACTACTCGTTAAATGTAACGCCTGTGTTTCCGGGTTTGCCATTTTTAGCGATGTAATAGTCTAGGTTAACCTTTATAACCCGTTTTGAAATAATAAGATTGTATTATTTGAGTATTATGTGTTTTGTGTTTAATTGCTTAATTATGTGGTTTGATTAATTAAGAATAAAAATAAGCGTCAAAATTTAAGTGTAAAATAAACTCATTATCTTTGGATAATGTTGTAGTAGTCGAAACGAGGTTTCCGAATATATATAGAACGCCCAAATCTGACTTCGTATGAGGAAGTTATGATTTTTTGAAGTTTCGACTTAGCGGTATGCAGCCCGAATTACTCGATTTGAGATCGAGCGGTTTTTAGTCGAATCAATCTAAACGAGAATCGAAGATCTCATTGTTGGTATCGAAACGATGAAAAGTTAGGCGAGAACGGACGTCAAACGAAGAAGTTATGAATTTATAACGAAGTTTTTCTGTCCCGGCCTACTAAAAATAAATAATAAAAATAAATTTAAAATTAGCCGACGGAGTCTAAACGAAAGTTATAGAGTGTAGTCTCACCTTCGCGTGGATATAAAGAACGTTGAAAACGGAGTTCATATGAAGAAGATATGAATTTTCGAAGTTTATTAAATAATTTGTATTTAAATTTAATTGGAAAATCCGACATTATCCAAAGAGGAGTCATCGGACACATCGGAAGTACGCCCCGCATACTCGTGTACGCCCCGCGTACACCGAGGAATGTCGACACTCGCACTCGAGCACTTCGGATACGTAAGCAATGATGATTTCGGACCAGTACGCCCCGCGTACTCCGAGGCTCCAGCCTCCTATAAATAGGATCCGAAGGCAACCGACTCTTTTGCTATTTTTCTCTCTTTTCTCTCTCGTTTTGCATCGATTTGCGTGCCAGAAGTACCCCGAAGCCCCGGTAATATTCTCTAGCCCCGAAGCAAGTCCCGAGATCCCGAAGATCCCGAGAAGTGCGATTCCGGAGCCGAAGCTCTGCCCAAGAGAAGTTCGATTTTTGTGAAGATCCTCCAGATCTGCTGAGGATTACTACTTCTGCAAGTCGTAGTGCTGTCTGATCATCTTCTAATCAAGTGAGTGTATACTACCTTTCATAAACACGATAATAATATAAGTATGGTTTGAGTGTATTAAGTATATTGTTGTTTATATGCGTGAGTGTGTGGTTACTTTCTTCTAACGCACAATTATAAAGTATTTTATACGAAATACGTGTTATGTGTATATTTGTGTTATATGTGTGAATGTATATTCACTCTCTTCTATCTCATGGATCTGATTTGTTTTCTATGAAATACGTGTTATGTGTGTGTGCCTCATCTGTTATGTGGAATATGTATTGATTAAAGCATGTTATACAGGTTTTTAAACTATGTATACAAATGTATATTTTTATCTACTAATATGTCGGGTAGAACATGGGTAGATAGTTGGTGTGTAATAAACAGATGAGAGGCCTCGTTGTTGTTTTGATTCAGTCATCTAGCGGAGTTTAGATGACGACCACAGACTTTTCTAGACAGTATTGTGGAACATTAGCAGGTTCGCCACCTGTAGGTGTTAATGAACTCGGTTGTTCATTTGCTGTGCTCCATCCCGCTCATGGTTGCCTTATTTGACTTATATTGCTGAGGAACCCCCGAAGCATGTGTTGTCGCCCCGATGAAATATTCTTAGACTAGGTCCCTGGTGTTAGTTATTTTAGGGACATAAAGTGAGAATAACGGGAATGGGTAATTGGGTTATTGTTGGTTGGTGGAATTAAATATAATTATTTATTGTGGGTTGAAAACCCTATATGCTCACCAGGCTCCCAAGCCTGACCCACTCAGTTTTATTTGTATTACAGGAAGTGGCGCAAGGGCATGAGATGGATGAACCATCAAGTTGTTTTGTTTACAAGTTTGTATATGTATATATTTGTTGAATGACTTGTAATGTTATCGTTTATGCTTATTGGTCTGTATCGGAACATGACACCCCGAGTTTTGATTATATAATGAAAATACATTTCTTTTATGAAATGCATTGGTAAACATTTTTTTATCATGTTTTATTTTTGGGAACAAATTCCGCAACTCTTTCAAATCAAAAGGATTTACTTTGAAATTATTTGTGACATCCCCAAAAATCTCGGCCAGAAAACACCGATTTTCAATTATGCTTTAAAAATAATTTCAGAGTAAATCCTTTTGATTTGAAAGAGTTGCGGAATTTGTTCCCAAAAACAAAACATGATAAAACAATGTTTACCAAAGCATTTCATAAAAGAAATGTATTTTTTTCATTATATAATCAAAACTCGGGGTGTCATGTTCCGATACAAACCAATAAGCATAAACGATAACATTACAAGTCATTTAACAAATATATACATATACAGACTTGTAAACAAAACAATTTGATGGTTCATCCATCTCATGCCCTCGCGCCACTTCCTGTAATACAAATTAAAACTGAGTGGGTCAGGCTTGGGAGCCTGGTGAGCATATAGGGTTTTCAACCCACAATAAATAATCATATTTAATTTTCCACCAACCAACAATAACCTAATCACCCATTCCCGTTATTCTCACTTTATGTCCCTAAAACAACTAACATAAGGACCTAGTCAAAGAATATTTCATTGGGGCGACAACACATGCTTTGGGGGTTCCTCAGCAATATAAGTCAAATAAGGTAACCATGAGGGGGATGGAGTACAGCGAATGAACACCCAAGTTCATCAACATCTACAGGTTGCGAACCTGCTAATGTTTCCACAATACTGTCTAGAAAAGTCCGTGGTCGTCATCTAAACTCCGCTAGATGACTAAATCAAACAACAACGAGGCCTCTCATCTATTTATTACACACCAACTATCTACCCATGTTCTACCTAACATATTAGTAGATAAAAATATACATTTTATACATAGTTTAAGAATCTGTATAGCATGCTTTAATCAATACATATTTCACATAACAGATGAGGCACACACACACACAACACGTATTTCATAGAGAATAAATCATCTCTATGAGTTAGAAGAAAGTGAATACAAATTCACACATATAAACAACAATATACTTAATACACTCAAATCATACTTGTATTATTATCGTGTTTATGAAAGGTAGTATACACTCACTTGATCAGAAGATGATCGGACAACACTACGACTTGCAGAAGTAGTAATCCTCAGCAGATCTGGAAGATCTTCACAAAAATCGAACTTCTCGTGGGCAGAGCTTCGGCTCGGGAACCGCACTTCTCGGGATCTTCGGGATCTCGGGACTTGCCTTGGGGCTCGAGAATATTACCGGGGCTTCGGGGTATTTCTGGCATGCAAATCGATGCAAAACGGGAGAGAGAAGAGAGAAAATAGCAAAAGAACTCGGCTGCCCTCGCATCCTATTTATAGGAGGCTAGAGCCTCGGAGTACGCGGGGCGTACTGCTTCGAAACGTCATGGCGTTCGTCATCCGAAGAGCTCGAGTGCGAGGTGCGTCATGCTTCGCTGTACACGGGGCGTACTTCGGATCAGATCGGTAACTCCTTCGGATAATCATCCGAATTAAAGATTAAATTTAAATACAAAATATTTATTAAACTTCGGAAATTCATATCTTCTTCATATGAACTCCGTTTTCGACGTTCTTTATATCCACGCGTAGGTGAGACTACGCTCTACAACTTTCGTTTAGACTCCATCGGCTAATTTTAACTTTATTTTTATTATTTATTTTTAATAGGCCGGGACAGAAAAACTTCGTTATAAATTCATAACTTCTTCGTTTGACGTCCGTTCTCGCCTTACTCTTCATCGCTTCGATACCAACAACGAGATCTTCGATTCTCGTGTAGATCGATTCGATAAATCATAACTTCCTCATACGAAGTCAGATTTGGGCGTTCTTTATATATTCGGAAACCTCGTTTCAACTACTACAACATTAATCAAAGATATCAAGTTTATTTTACACTTAAATTTTGATGCTTATTTTTATTCTTAATTAATTAAACCACATAATTAAGCAATTAAGCACAAAACATATAATACTCAAATAATACAATCTTATTATTTCAAAACGGGTTACAAAGGTTAACCTAGACTATTACATCGCTAAAAATGGCAAGCCCGGAAACACAGGTGTTACATTATTTTAAAAGCATAAATGAAAATCGGTCTTTTCTGGCCGAGATTTTGGGGATGTCACAGTTGGTATCAGAGCATTAGTTTAAGTGAACTAGGAATTTGTAGGATTTCTTGACTTAAACTTAGAATGCTAAGTGGAATTTTGAGATGTGTGTCTGGTATATTTTTAGACACGAGCACTAGTTTATTTTAGGAAAGTTGCCTAAAATGCTTTTATGCTCTAAATGTTATATGTTGCCATATATGATATTATTTGTTCAGATCTATGGTCTGTTGTCGACCGGATCTAGAAACCTTATGTGTGTAGGATACTAAGCATACATCTACGATATTAGAACTAGCATGTAAACGTTTTGGAGTGATAAGGATGATTTGAATATCTATCATGAATGAGGATCTAATTTCACCTTATTCGGTGTATAGATCAAAAATGGTGAGAACAAGAAGTGGAGTTGGAAATGCTGATGAAAACAAGAATCAACCACCAGTGATTGAGCAAATACCTGTCGTAGCAGCAGCACCTGAGCCAATAACCATGGCTGGTGTGCAAATGATGATTCAAACAATGTTGGATCGTCAGATGGATGAAACTAGACGGTTGCTTCAACAGAATCGTGAAGAACTATCAATTGGTGTGGAGGAGCCTGAATTAAATGAAGGGCACTCGGAAGGTGGAAACTTCAGTGGGTCTGTTGGTCAAGCCAACCCACCGATAATTAGGCAAAACAACCATGATGGAAGGAATGATGGAATGGGATGCAAGTACAAAGACTTTCTAACTTGCAAACCATCGACCTTCAATGGAAAGGAGGATTCGATTGGAGTTATGGATTGGATCTCCGAAATGGAGTTAGCCTTCATGACTTGTGGCTGCAGAGGCAAGTTGCAGACTATCTATGCAGTGCGACAATTCTGAGGTGGAGCCGTTCGTTGGTGGAACACTCTAGGGAAGACTTTAAGCCCTAATGAGCCACTACAATTGTCATGGGCCGAATTCTTGGTGCAGTTCAAGCGCAAGTTCTGCTCGGCTCAAAATCTGTTGGAACTAGAGAACAAGTTTTTGACATTGACGAAAGGCAGCATGTCAGTTGATGAATACACCAATAACTTCACCGATAAGATGGAGTTTGCCTTGCGTATCATCCCAGACGAGTTGACAAAGGTGGACCGGTATGCGAAGGGACTCCCATGGGAGTACGAGGTGCCAGTACGTCAGGCACATACTCTAGAGGCAGCTATCTGGGCTGCCAAGTCTGTTGAGAACATGATTAAAGGGAGAACCACCGACAAGGTTGAGGGTGGTGAGAAAAGAAAGTTTGAGGGAACATCTGGTTCCGGTAAGAAAAACAAATTTTCGAAATCTGATTCGAAAAAGTTTGGAGGAAAAGGAGGCGAAGCGAAATGGTGTGATAAGTGTAAGAAAAAGCACTTTGGGAAATGTAGCGAGGATGTAACCTGCTACAAGTGTGGAAAAATTGGGCATTTTTCCAATGATTGTCCGAACAACAAAAGGATGTGTTTTGGTTGTAATGAAGAGGGGCACATTTTGAAAGACTGTCCGAAGAAGAAGGAGGCAGCTAAGCCCAACATTCCACCAAAGCCGAAGGCGAGAGCCTTCCAGATGACACTTGAGGCCGCGAAAGATGAAGATGATGTCGCTTCAGGTACCTTTCTTGTAAACGAATTACCTGCTCAAATTTTGTTTGATTCTGGAGCCAACTACTCCTTTATTTCGCATGAGTTTGGTAGAAAACTAGCTTTGCCTATTAATAGACTAGATAATGCTTTATTAGTCGAAGTTGCTAGTGGCAAGTTTGTACCTGTTAGCCATCGTATGAGAAACATCTTAATCAACCTTAATGGGAATAAGTTTCACGAGGAATTATTGCTTATCGAGCTTAATGGTTTCGACATCGTGTTGGGAATGGATTGGCTTAGCGCCAATGATGCCGAAATATTGTGCAAGAAGAAGATAGTTAAAGTAAACCCGCCTGGGAAGGATTCATTTATGGTGTACGGTGACAAACGGCGAGTAAATTCTGGGATCATTTCCCTAATGAAAGCAAGAAAGTGTTTGACCAAGGGATGTACATCATATTTAGCATTCGTGATCGATGCTAAGAAGGAAAAGAAGGTGATGCAGAGTATTCGGGTGGTGTGTGGTTATCCGGAAGTATTTCCCGAAGATCATCCTGGATTACCACCTGATAGACAAGTTGAGTTCAGAATAGACTTGTTACCAGGGACCACGCCAATAGCAAAAGCACCTTACCGATTAGCACCGACGGAGATGAAGGAGCTAATGATGCAACTTCAGGAATTATTGGACAAAGGTTTCATTAGACCTAGTTCATCGCCCTGGGGAGCTCCGGTGTTATTCGTGAAGAAGAAAGATGGAAGTATGAGAATGTGCATTGATTACAGAGAGCTGAACAAGGCAACAATAAACAATAGATATCCGTTGCCGAGGATTGATGACCTATTTGATCAATTGCAATGTTCGAGCTATTTCTCGAAGATTGATCTAAGGTCAGGATATCATCAGCTAAAAGTGAGAGAGCAAGATATCGAGAAGACTGCATTCAGAACTAGATATGGACACTACGAGTTCTTGGTTATGTTGTTTGGACTAACCAATGCTCCAGCAGCATTCATGGATTTAATGAATAGGGTTTGTAATCCGTTCCTTGATAAATCCGTAGTAGTGTTCATAGACGACATTCTGATTTACTCGAAAAGTCAGGAGGAGCATGACAGACACTTGCGAGAAGTGTTAGAAGTTTTGAAGCAGGAGAAGCTGTATGCAAAGTTCTCCAAATGTGATTTTTGGATTCGTGAAGTCCAATTCTTGGGTCACGTGGTCAACCAAGAAGGGATAATGGTTGATCCAGCAAAGATTGCAGCTGTGATGAAATGGGATCAACCGAAAAGTCCCACGGAGATCCGAAGCTTTTTAGGATTAGCCGGATATTACCGAAGGTTTATCCAAGGCTTTTCTTCGATTGCTACTCCATTAACAACTTTGATTCACAAAGGAGCTACTTATGCTTGGAGTGATAAGCATAAAGAAGAATTCGAGAAGCTAAAGAAGAAGCTATGCGAGGCACGAATACTTTCTTTACCCGATGGAGTTGAAGACTTCGCTGTTTATAGCGATGCGTCTGGGGTTGGATTGGGTTATGTTTTGACCCAAGGAGAAAAGGTGATATCATATGCGTCTCGACAGCTGAAGGAGCATGAAAAGAATTACCTGACTCATGATTTGGAGTTGGCAGCGGTAGTTTTCGCTCTGAAAATATGGAGGCATTACCTCTATGGCATGAAGTGCAAACTTTTCACTGATCATAAGAGTCTCCAATATTTCTTTAATCAGAAAGAATTGAATATGAGGCAACGACGCTGGCTAGAGTTACTTAAAGACTACGAGTGCGAGATACTTTACCACCCCGGTAAAGCTAATGTTGTTGCTGATGCTCTCAGTCGGAAAGTCAATATTGAAAGGAAAAGGCCAAGAGCGTTGAGAATTAAAGTTGTCTCGACCATTATGGAAAGTATAAAGAAAGCTCATAGCGAAGCTGCTGAAAAGAATGACCGAAAGGAGGAACGTTTGGGCAAAACGTTGGTGTTCGGTGTAAACAGTCATGGACTGAAGGTGTTCCAAGATCGGATTTGGATACCTAAGACAGGAGGAGTCAGAGATCTTCTGATGGAAGAAGCTCACAAGACCATGTACTCGATTCATCCCGGTAGCACTAAAATGTATAGGGACCTAAAACCCTACTACTGGTGGCCGACGATGAAGCTTGATGTTGCAAAGTATGTGGCCGAGTGTGTGACTTGTGCGAGAGTCAAGACACAACATCAGAAACCATTTGGGAGTTTAGAGACTTTACCTGTGCCTCTGGGTAAATGGGAAGATATTGCTATGGATTTTGTCACTAAACTGCCCCGAACAAAGAATGGTCACGACATCATTTGGGTGGTCGTTGATCGATTCACTAAGAGTGCGCATTTCATAGCAGCCAAATAGAAATGGTCTATGGAGAAGCTTGTGAATTCTTACGTGAAGGAAATTTTAAGGCTTCACGGTGTTCCGTTAACGATTGTGTCGGTTCATGATAGCCGTTTCACCTCAAGGTTTTGGTAAAGTCTACAAGAGGAATTGGGTACCAAGTTGTGTTTAAGTACAACTTACCATCCACAGACTGATGGTCAGAGTGAAAGAACAATACAAACACTTGAAGATATTCTGAGAGCATGTACCCTGGAATTCCTAGGTAACTGGGATGAACATTTACCTTTGGTAGAATTTTCCTACAATAATAGTTTCCACTCGAGCATAAAGATGGCACCTTATCAAGCTTTGTACGGACAGAAGTGTCGTACGCCGTCTTGTTGGCTTGAGGCTGGAGAAAACCAGTTTATGGGTCCCGAGATGGTCCATCGAACTGCTGAAAAGCTGAAAATAATTAGAGAAAGAATGTTAGCAGCTCAAGATCGTCAAAAGAGCTATGTTGACAACAAGCGAAGGCCAATGACCTTCGAAGTTGGAGATTTGGTTTTGCTTAAAGTCTCGCCGTGGAAGGGACTTATAATATTTGGTAAAAGGGGAAAGTTGAGTCCAAGGTTTATTGGACCGTTTAAAGTTCTTCAGAGGGTTGGTAACGAAGCGTACAAGCTTGAACTACCAGAGGAACAAAATGGAATTCACAACACTTTTCATGTGTGTTATTTGAGGAAGTTCACGGGAGAAGTTCCTGATATAATTCCAATTTCTGAATTGAGAATTGATGAAAACAAAAGGTTGATTGAAGAACCAGAGGCAATTGTTGACCGAAAGACTAAGAAGTTGCGACGCAAAATGGTTGGGTTAGTGCTTGTCCGATGGAAACACACGAATGGGCCGAATCTCACTTGGGAGACGGAGAGTGACATGTTGAGTCGCTATCCGCATTTGTTTGTTGATGTGTGATTCCGGGGACGGAATCATTCTAAGGTGGAGAGAATTGTAACGCCTGTGTTTCCGGGTTTGCCATTTTTAGCGATGTAATAGTCTAGGTTAACCTTTGTAACCCGTTTTGAAATAATAAGCTTGTATTATTTGAGTATTATGTGTTTTGTGTTTAATTGCTTAATTATGTGGTTTGATTAATTAAGAATAAAAATAAGCGTCAAAATTTAAGTGTAAAATAAACTCGTTATCTTTGGATAATGTTTGTAGTAGTTGAAACGAGGTTTCCGAATATATATAGAACGCCCAAATCTGACTTCGTATGAGGAAGTTATGATTTTCTGAAGTTTCGACTTAGCGGTATGCAGCCCGAATTACTCGATTTGAGATCAAGCGGTTTTTAGTCGAATCAATCTAAACGAGAATCGAAGATCTCGTTGTTGGTATTGAAACGATGAAAAGTTAGGTGAGAACGGACGTCAAACGAAGAAGTTATGAATTTATAACGAAGTTTTTCTGTCCCGGCCTACTAAAAATAAATAATAAAAATAAAGTTAAAATTAGCCGACGATGTCTAAACGAAAGTTGTAGAGCGTAGTCTCACAGTCGCGTGGATATAAAGAACGTCGAAAACGGACTTCGTATGAAGAAGATATGAATTTCCGAAGTTTATTAAATAATTTGTATTTAAATTTAATTGGAAAATCCGGCATTATCCGAAGAGGAGTCATCGGACTCATCCGAAGTACGCCCCGCGTAAACCGAGGAATGTCGACACTCGCACTCGAGCACTTCGGATACGTAAGCAATGATGATTTCGGACCAGTACGCCCCGCGTAACACCGTACGCCCCGCGTATTCCGAGAATCCAGCCTCCTATAAATAGGATCCGAAGGCAGCCGACTCTTTTGCTATTTTTCTCTCTTCTCTCTCCCGTTTTGCATCGATTTGCGTGCCAGAAGTACCCCGAAGCCTCGGTAATATTCTCTAGCCTGAAGCAAGTCCCGAGATCCCAAAGATCCCGAGAAGTGCGATTCCCGAGCCGAAGCTCTGCCCGAGAGAAGTTTGATTTTTGTGAAGATCCTCTAGATCTGCTGAGGATTACTACTTCTGCAAGTCGTAGTGCTGTCTGATCGTCTTCTGATCAAGTGAGTGTATACTACCTTCCATAAACACGATAATAATACAAGTATGGTTTGAGTGTATTAAGTATATTGTTGTTTATATGCGTGAGTGTGTGGTTACTTTCTTCTAACGCATAATTATAAAGTATTTTATACGAAATACGTGTTATGTGTATATTTGTGTTATATGTGTGAATGTATATTTACTCTCTTCTATCTCATGGATCTGATTTGTTTTCTATGAAATACGTGTTATGTGTGTGTGCCTCATCTGTTATGTGGAATATGTATTGATTAAAGCATGCTATACAGGTTTTTAAACTATGTATATAAATGTATATTTTTATCTACTAATATGTTGGGTAGAACATGGGTAGATAGTTGGTGTGTAATAAACAGATGAGAGGCCTCGTTGTTGTTTTGATTCAGTCATCTAGCGGAGTTTAGATGACGACCACGGACTTTTCTAGACAGTATTGTGGAACATTAGCAGGTTCGCCACCTGTAGGTGTTAATGAACTCGGTTGTTCATTTGCTGTGCTCCATCCCGCTCATGGTTGCCTTATTTGACTTATATTGCTGAGGAACCCCCGAAGCATGTGTTGTCGCCCCGATGAAATATTCTTAGACTAGGTCCCTGGTGTTAGTTATTTTAGGGACATAAAGTGAGAATAACGGGAATGGGTAATTGGGTTATTGTTGGTTGGTGGAATTAAATATAATTATTTATTGTGGGTTGAAAACCCTATATGCTCACCAGGCTCCCAAGCCTGACCCACTCAGTTTTATTTGTATTACAGGAAGTGGCGCAAGGGCATGAGATGGATGAACCATCAAGTTGTTTTGTTTACAAGTTTGTATATGTATATATTTGTTGAATGACTTGTAATGTTATCGTTTATGCTTATTGGTCTGTATCGGAACATGACACCCCGAGTTTTGATTATATAATGAAAATACATTTCTTTTATGAAAATGCATTGGTAAACATTGTTTTATCATGTTTTGTTTTTGGGAACAAATTCCGCAACTCTTTCAAATAAAAAGGATTTACTCTGAAATTATTTTAAAAGCATAAATGAAAATCGGTCTTTTCTGGCCGAGATTTTGGGGATGTCACATTAAATCATTCACAACGATACGTTTTATAACATCAAGTTACTGATGCGTTTTCATATCATCAATGCACAACCAACTCGTAGTCAACAACTCATATATCTTGGTTTGAAGACTATATGATATTATCATCTCACAATCACTCGTGATAAATTTCATGAAGTGATGCATGTGAGTGTGGGTTTAATCTAATTCTCAAATTTTATTTCAGGGACACTCATGAACGTTGTAGCATACTTTTGCTATGTCTAACTCCTTAGACAGTCTACAAGCCAATTCATAATAGTCTAGCCTCATAACCTAGTTCCAAAGTATGATCGACTATGGATAGTTTGAATAATATTATTATTCTGGAAGTCAAAACATGCAAAAGTGAAACAATAGTAAATAAACGACACAAGACAGTAACTTTACTTATAAACAAAACTCCTTTTATTCAACCATCAAATGTCAATTACAGTTTAGCTATTACAAGTTTCTAAATATTTATCTAATCACTAAAAATTATATGTTCGTTAGCCCAATGCCCCTTGCATGTTGCAAGTGTCTAACCCTACTTTGTCCCTTCGTGAGGGGATCTGCTGGATTATCCTCTGACGATATTCTCTTCACAACGAGGTGTCCTTCTTCGTGAGGGGATCTGCAGGATCTACCATGATCTCTCGGTTCCTTGGTTAAGGAAACCACCCCTTCATTATCGCAGAAAATCTCCGTAGCCTCCTTTATGGATGGTACAACTCCAAGGTCTCTAATGAAGTTTTTCAACCATATTGCCTCTTTTGATGCTTCGCTCGTTACTATGTACTCTGATTCACACGTTGAATCAGCTATAGTCTTTTGCTTGGAACTCTTCCATGTTAGTGCTCCTCCATTTAGGGTAAACATCAAGCCCGACTGAGAGCGCAAATTATCTCTGTCGGTCTGAAAACCAACGTCACAATACCCTGTCACTCTCAAGTCATCACTCCCACCAAGGGTAAGGACCCAGTCCTTAGTCCTCTACGGGTACTTAAGAATGTTCTTTACTACAGTCCAGTGAGTTCTACCAGGATTCCCTTGATATCTACTGACCATGCTCAAAGCAAAGGCCACTTCAGGGCGAGTACAAGTCATAGCATACATGATTGAGCCAACTGCGGAAGCATATGGTATTCGACTCATCTCTGCTATCTTAGCCTCTATACTCGGACTCTGAGTCTTACTCAGTTTGGTATTGCTTTGGATATGAAAGTCATCTTTCTTGGAGTTCTCCATGCTGAAACGCTTCAACACCTTGTCCAAGTAGGTACTTTGACTAAGTCTTATTAATCTTTTACAACTATTTCTCAATATTCTTATCCCTAGAATATAGGCAGCTTCTCCAAGGTCCTTCATAGCAAAACACTTCCCAATCCAGGACTTCACTTCCTACAAGGTTGGGATGTCGTTTCCTTTGAGTAGTATGTCATCCACATACAACACCAAAAAGCATACTATACTCCAACTAGCTTTAACATATACGCAGGACTCATCTTCGCTTCTCAAAAAACCAAACTTTTTGACTTTCTCATCAAAACAAAGATTCCATGTGTGAGACGCTTGTTTCAATCCATAGATGGATTTCTCAAGCTTACACACTATATTAGGGTACTTTCCAATAACAAAACCCTCTGGCTGACACATGTAAACATCTTCAGCCAACTTTCCATTAAGGAAAGTTGTTTGGACATCCATTTGCCATATTTCATAGTCATGAATTGCGGATATGGCTAACATAACCCTTATAGATTTAATCTTCTCTACTGGTAAGAAGGTATCATCATAGTCAACTCCCTGAGTTTGAGTAAAGACCTTCGCAACCAGTCGTGCCTTATATGTGTGTACTTTCACATCCATGTCGGTCGTCTTCTTGAAGATCCATTTGCACCCAACTGTCTTGCGACCTGGTACATTGTCAACCAAGTTCCAAACTTGATTGTCATACATGGATTGAATCTCTTTGTCCATAGCCTCTTTCCATTTAGCAGACTAGGGGCCTGCCATGGCTTCCTTGCAGCTGTTAGGTTCATCCAGATTTATCAATGTACTATCACTGATAAATGTATCACCTTCAGCTGTTATATGAAAACCATATAACACAGGTGGAACACTAACTCTACTGGAATGTTTCAGAGGTACGGACTCGTCAATCAGTTCAACAGGAGTTTCCTCCTCGGGTTGAGAGCGAGTGTTTGAGGTTCCTTCATCACTTAACTCTTGAAGCTCTTCAAGGTCAATTTTCCTCCCACTGTCCTCTTGGCATATGAGTTCTATCTCTCTCGAAAGAATCCTCTCCTCACAACGAAGACAACATTGTCACTCGGTCTATAGAAGAGATATCCAAAGGATTTCTGTGGGTAGCCGATGAAAATACATCACTCACTACAAGGTTCGAGCTTGTCCTAAGTCTCTCATTTTACGAAAGCCTCGCACCCCCAAACTTTGATGTGATCCGACGAGGGAACCTTCCCTTTCCACATCTCGTGAGGTGTTTTGGTAACCTTCTGAGTAGGGACTAGATTAAGGATATGGGCGTCAGTATCTAAGGCATACCCCCAGAATGAGATAGGTAACGAAGCTCGACTCATCATGGAATGAACCATGTCCAATAAGGTTCGATTGTGCCTCTCAGCCACACCATTCAACTACGGTGTCCTAGGTGGCGTCAACTGTGAAACAATGCCACATTCCTTAAGATAGTTGTGAAACTCGATACTATAATACTCACCACCTCGATCGGATCGGAGCATCTTTATCTTCCTGCCCAACTGATTCTCCACTTCCTGCTTAAACTCTTTGAAGTTTTCAAGGTATTCTAACTTATGCTTGATTAAGTAGATATAGTCATATCTGTTGTAATCATCAGTAAAATTCGCATAGAAGCGGTTAGCATCCCTTGTAGCGGATCTGAAGGGTCCACACACATCGGTGTGTATGAGATCCAAAAGACGTTCACCCTTTTCACAAGTACCAGTGAAGGGTGAATTGGTCATCTTTCCAAGCAAACAATATTCGCAAGTGTCATCCGATTTTATGTCGAATGACTCAAAGACTCCATCCTTTTGGAGTTGGGCTATGCGCTTCTTGTTGACATGTCCAAGACGACAATGCCACAATCATGTGTTGTCCAAACTATTGGATGAATCAATATTCAACACATTATTTCCTAAGTTATATATAACCATCACAGTTTCATATATACCATTACAAGAAAATGCTTTAAAATAAAATACACCATTATAGAAAGCATTTATAGAACTAATTTCATTATCAAATGAAAATATAAAACCTTGTTTACACAAACCATGAAAAGAAATAATGTTTGTCGCCATATCAGACAAGTAACAACAATTATTCAAATATAAATATAAACCACTACTAATAAATAAAGAATATATACTCCAATCTTTGTCACAGGCGACACTTTCCTATTCCCCATGATTAAGTTTATCTTCCCGTGCTCCACATCCCTACTTCCTTTTAGTGCCTGCAAATCAGAACAAATGTGAAAACCACAACCTATATCAAGGACTCAAGAATTAGCATGTGATGAGTTATTAGAAAGAATAGCGTAAATACCTGCGAAGGTGGGCTTTATCTTCCCATCCTTAATGTCCTGCAAGTATTTGGGGCAGCTTCGTTTCCGTTGTCCTTTTTCATGACAATGGAAGCACTCTGCTTTCTTTAGAGTGGTAGAGGGATTAGCAAAACCAGTTTTGGTCCCACTAGAAGAGGATCCATCAAGATACTTTCCATTGCGGCTCTTAGAAGGAGCCTTCCTTTTCTTCCCTTTCCCATGTCCTATTGCCAGAACAGGGGTAGCAGTAGTAGGAGTAGGTACAACTGACTTGCCTTTCAAGTTGCTTTCTGTAGTTCTTAGAAGGTCTTGAAGCTTGCTAAGAGTGACCTCCTCCTTGTTCATATCATATGTCATACGAAACTGATCATAACAAGAAGGCAACGAATGTAGGATGATGGGAATAGCCAACTCTTCATCGAAGTTCAGATTCAACTTCAGCATATGATCCACATATCTCTACATTTTATGCAAGTGGGTCGTGATGGACTCTCCATCCTTCATTTTGGTTGTGATCATGGAGGCAATGATCTCATACCTTTTCTGTTTATCACTTTGATGGTACATTTCCATCAAATCTTGTTGCATTTCGTAGGGCCAAAAGTCCTCATAGGACTTTTGAAGCTCAGGAGTCATGGTAGCAATGATAATGCATGACACCTTTGTCGCGTCCCTCTCATGAACATTCCTCAATTTGCTCGAGAGTACCAGTTTGTTCATCAATCTCCTTCAGCTCTTTATCGAGAACATATTCTTTGTCCTCGTAGCAAAGGGCCATACAAATGTTTCTAATCCAATCGTTAAAGTTTGACCCATCGAAGATAGTTCTCCCAACCAACTTCATGAGGGAGAATGAGATAGAAGGGTTGGAGCCCGAAACATTGTTTGGGATAGACGTCTGAAAAGAAAAGAGCAAAGTTTATATTCGATGAGAATCCTTAATATAAACCCAAATGAAATATTAAGGCTAGGACCCAACACAATATTTTACAATTCCGAAGAGGGATGTCGTAATCCAATTGAAAATATTTTAAGGTAGGTAAATGACGATTTAGCAATTTCCACCATAAAAAACGAAATTGATTATTAAGTTTTAAATTGGATTGAACTTCCTAGATTATTTTGAGATTCATTGAACTTTTCAATGGCATGTTTAAATCTCGATTATGCCCTTCAAGTTTATGACTGGGATGTCGAGGTTCACAAATAAGGTGTGAATAACCATGCAAATATGCTTGGTACTCTTAATGTTACAAATCAGCTAATCAATACGCCAGTTAAACACACACGCTCCATTGATCTATGATTAACATCAAGCTACCCTTTGCCACCCTTGCCAGTCCCAAATTAGTGTGCCAGTTAACCACACACACTCCACTAACAACTTAGCAAGATGCAAAGTGCAATTTCATGGAATAGCACCATTTTCACATTTTTCCTAAAGTAACTAAGATTGGGAATTTAATAAAACATTTAGTTACTTATATAATTATCATTATAATTATAACAAAAATTAATGTGCTATCCTACCCGTTCGGCTAACGACCCTCCACCAGTCAAGGAAGCAGTGGGTGACAATGGACACCCATTAACCCACCATTTTATAGGCAGTAACCTTATACTCCCCCTTATAGACCGACTTCGTGAATGAGACCTACTAACGGTAAGACTCACTTGTCTTATACATACATATATATATATATATATATATATATATATATATATATATATATTGTTAAACTTATAATATTATAATAGTATAAGGGTTGAATTTTAAACTTTTAAAATTCTAAGGTTTAGAATTAAATGTTTCATAAGTGAGACTTTACAAATTTCAAAACTTGAGGGCAAGTTAGATAACTCTTCAAAACTTTTGGTTTCCATAACTTATGAAAACGTATGAGTTTTAATGTTCATGAATGAGACTTTTCATATAACTTAAGGACAAGTTATAAAACTCACTTCAAGAACAACCTAGATCAATTTTAACTAACAACATTATCATATAATTTACCAATGATCTAATCTACCTCATATAGCAAGGAAATTCATATCAAATAATACAAATAATTATCTTATTATCTTAAAATTTGACAATTGTCCTTTAATTAGATGAGGATCATCATTCCAAATCAGAAAATACAATTTTTTTATGATACAAAATAGTTTGTGGTAATGACCCTAATCCAATTCTGGCCAAAAACTCGAAATTCTGCAAACAGAAGCTTCTGCTCGACGAGTGCATGAACTGGACTCGTCGAGTTGCCCTTTTAGTTAGTGAACTTGTCGAGTCAGATCATTGAACTCAACGAGTTCATCAGTCAGAGGCCATAAAATCTGTTTTTTCAGCTTTAAAAAATAACCAAACATCAAATATAATAGAAAACAATCCTAGTCTCTGACACCACTGTTGGGTTTTGAGCACTATAACACTCCTATGGTGCATATGCAACCCTAGTTGCTTTGGATCTAAGTTTTCTCTAATTATACATGCAATTTCAATTTTCCAAAGCATACATCCTAACAAGCATACAATAGGGGATATATAACATAAAAACAAAGTTAGATGAATACCTCTTGATGTAGTTTGTAGTTCTTGGCCTTAAAAAGCTTTAGCACCTTAAGTGTGATGCCTCTAATGTGTCATAAACACCAAATGCAAGAGGAGGCTTGAGAGAGTAGGCTAGTTAGCTCAAAATCAGTTATCAATCTCTTAGAATGAATGGACAACCGATTTTAGGGCAAGGGGTTTGATTTTATAGAGTGACAAATGCTAGGGTTTCATCTATGCAAACCCTAATGCACCATGACCCTTCATATTTCTTAGGCTCCATGGGTTAAACCTCCATAGATTATCATATTGGTTTAGCCCATCCTAATGAATCTTGGATCATTGGCCCACACTATAAGAATCATTGGTTTACTTAATCAGTCGCCGTATATTTAATCTGTCTTTTTTTATCACTAAATTAATTCTAAATTAATTCTTGATCAATACTAAATAAATAATATGATTTCCCAATTAATATATTATACTGATAATATATTAATAAATCACAAATAACCTTTTTCTCAGAAGTCCATCCTATCAAATTGCTATGGTGAAGGCAACCCAAAAAAACCATGCTACTATCGGGTCAAGTACCTACCAATTGTAGTTATGGGCTTAGACACTTAATCCAACAGTTTAGCAGGTCGAAGGCACCAATGCCGACCCATGATCTGTTATGTTAGTTTACCCGTTGTCTGTGTGACACTAGTATGTTTATGTGCTTGTGTAACATCCGGATTCCCAGGTATAATATTTTATTCTTTTATTTTTGGAAGTTGTGAGGAGACTCGGCGAGTTGGTGTTTAAACTCGCCGAGTATGGTCGCGGATTCGTATCCGGGTTCACAGTCGGAGTCGGCAAGTTCATGAGTGGACTCGGCGAGTCCATGCTGCTTAATGAAACCCTAATTTCCTGGGTTTGGGACCTATTTAAAGGCCCTTAAGGCCGTCATTTGCGGCTACCAAACCCAAGAGAAAAACCCTAAGGGATCTAGAGCGTTTGTGAGGAAGGAGAGGCCATTCTTGATCCTTTTGTTGGTGTATTTGCATGAAGGAGGTGACCAAGGCAAGAGGAGGCTGAAGGAGGTGCGATTTTGGTGACTTCTAGATTCATAGAGATCATTTTGAGGTATTTGTTCGGACCTTCTTCAGTTTTGGTGTTGATTCTTAGTGTTAGGGTTTTCTAACCCCTTTAGAGGATGGGTAAGTGGAGCAATTGGTCCCTTCTCAAGTCTATGCATTGGATCTGGACCCAAAGAGGTCCAGAGACCTTAACCCTTGGAGCTTTATGAGTCATTTTGGGAGCCATGAGCTTGGGATGTGATTTTTGGGGCTAAATCACCAAGTTAGACCATTTAGATGTTATATGAGTGTCAAGGTCTGAACTTTACATGATTATCTTGCTTGGGAAGGCCAGATATATGAATTTAAGGAACAGATCTGACCTCAGGAGGTCTATGGAGTTTGTGCATCGCATGAACTCGCCGAGTCCAAAGATCAGACTCGGCGAGTAGGATGAGGGTTTCCCGTAAATCACTCAGTGAGTAGACTTGCCGAGTTGGGGAAATAACTCAGTGAGTCAGGGAGAGTTGGGGGGACTGGAGTTCAAGGCGGAACTCGCCGAGTTGTTCTTGAGACTCGGCGAGTTGAGTCGGGGTGGCCCCGCAATTCATGCCAGGTGTGACTCGTCGAGTACGGGGAAGGACTCGACGTGCCAAGAGAGGGACTAAGAGAGTTAGTGGACACGTGTAGACTCGCCGAGTCGCCCAAGTGCACTCGACGAGTCGGGTCAAAGTTTGACCATTGACTTTTGTTGACTTTTAGGGTTTGGTCAACAGTGAGGCCTTTAAGCCAAGAGAGGGGTAAAATGGTCTTTTACCCTTCTGAGGGTGTTAAGAAAGGTTTGATTATAGTTATATTTATGAGATTATTTACTTTTAGTGATTAGGCGGAGGCTAGATCACATTTCTACCGAGTCAGAGACTTACGGAGACACTTGAGGTGAGTGTTCTCACTATACGTTACCTAGAGTTGTATTATGTGTTGACCAGAGGGTCTTACGTGTTATGTAAAAGATTATATGCCATGTGATATATGTATGTTGTATGATGTTATAGACCGGACCGGAGGGTCCAACGAGCTATGACCGGACCAGAGGGCCCAACTAGCTACGGGACTGGAGGGTCCCGCTGAGACACATCGACCAGAGAGTCGTATTATAGCCTCAAGTGTCGTATGTGTTGTATGCGGTATTTTGGGGAACTCACTAAGCATTTATGCTTACAGTTGTTGTGTTATGTGTTTCAGGTACTAGCGAGGGCCGTGGTAACGCGCCGGTGTGACTCGTACACACTAGAGAGAGAGTTTGATTTTATGATCTTGGGATGTGTTATGTTTCAAAAACTAATATTGGAAATATTTGACAATGTTTTTATATGAACTTGGTTGATGAAAAATGAAAATTTTGTTTTGAAATTTACGTTGTTACAGCTTGTGTGTTACTGCGTGGGGCCCGATGATTATCCTGTATGCTACTATATGTTTTTAGATATGAACTATATGTGGGTAGGGCCTGTTGTGCAAGCTAGGGAGGGGCTCGTTATACTCATTGGGCTAGGCCCGTTATGCGAGTTAGGGCGGGGCCCGTTATGCGAGTTAGGGCGGGGCCCGTTACGCTCATTGGATGGGGCCCGTTATGCGAGTTAGGGCGGGGCTGGTTATAATCGTTTGGCAGGGCCCGTTTTGTGTTCATGTTTGGTATGTGGTATCTTAGGGAACTCACTAAGCTTTGTGCTTATGGTTTTCAGTTTATGTTCTAGGTATTTTGGTTTTCAAAAGGAAGAGCTCGGAATGATTTTAGAGCACACACCACATGTTTCTGCATTCTGTGATTTACTCTGATCTGATGATGTTTTGATAAATCTCAATTAACCTAGTTTTATGTAAATTTTATGTATTAACGATTTATTAATCTAAAAATGAAAATTTTATGTCAATATTTTTGGGACGTTACAAGTTGGTATCAGAGCCTTGGTTTGAGGGATTCAGGAACACTCTCTGGTGAGTCTAAACTTAAACTGAGGATTTGGTAAACTTTTTCATATATATATATATATATATATATATATATATATATATATATATATATATATAAAGTGATTTTTCTAAAAGAAGAAAGGGTGTGTTACGTGCAATCAACCGAGCTCAAGTAAGTTTCTCCCAAAATATCCATACACGGTATCTGTTATGATTTGATTTATGAATCTATGAATCGCATGATAGTTAGGACTAAGGATCTGCTCAGTTTTTGCATGGTAGAATTCTAGGAGAGATGCCCTTGTATGACTGTATTTTGAGCTCATAGACTTGCATGCTAGTTCTAATTAGACAATGATAGGTTGGCCTGATGTGTGATGCCTGGTAGTCTAGGAAGCATGGGATGTTGGATTAGGTATAATATGTATACATTAGGCAATCAGTTGCAGGGGTGGGAGCTCCTAGTTTGAGTATGTAGGATTGGATGCTTGTGATTATTATGTGGTTTGGAGTGTTACTGCACAAATGTTGCTTGATTTGTGCTTTGTGGAACTCATAAGTGATGTGAGTTAGCTATTGAGTGAATATGTCTAGTCACGTGTGGCAAAGGTTGGATAATCTTAGAGTCATGGATTTGACCTTATTGTGTAGCTCTCGTCTGAGTCTAACCATTGTAGGGATGAGTCTGTTACTCGAAGAATTATGTAAGCTTCGTTGCATGTAATTATGTTCATAAGGTAGCTAACTGACATTATTAGGAGTTCTTCAACAACTGATGGCAGGGTGAGGTCAGGAACCTAGGAAAGCCTAGGGATTGCTTCAAAAGGTTTTGTTGCGTCGGTTAGCGAGTGCTTGGTGTATGGAATGCGAAAGTGACATAGAGGGTTCAGGAGTATTCTTGAGGAAAGTACGGATAGGTGTGGAAGGTAGTATTTGGCCCATACTACTGAAAGCACAGGATCCATAATCGAATTGAGGAGAGTCTTGGAGAATCTAGGGAGCCTATGAGATGAAGATTCTTGGGTATGTTATGATCGTTCACATGTGGTTTATGGTATGGTGTTGAGCACTCACAAAGGGGGTTCAGGTTTTGGTTTCGGCTTAGGTGCAGGTACTGAGCCGATCGATGCACTGACGCGAGAGTTCGCCTCATTGGTAATTACTCGCGGAATTTTGGATTGGACCTCAACGATCTTCGTTTCAGTCAAGGAAGGAAGGAAGGGATTTTAGAACTCTTGGATGGTCATCTATGGGCCTTTCGGGCCGATATTGTATTAGGGCAGTTGGGGGCTTATCTGGAGCTCAAATCTTGTGGATCCCTAGAATCCTTCAGGAAGGAGGATCCTGTTGTTAATTATTGTCATTTGGGTTCGGAGGTGAGTTTTGCACCATGTTGTCAGGAGGAGGAGGTCAGGATCCCTTCAGATGTTTTTGTAGGTATGTTATCTTCTGCTTTCTTCTGGTTTGTTATCATAAATCAGTATTGCTTCGAAATTTTGCTTGGATCTGGGGAAGTAATATCTTGTGTTGGTTCTATGTTATTGTCTGGGTCAGCAAGGATTGTTATATGCCATTGTTCATGCCGAGGCTCTCCAATGAATCATTTGTGAGTTGTATCTTGTTGAACAAGTTGTAGTGCGTTCGATTGTTGTTCTGGGTCTTTGTCGGGATCATTTCAGCGGTATTGTTTGACAGATCTATGGTTGGAATTGCGGGTTACGTCTCCAGTGGAGTCAGGGTTTGATTATTTTTATCTTTTGAGCTGGTGGGATCGACAGTCGTCTATGGAAGAGATTTTGGGGTTCAAACACTATCGTTGCTAGGAGAGGGGCGGTAGCAGGAAGATGGTGGTGTCAGTTTCATGAGTTGTTATGTCATTGGAAATGTCAAGGGAGTTGTACGATCACATGGGTTGTAGACAGTTAGAGCTCAGTGGTCCTTTGAGAATGGAAGTGGTGGAGAATCGGTCAGAGTTTCCGGGAGGTGGATCAGGTGTGGAAATAGGGAAAGTTTCGCATCTTGGGAAGGAAGAGAGACGACCCAAGTGGCCATTTAGATTGAGGATTGTGTAAGTGGGAGTTTAGGGAACTCCCAATAGCCGGCCAACATCTTCTTTATTTACGCATAGCAGGCTTGTGGTTGAGTTCAGGCTGAGGGTTTCAAAATTCAAAGTATGACCCGAACACCTGCTTGGGTAATTCAAAGTATGACCCGAACACCTGCTTGGGTAATTATTCACTTTCAGCATTGGTTTTGGTGGCATCAACTTTGTTGGGCTATTATGATTGGTTGGAGCCACAAGGGGCAAGATAGCTTGGGTAATTATTTCCAGAAGAGGCTTTCATTCGGAAGTCGCGTGGGGCGAATGTGTGTGTCTTTTGACTAAGAAACCGGGCATGAATCTGGTTTTTCAGTTGCTGGCAGACAAATTGGGATTAGGGAGGTCTCAATTTCTTTTGGAAAGTAGCTACAGGGCATCGAGGTAAGTCAAGGTGGTATTAGTGATTTGGGATTCGTATGTGGAGTCGCTTGTTAATTGGAAAATATGGTAATTCATTTGCAGCTTGGATTGGATAATCTCATAGTAAATGATTTGACCCTGTTGCGCAGCTCTCGTCTAAGTCTAACCGTTGAAGGGACGAGTCCTCTACTCGAAGGATTATCTGAGTCTTTTGTCAAGTATAAGTGTTCTGCAGCAGTATATGGTCATGGATTTTGTTCCCAATGGGAGCATCAAGATAATCAAGGGTTAGGAGCGTTTTGTTTGGTCTGGAATTCAATGGGGGGTTTTGGCATGGTAGCGATTCAGTATGGGCAGTCTGCCGGGGACCAATTTGAGACTTTAGAATTCGGGTTTCAGGTAAGGTAGAAATGTTTTTCTGCAAGGGATTAAGGATTCATTCATCATCGGGTTTGGAAAGGTCTGCTATGGTTGGGTTCGGTAGCCGCGGGAAGGTCATCTGTGTTCGGGGCTATGGTTGCATTCTTCAGGTGGTTTGGGAGCCTAGGATGGTAAGGAATGATTTCGAGGACGAAATCTAATTCAATATGGGGAGAGTTGTAACACTCAGAACCTTGTGGATCAATTGTAAGGAATGAATCCCATTTTGAGGACTGGACACGGCGTGGTGTTGGAACCAACACGATCTGTCTAGTTAAGGAAAAGTATGGTTCTCATTAAGGTCAACACGGCGTGTTGGAAGCTGGGAAAAAAACCCTAATTTTTAGGATGTTGCACCCTATATAATCTCTTTAAGCCCTAAGGGCTGGTCTCCTTACCGACCTCCATTGTCACTAAAAACCTAAAATTGATCCTTAAGTCTCTTGTTGGTTTTCTTGAGCTATTAAGAAGTTCTTAATGCTCATCGTTAGTCTTTATGAAGGAAGAGGAGATAAAGTTGCTTTGTTTGGGGAAAAGGCCTTAGATCCAGAATCATTGTAACACCCCGGTTTTCAGGTATTTTCAAATTCATCCCTTGGTTTTAAATTATAAGTAAATTCGGAACCTAAGTCCAATATTTATGCCTTGAAGCCCTAGTGACATTATGGTAATTTGACCTGGAGGAGTACGCTGAGCGTACATGTGTGTACGCTGAGCATACCAGGGTGTGCCCTAGTATACTAGGCGTACACTCACAGACATTTTTCCTAACCCTAATCTTTGAGTGTGCATTTGGGATCGCAAGTGTGTGCTTTTTGGTGTGTTCTTGGTGTGTTAGAAGAAAAAGAAGATTCTTGGAGAAGCCTTGGTGAGGGAGCAAATTGTGGATCTGGGATTCTTACCTTCTTAAGAAGCTCCAGAAGGTAGACAACTTCAATCTTGTCTTGTTTTTATTTTAGATCTTTCCATGAGAAAATTATGTGTTCTTAGTCCCTTTTCTTGGTGTTAATGAGTATGTGCTACTCTAAGACCAATGGATCCGTCCTTCATGAAGAAATAAGGTGCAATAAGTATAAAAAATGCTATCTTGGCTCTTTTGGTGCATGCATGAGGTCTTTAGTGGTTAAGAAAAGCTAGAATATTGGTGTTGGGCCTTATTAAGACATTCATAACCGTAAAGTTGGAAACTTTATGGTTTGGAACACCTCTTTGGACCTGGATCTGAAAGATGGACATTGGACTGAATGGAATAAGCTCTTAATCGAAGTTTTTCATGGCCACCGTGTACGCTGAGCGTAGGTGGTCTATGGCGTGGCTCTGGGTCAATGTAGAGTACGTTGAGCGCACAGCTGGGTATGGTCCGTGTATGCAGCCTGTTTGGTTTTTGAGTTTGGGCTTCAAGATTTGGGCCACCTTTTGGGCTTGGATGCTTGGGCCCTTATTGGACCATCTGATTATGGATGTTTTAGGCAAAGTGAAGTGTTGGACCTTAGAGTAAGGACCAAATAGGAGTTGGGCCCAATTTTGAAAATTGGGCCAATTATCGGGTCTTGAATGATTATTTATTGTTGGGCCTTTTTGGATCAAGATTTCGGCATCGTCCTTAGCCCATCTAGGTAAAAGGGTAAAGTGGCCATTTACCCTAAGTATGGATTATTAGTCAAGGATTGTAATCTAATTATTAATTGGATGATTATTTTGTTGTGTTAGTGTAAGATTTTAGTGAGCTAGTAGCCAGAGGCTTTCAGGGTGATTCTGTAGTGTGAGGTGAGTCTTCCTCACTGTACTTATGGGTCGAAGGCACCAAGGCCTGCCCTTTGGATTGTTATCCTGATTATCATACGATTGAGTATTGTAGTGGCCTGTTAGATTGGTATCCTAGTAGATAAGATGATGTTATGCTTAGTGATTTCTAAGATCTGTCTGTTTGTTATAGGCCGGTTAATTGTATGATTATCTATTATATATGTGTGTCGACACGGTGTATTTATGGTTCAGTTGAGGTGGTCCTACTTTGTGCTGAATGCCAACAGACCCAGGGCGTCTCAGATAGACTGAAGGCCAGGGGGCGTACCAGTCATGCCGATGGTCGGGAGAACAGTCCAGATGGGCTGAAGGCCCGATGAGGCGTACCAATCATGTTAAAGGTTCTGTGATCGTACCAGGTAGACTATAGGTCGATGGGGCATTCCAGTCATATTGAAGGCTCCGTATGCATGTTGTTTATTGTAATTATTATGGTTTTGTGGTGTGTTGGTATTTTGGGAGAAACTCACTAAGCTTTGGGCTTACAGTTTTGGGTTATATTTCAGGTACCTCAGATGATCGTGAGAAGGATAAGGCTTGATCGTGAGCCTCCTCATGTTTTATTTGTGATTTTTGGAATGCTTTGATAATACACATGTTTTGGAAAACTATTTTGGTAAACAAGTGACAATTTGGGATTGTTTTAAAAGTTTAAATTTTTGTGAACATTTTGGATGTTACAAATTAGTATCAGAGCCTTGGTTTGAGTGAATTGGATGAAACACTAGTGTGAGTTAAGTCTCAAACTAAGTAAAGAAAATTTTTAAAAACAATTTTCAAAAGTTTTGAAAATAATCAAGGAGGATGCGATGTGTAGATCCGTCGGATCCAGTAAGTAGACTCCAAATTACCACACTATTATTTGACATTGTGATATGCTAGAACAGCATGCTAGTGGGCAAGGGATCTTCTAGAATTTGCATGATAGAATTTCCTGATTTTATGATGCCTGATACCCTAGGCTTCTTCTTATATGGATTTGACATCATTACTGTAGTTGCTTAGTGTATGCATCATGGTTATGCATAACTAAGATTCTAAAGCCTAAGAATGTTTTATTTGTCCTTATTTTATGTTCTTGTTTGATGAAGGGCTTAGGGTAGGATCAGATATTCGACTAACAATGAGGTCCAGTGTTATGTATGACTAGCATACACGAGTGCTGCAGGGTTGGTGGAAGTTTCATGGATAGGTTGTGTGGGCTCAGCCGTCTAGTTTCAAGATGATTAGCCTTTCCCCTAAGGTGTGAGGATTGAGTGAATGTTTATATGCTACTATGTATCGTTAGGGTTGTTGTGATGATCATCTGGAACAAATACGGGTAGGTGTGGAAGGTAGTATGGGCTCATACTACTAGAAGCATAGGACCCGTAAGCGTAACAAGGAAGTCACAACATTGGGAGTTGGTTCCCTGTCTTGATATGCATGTTACATGATATTCCCTGGTTTATTTTCAGTATGGTGATGACGAGACTGGATTCGGATCGGGATCAGGAGCTGGTAGTCAGGGTGTGTGTTAATACGTTGTTGCGCACGTATTAAGAAAATAAATTATCACTGATGGTTGCACTAAAAATACAGCACAAGGAAGCAGGGTCGAATCCTATAGGACACAACCTAATGGTCAATGCCTTTTTGCATCATGCACAATCTAGTCAAGATAGAAATTATTAAGAAGGGGGATTTAAATTAAACTAAAAACTAAAAATGCAGTGATGCTAAAGTTAAACGAAAATCAATATTAAAAGGAGAATTTAGTGGTATTACGACTTTCCTAATCATGCAATCAACCCATATCTGATTATTTGAGATGCGTTCTATCTAAGCTGGTACTCAGAAAAAGTAACAAGCTTTAGTAATTTCTCTTTTACCTAAATTAGTTAATCAAAACAAGTTATTCAATTAACCCTAACTTTTTACTGTTCAATTAAACAAGCTTTTAATTAAATCAGAAAAATTGCATTAAGTTCTGTGTAAAATTCCAACAATATCCAATACTTCTAACAATCTCAGAAGCGTAAAGATATGATTTTTACAGTTTATACTAGAGTTAAATCCCAAAACGAAACCAGTCTGATACTTGTTACTTTTACCAATTGACAAAAACAATTACGGATTCTATTAACTGATTAACTAGAATGATAAAACCCTAGCTAGGTGATCAGGATAATAAGAATTTAAAACCAAACATTCATTAAGAACAACACAGAAGAATCTAGTTACAATCACAAATCAAAAACCAGATCTAATGATCAATCACATGAAAAGTACTTGTCTTTGCAGAACTGAAAACTAAGCTTTTAGCCCGACATGGCTAAAATCTGATAAAAACAAATGAAAAGAGACATCAAACAACTAATCTTACTAATCTACTTGAAGGAGATGATCCACAGTCTTTAGAAAACGTATTTTCGACGTTTGGTACCTTTAGAATCGCCAACTTAGGTTACTAGAAGGTTATGATGGTCTATTTATACATACAACAGCAAAAACAATGTGCATGCGATTGCATGTTTTGAAGTTGCAATCGCATGTTTTGAGAAAACACGCCACGCGGCCTTTTTAATGAAGTAGGATGCTATGTTGGCACTTTTTTGGAATTCTAATGAAAGACGTGAGCTAAACATTATTTAAACAGATGACATGAAAATGTACAAAATATGATGCTAAAATGATAATAAAAACTACCTTATAAGATGCATAAAATGACATCTAATAGTGGGTCAGCTACGTTTGATGACAGGATTAAGGAGATTCTCCGGGAGGAGGTTGTGGCTATTGTTAGGGATCAGATACCGTAGTTATTTGAGTCTATTAAAAATGTGATGATGGAGTTCTTTGATGACAGATACGCAGCCATTTCTGAAACTATTGTTGTCGCAACCTCCACAACCATTGCACCTATGGGTGTTGGATCGGGTCGACTTTTTTAGTATCGCGACTTTGACAATACGAAGCCCCTGACTTTTAATGGAGTTCAAGTGTAACGCCCGGGTTTCAGGGCTAAGCATATTTGTCAATGTAATAGTCTATGTCAACTATTTTAACTCTTTTTGAAGTAATAAAGATGAAATATTTGAGTATTATGTGAATTGTGTGTGTTTATGTGCTTATTATTTAATTATAAATGTATAATTAATAAAGAATAAAAATAAGCGTCAAAATTAAAGTGTGAGATAAGCCCGATATCTTTACATAAAGTTGTAGTGGTCGAAACAAGGATTCTGGGGATATAAGGAACGCCGAAATCCGAGTTATAACGAAGAAGTTATGACCCGTCGAAGTTTCGCGACAGAACCGGCACGATACCGGGAAGCGTAAATAGTGAATTTATGAGAGAGCGAGATTTAGCCTTAGCGATCTAAACGAAAGTCGTAGAATATGTTAAATTAAGAACATCGATAAAAAGAACGCCCAAATCTGACGTCGTATGAAGAAGTTATGATTTTTCGAAGTTTCGAAATAGCAGTGTACAACCCGAAATTCGAATATTAGATCGAATGATTTTTAGCCGACACAACCTAGACGAGAATCGAAGATCTCGTTAAAAGTAGTGTAACGAGAAAAAGATGGGCGAAAACGGACGCCGGATGAAGAAGTTATGAGCATTTAACGGACTAATCCTGTCCCGGTCTGTTAATAATATAAAATTTAAAATCGAGTCAAAATTAGTCGACGGAGTCTAAACTAAAGTTCTAGAGTACGTTCCCACCTTCGCGTGGATATAAATAACGTCAAAAACGGAGATCGTATGTGAAAGTTATGATTTTTAGAAGTTAAGAGTGCAATTTGCGAAATCTGATGCTAGAACGATGACGAGGCAAAATCCCAGTCGTCGCTTGCTAATCACGGCTCGCTTCGGATGGAGGACACGTCGCCTCTCGGACGCCTAACGTTCTCCTTACGCGTCGCGTGCGAGGTCGGAACGCCTCGCGTACTTCAGCCTCCTGCGGTCCAGCTTGAGCCACGTCGCACCCTTCGGAGACTGCCACCTGCTGATCTTATCCGAGCCATTACGCCAAGCGTAGGTCCGAGGTACGCCCAGCGTACCGAGGCCTCGCAGGCTATATAAAAGGCCGAAGGCAGCTTCATTTTTCACACCAAAATCCATTCTCTCTCTAGTTACTTTCTCTCTCTACAACCCCAAACCCCCTTTAAACCCTAGAAAAACCCCCTAGCACCCTAAGGAAGCCCCGAGGCTCCCGGAGTCCCGAGATAAAGGAGTCTTTTGGTTTCGAAACGCTGCTCCAATTAAGTTCCGGTTTTCGATAAAATTCGCTGTAAGTGAGCTATGTTTACGCAATTTTTAATATAGCTTTCAAATAATTAGAGGAATGTTATTAGGTCCTTAAAATAATTATTTGGGCTATTATTATGAGTTATATTGAGTGTTATTAACGCTTATATAATAATAATAATAATAATAGTCAGACTATTAATTTGTCGCGGTTATCGTTAGATTAAACCCTAGTGGTATTGGTACTAGGTTTTATCGAAGGAAAATCGTTTTGAGAGTATCGAAGCGCTGTCCGAGTGCTGAGTCACCACCTTCCAGGTGAGTGCATAGTTACTTTCAGCTTACACATAGATATGAAGTATTTTATATAAATTACGTGCTATGTGTGCATATTATCTGAATACTTGCTATCTATGCTGGATGAACGTTTTTATACATGTTTTCAATGATTTGAACTGTATATGTATTTTATATCTACGACAATGTTGGGGTAAAACATGGGTAGATGTAATAGGTGATGTGTGATAAAATGATGAGAGGCCTCGATGTTGATGTTGTTGATTCTGTCATCTAGCGGAGTATGGATGACGACCACGGACTCTTCTAGACAGTCCAGTGGAACACTAGCAGGCTCGCAACCTGTAGGTGTTTGTGAATGATGTGTTCACCGGTGTACTCCATCCCCCACATGGTTGCCTTTAGGACATTTATTGTTGAGGTATCCCCTTAGCAGTGGTGTCCATCCCGATGATGATCCTTAGGCTAGGTCCCTTATGATAGGTGTTTAGGGACGTAAAGTGAGGATAACGGGAACGGGTAATTGGGTTATTGTTGATTGATGAAATTAATAAACTTATTTATTGTGGGTTGAAAACCCTATGTGCTCACCAGGCTCCCAAGCCTGACCCACTCAGTTTCTTTTATTACAGGTAGTGGCGCATGAGCATAGATGTGATGTTTTGGATGAGGGATTACGGATATAGGCCTGTAGATATGAAATAATGTAGTAAGGCTTATATTGTATTGTTTATATTCATGTACTGTATCGAACATGACATCCCGAGTCTTTTAATGAAATACATTTCTAAGGAAATGCTTTTGATAAATCTTTATCATAATATTGTTTTGGGACAAATTCCACAACACTTTTATTTAAAATGTTACTCTGATTTTTAAACAAAGCATAAACAAACCGGTCTTTTCTGGCCGTGATTTTTGGGATGTCACAATTGGTATCAGAGCATTAGTTTAAGCGAACTAGGAATTCGTAGGATTTGTAGACTTAAACTTAGAATGCTAAGCGATGATTGTGAGGTGTGAGCACCAGCTTATTTTAGGAACTATGCCTAAAATGCTTTTATGTGCTAAATGCTTTGTGCATGATATGCTGTTATTTGATCAGATCTATGGTCTGTTGCCGACCGAATCTGGAAACCTTATGTGTTTAGGATTCTAAACGTACGACTACGATATTAGAACTAGCATATAAACGTTTCAGAGTGATAAGGATGATTTAAACGTCAATCCTAAGTAAAGGTCTAGATTCACCTTATTCGGTGTATAGGTCAAGATGGCAAGGACCTGTAGCGGAAACGTAAACGCAAATGGAGATAGGAACTACTTCCCAGTGGTTCAGCAAATACATGTTGCAGAAGAAGTAGCACCTGAGCCAGTCACCATGGCTGGAGTTCAAGCCATGATTCAGGCTATGCTAGCTGAACAAAGGGAAGAAATGAGACGGATGCTCCACGAAAATAGGGACGAACCTACCATACATGTTGAACCGATGGAGCTAGTTCCCGAGCAATCTGAGGAAGGGAACTACAGCCGCCAAGTGAGTCAAGTAGGGACTCAAGGTGAGCAAAGGGATGACCCAGAAGGGAAAAACAACAAGGATGGGCGGATGTACAAAAATTTCTTGGGTGCAAAACCACCAAGTCTCTCAGGAAGCCCAAAGCCTGTTGAGATTATGGATTGGATCTCCGAGATGGAGATGGTGTTTGAGAGCTGCGACTGCAACGAGAAGCAGAAGACTGTCTTCGCTGTGAGACAATTGAAAACTGGAGTCTTGAGCTGGTGGAAGCTATTAGCAGATACAATGCCATGAGGAGAAGCTTTGAAAATGTCATGGGATGAGTTCTTGGAACAACTGAAGGCGCAATAATGTTCAGAGATAGACCTGATTGATCTGAATAATGAGTTCCAAAATTTGAAGAAGGGGAGGATGAGCATCGATGACTATGCTGTTGCATTCACGGAAAAGATGAAGTTGTTCCCATACCTAGTGCCAACCGAACTTTCCAAAATTGAGAAGTTCGCAAACGGACTGCCGGCCAACTTTGGCCCAACATTCAAGATGGCAACCACTCTGAAATCAGCTGTTCGAGCAGCTAAGAACGTGGAGACCCAACAAAAGGAAAGAGGTCTGGAAAGGGCTAAGGTTGGTGAGAAACGGAAGTTCGATGGATCCTCGAAGTCCAACAAGAAGAGTAGATTCTCGAAGTCTGGTTCGAGAGAAGGAGGATCAGAAGCGAAGTGGTGTGACAAGTGTAAGAAGAAGTACTCTGGGAAGTGTGACGGAGACGTCACTTGTTTCAAATGCGGAAAGCCTGGGCACTATGCCAATGAATGCACCCTCATCCAAAAGGCCTGTTATGGGTGTAATGAAGAAGGGCACATTTTGAAGGACTGCCCAAAGAAGAAGGAGGCAGGAAGACCCAACATACCACCGAAGCCGAAGGCGAGAGCCTTCCAGATGACGCTCGAGGCTGCAAATGAGGCAGCAGACGTCGCTTTAGGTACATTTCATGTAAATGGTTTGCCTGCAAATATACTATTTGATTCGGGAGCCAAATACTCCTTTGTGTCACATAAATTTGGTGGGAAATTTGCATTACCTGTAGAAAAAATTGATAATGCCCTGATTGTAGAAGTTGCCAGTGGAAAATTCGTACCTATTAGTAATCATATTAGGAACATTGTCATTGACCTAAACGGAAACAGATTCCATGAAGAGCTATTACCCATAGAGTTAAACGGTTTCGACATCGTTTTGGGTATGGATTGGCTTAGCGCCAACGATGCCGAGATTCAATGCCGAAAGAAGATAGTAAGGGTAAACCCACCCGGAAAGGAATCATTTATGGAGTACGGGGATAAACACAGAGTGAATTCTGGAATCATCTCCCTGATGAAATCCAGGAAATGTTTGTCCAAAGGATGTGCTTCGTACTTGGCATTCGTAATCGATGCTAAGAAGGAGAAGAAAGAGGTGCAGCATATACCGATTGTGTGTGATTATCCGGAAGTCTTTCCTGAAGATCTTCCCGGATTACCACCTGATAGGCAAGTGGAGTTTCGTATCGACTTGTTACCAGGAACAACACCGATAGAAAAAGCACCTTACCGATTAGCACCGACAGAGATGAAGGAGCTCATGACGCAACTTCAGGAGCTGTTGGACAACAGTTTCATTCGACCTAGTTCATCACCCTGGGGAGCTCTGGTGTTATTCGTGAAGAAAAAGGACGAAAGTATGAGAATGTGTATAGACTACCGAGAGCTGAATAAGGCAACAGTGAAGAACAAGTACCCATTGCCAAGGATTGATGACCTATTCGATCAATTGCAAGGTTCGAGCTACTTCTCAAAGATCGATCTTAGGTCAGGATATCATCAGCTGAAGGTGAGAGAGCAGGATATTGAGAAGACTGCATTCAGAACAAGATATGGACACTATAAGTTCTTGGTTATGTCATTTGGACTAACCAATGCTCCTGCAGCATTCATGGATTTGATGAACAAGGTTTGTAAACCATTCCTCGATAAATTTGTGATAGTGTTCATCGACGACATTCTCATCTACTCGAAAAGCTAGGAGGAGCATGGAAAGAATCTACGGGAAGTATTAGAAGTGTTGAAGAAGGAGAAGCTTTTTGCAAAGTTCTCCAAGTGTGATTTTTGGATCCGAGAAGTTCAATTCTTGGGTCATGTTGTTAACCAGGAGGGAATAATGGTTGACCCTACAAAAATCGAGGTTGTGATGAAGTGGGAACGTCCAAAGAGTCCCACGGAGATTCGAAGCTTTCTAGGATTAGCCGGATATTATCAACGATTCATCCAAGGCTTCTCTTCGATAGCTGCTCCATTAACATCTTTGATTCATAAAGGAGCTACGTATACGTGGAGTGAGAAACACGATGAGGCATTCGAGAAGCTAAAGAAGAAGTTATGTGAAGCATCGATTCTTTCTCTACCCGATGGAGTTGAAGATTTCGCGGTTTACAGTGATGCATCTGGAGTCGGGCTGGGTTGTGTTCTGACCAAAAGAGAAAAGGTGATAGCATACGCATATCGACAATTGAAAGAGCACGAAAAGAACTACCCCACTCATGATCTGGAGTTGGCAGCGGTAGTATTTGCCTTAAAGATATGGAGGCATTACCTCTACGGCACGAAGTGCAAGCTTTTCACCGATCATAAGAGTCTTCAGTATCTCTTTAATCAGAAGGAGTTGAACATGAGGCAATGACGTTGGCTAGAACTACTCAAGGACTACGACTGTGAGATACTTTACCACCCCGGTAAAGCAAATGTTGTTGCTGATGCTCTCAGTCGAAAAGTCAACCTTGAAAGGAAAAGGCCAAGAGCGTTGAGAATCGAAGTCGTCTCGACGATTGTGGAAAGTATCAGGAAAGCTCAAGAAGAAGCTTTAGAGAAGAATGACCGAAAGCAAGAACATTTGGGCAAAATGTTAGTGTTTGGTGCAAACAGTCAAGGACTGAAGGTATTCCAAGATCGGATTTGGGTACTTAAGACGGGAGGAATAAGAGATCTTTTGATGGAAGAATCACACAAGACCATGTACTCGATTCATCCCGGTAGCACTAAAATGTATAGGGACCTAAAACCCTATTACCGGTGGCCGACGATGAAGCTCGATGTTGCGAAGTACGTGGCCAAGTGTGTGACATGTGCGAGAGTTAAGGCACAACATCAGAAACCATATGGGAGTTTAGAACCTTTACATGTACCCATGGGTAAATGGGAAGACATCACCATGGATTTTGTGACTAAACTGCCCAGGACGAAGAACGGTCATGACATGATTTGGGTAGTCATGGATCGTTTCACTAAGAGTGCACACTTCATAGCAGCCAACGAGAAGTGGTCTATGGATAAGCTCGCAAATGCTACGTGAAGGAAATTGTAAGACTTAACAGTGTTCCTCTTACGATTATATCAGATCATGATAGTCGTTTCACGTCGAGGTTTTGGTGGAGTTTACAAGAGGAATTGGGTATGAAATTATGTCTAAGTACGGCTTACCATCCGCAAACTGATGGTCAGAGTGAAAGAACGATTCAAACACTAGAAGATATGCTTAGAGCATGTACCCTCGAATTCCAAGGGAATTGGGACGAGCACTTACCTCTGGTAAAATTTTCCTACAACAATAGTTTTCACTCGAGCATCAAGATGGCGCCTTATCCAGCCTTGTATGGACAGAAGTGTCGTACGCCGTCTTGTTGGCTTGAAGCCGAAGATAAGCAGTTTATGGGCCCCGAGATAGTCCATGAGATTGCTGAGAAGTTGAAAGTCATTACGGAAAGGATGTTAGCAGCCCAGGATCGTCAGAAGAGCTATGCTAACAAGAAAAGACGACCGATAACCTTCGAAGTTGGGGATTCGGTTTTGCTAAAGGTCTCATCATGGAAGGGACTTATACGATTTGGGAAATGAGGAAAGTTGAGTCCAAGGTTTATTGGACCATTTAAAGTTCTTCAGAAGATTGGGAACCAAGCTTACAAGCTGGAAATGCCCGAAGAACACGATGGTATTCATAACACCTTCCATGTGTGTTATCTGAGGAAATTCACAGGAGATGTTCCCGACATAATTCCAATCTCAGAGTTAAAGATGGATGAGAATAAGAGGCTGATCGAAGAGTCTGAGGCAATTGTTGACCGTAAGACTAAGAAGTTACGACGCAAGATGGTCGACTTAGTGCTAGTCCGATGGAAACATTCGAATGGGCTGAATCTCACTTGGGAAACAGAGGATGACATGATGAGTCGCTATCCACATCTGTTTGCTGATGCATGATTCCGAGACGGAATCATCCTAAGGGGGAGAGAATTGTAACGCCCGGGTTTCAGGGCTAAACATATTTGTCAATGTAATAGTCTAGGTCAACTATTGTAGCTCTTTTTGAAGTAATAAAGATGAAATATTTGAGTATTATGTGAATTATGTGTGTTTATGTGCTTATTATTTAATTATAAATGTATAATTAATAAAGAATAAAAATAAGCGTCAAAATTAAAGTGTGAGATAAGCCCAATATCTTTACATAAATTTGTAGTGGTCGAAACAAGGATTCCGGGAATATAAGGAACTCCGAAATCCAAGTTATAACGAAGAAGTTATGACCCGTCGAAGTTTCGCGACAGAATCGGCACGATACCGGGAAGCGTAAATAGTGAATTTACGATAGAGCGAGATTTAGCCTTAGCGATCTAAACGAAAGTCGTAGAATATGTTAAACTAAGAACATCGATAAAAAGAACGCCCAAATCTGACTTCGTATGAAGAAGTTATGATTTTTCGAAGTTTCGAAATAGCAGTGTACAACCTGAAATTCGAATATTAGATCGAGTGATTTTTAGCCGACACAACCTAGACGGGAATCGAAGATCTCGTTAAAAGTAGTGTAACGAGAAAAAGATGGGCGAAAACGGACGCCGGATGAAGAAGTTATGAGCATTTAACGGACTAATCCTATCCCGGTCTGTTAATAATATAAAATTTAAAAGTCAAAATTAGTCGACGGAGTCTAAACTAAAGTTCTAGAGTATGTTCCCACCTTCGCGTGGATATAAATAACGTCAAAAATGGAGATCGTATGTGAAAGTTATGATTTTTAGAAGTTAAGAGTGCAATTTGCGAAATCTGATGGTAGAACGATGACGTGGCAAAATCCCAGCCGTCGCTTGCTGATCACGGCTCGCTTTGGATGGAGGACACGTCGCCTCTCGGACGCCCAGCATTCACATCTAACGCCCAGCGTTCTCCTTACGCGCCGCGTGCGAGGTCGGAACGTCTCGCATACTTCAGCCTCCTGCGGTCCAGCTTGAGCCTCATCGCACCCTTCGGAGACTGCCACCTGCTGATCTTATCCGAGCCATTACGCCCAGCGTAGGTCCGAGGTACGCCCAGCGTACCGAGGCCTCGCAGGCTATATAAAAGGCCGAAGGCAGCTTCATTTTTCACACCAAAATCCATTCTCTCTCTAGTTACTTTCTCTCTCTACAACCCCAAACCCCCTTTAAACCCTAGAAAAACCCCCTAGCACCCTAAGGAAGCCCCGAGGCTCCCGGAGTCCCGAGAAAAAGGAGTCTTTTGGTTTCGAAACGCTGCTCCAATTAAGTTCCGGTTTTCGATAAAATTCGCTGTAAGTGAGCTATGTTTACACAATTTTTAATATAGCTTTCAAATAATTATAGGAATGTTATTAGGTCCTTAAAATAATTATTTGGGCTATTATTATGAGTTATATTGAGTGTTATTAATGCTTATATAATAATAATAATAATAATAATAATAATAATAATAATAATAGTCAGACTATTAATTTATCGTGGTTATCGTTAGATTAAACCCTAGTGGTATTGGTACTAGGTTTTATCGAAGGAAAGTCGTTTTGAGAGTATCGAAGCGCTGTCCGAGTGCTGAGTCACCACCTTTCAGGTGAGTGCATAGTTACTTTCAGCTTACACATAGATATGAAGTATTTTATATAAATTACGTGCTATGTGTGCATATTATCTGAATACTTGCTATCTATGCTGGATGAACGTTTTTATACATGTTTTCAATGATTTGAACTGTATATCTATTTTATATCTACGAAAATGTTGGGGTAAAACATGGGTAGATGTAATAGGTGATGTGTGATAAAATGATGAGAGGCCTCGATGTTGATGTTGTTGATTCTGTCATCTAGCGGAGTATGGATGACGACCACGGACTCTTCTAGACAGTCCAGTGGAACACTAGCAGGCTCGCAACCTGTAGGTGTTTGTGAACGATGTGTTCACCGGTTTACTCCATCCCCCACATGGTTGCCTTTAGGACATTTATTACTTAGGAATCCCCTTAGCAGTGGTGGCCATCCCGATGATGATCCTTAGGCTAGGTCCCTTATGATAGGTGTTTAGGGACGTAAAGTGAGGATAACGGGAACGGGTAATTGGGTTATTGTTGATTGATGAAATTAGTAAACTTATTTATTGTGGGTTGAAAACCCTATGTGCTCACCAGGCTCCCAAGCCTGACCCACTCAGTTTCTTTTATTACAGGTAGTGGTGCATGAGCATAGATGTGATGTTTTGGATGATGGATTATGGATATAGGCCTGTAGATATGAAATAATGTAGTAAGGCTTATATTGTATTGTTTATATTCATGTACTGTATCGAACATGACATCCCGAGTCTTTTAATGAAATACATTTCTAAGGAAATGCTTTTGATAAATCTTTATCATAATATTGTTTTGGGACAAATTCCACAACACTTTTATTTAAAATGTTACTCTGATTTTTAAACAAAGCATAAACAAACCGGTCTTTTCTGGCAGTGATTTTTAGGATGTCACATCAAGACCCGATCATAGCCATAAGGTGGCTATCCTATGTCGAGGGATATTTTTTCACCTACTCTTGCCCAGCTAACTAGAAGGTCAAGTGTGCTCTAAACCTCCTAAGGTCCGGAGCGAAGGATTGGTGGAGACTTGTTACGGGATGATATCCTGCTGAGCAGAGGGCTGCGATATCTTGGGATCAGTTCATGGAGATGTTTTGTACTCGATATGTGCCATGAGTAGAGCATGAGAGTTTGGCCCAAGAGTTCTTGGATCTGAGGCAGGGATCGGAGTTGGTGACAGAGATTTCCAGGATGTTTACTGAGAGGGCCATGTTTTGCCTTGAGTTTGCTTCGGAGCAGGCCCCAGTGACCCGTTACTTGAGCATGATCAATACGGATATCAGACAGTTTGTTTCCACCCAACGATATGATTCTTTGTTGGAGATGCAGGAGGCCGCTAGGCAGCATGAGATTGAGATAGAGCTGCAGTCGAGAGAGCAGACATCGGCCCCAGCGCAGTCACAGCCAGCGCCAAAGCGATTAAAGCTGTTGATTCTAGATATGGGGGTCAGCGAGGCCACACTTGTGGGAAGTGAGGAAAGGATCATGATGGGGCTTGTCGATCAGGAGGTGTATCCCACAAATCTGGTAGTGAAGGGCACTACACGAGGGATTGCCATTAGTTGGTCCCTGTTCAAAGTACCAGGATCTGCTATCATTTTGATCAGGTTGGAAACATGAAGGTCAACTGTTTGTTGCTCGCTGCTAAGCCGGCACAGGCCCCCGTGCCAGCTACTTTGAGGATCATAGATGGGCGTCAGGGGAGGGCAAAGCCCCTGAGGGCTCGAGGTCGTGCTTTCCAGCTCACTGCCGAGGAGGCCCGAGCAGCTCCATATGTTGTGACTAGTATGTTTCTATCTGTTATCATGCTGATTACATATTGTTTTATGCTCATATATGTGCCTCTATTAGGTACGTTTCTAGTGAACTCCTTGCCTGCTTTAGTGTTTTTTGACTCGGGTGCGAGTCGGTCCTTTGTTTCTTGATCGTTTAGTAGGGGGATTGATATTCCCATTGGGGAGTTGGTGTCACACCCCCAAACCATAATGGAAGAAACGTTCAGGGGCGGAGGACTTCATGTACAGTATCATAACAATGCATAATAGTAAAACAAGCAACAACATCATCCATTGCATTAATAGTATAATTTAATACAAGTGTGTTCTGTGTATAGTTTGAAAGACACCAAAATATGAATCAAAATAAAAGACGAGTCTTAAACATGCTCCGTCTTCTCAAAACCTGGTCATCAGTACCTATCTACTGGTGACCTGAGAATACAAGTTATTTTGAAAGCGTAGATCAACATTTGAGCTGGTGATTTCATAAGTATTTTAATATCAATGTTTGCATAAGTTTGATGACAAATATTTGTAAGTGTATGATGTAAATGTTTGTAAGTGTTTGATGTAAATGTTTCTATACTTCCTAGAAAATCCTATATTTTCTACTAAAGTAGTCCTCTACCAAGACCCGACTGTTTTGTATGTTTATCCTTTTGTAAATGTGAGTGTTTTTCCCAAGTATGACTAATCATTACCAGAAAATAGTTTACATTACCGTTTATGTGAGAAGATCACTATATGAATGTAATAGGAAAATAAAGATGTACAGTAGTATTGTATAAAGTAACTACAAATGTGATGGGTTTTAGCCATATGAACATTCCTATGTGCACATGCAACACTAATGCTTGGATCTAGGTTTCTCTAATTAAACATACATTGAATCCAAGACTTCTAATGGCTAATATACTATAATAACAATATGAAATCAAAGATTAGAAGTTTACCTTGAAACACTTGCTTGATCTTCTTGTCCTTGAGGCTTTAGAGTCAAAATTGTCACTCCTCTATTGGCTTACAAACACCAACTAGCAAGAAGGACGATTTGAGAGAAAGGAGGGAAGAGAAATTTGGCCAGGGTTTCTTCTATAAGCACAAGTGCCGATTTCTTTTGACCCTAAGGGTCTATTTATACTTCCAAGGCTCCTAGGGTTTCACCCTTAAACCCTAATTGGATAACTTAGGCCCTAAGCAATCCAAATCCCTTTCATGATTAGGCTTGGATGATTTTATGGCTATCCTTAGCCCTAGAAATCGTCCACCCCTTATCCATAAAGGGTATATAGCCCAAAGTGCAACTATCAAACAATTGACAGTTTATACCTCTTTATTTAATTAATCTCTGTAAGTCACCAAATTAATTCCTAATTAATTTATGACTTATATTAATCAAATAATAATATTATTATACTTTATATTATTCTCATAATATATTAATAATATTTATTCTCTCATAATAAATCATCCTGTCAAGTTGCTATGGTGAAGGCAACCCAAAAGGACCATGCACAATCGGGTCAAATACTTGCCTAATATAGTTGCAGCCTTAGACACTATTCCAACAGTCTCCCACTTGGATAAGTCTAGTAACTATATGCACAAGTATAATCCGGTTTGCAATCGTAGCTCTCAAAGACGCTGTCAAACTCTGATCTAATCAATCTTGTCCTTTAGATAAGGGATCGTACAGTCCTCTGTTACATATCATGCTGACAATTCTATGGAACAATTAGTCTAGCATTTGGTTTCTCGATCTCCGATTTATTTGACATAGAACTTAATCGAACACATTAATTCAGTTCTGACCGGGCCCGGCACATAAGTCAAATCAAATCATCGAGCGGCCGAGATATCGCTTTTGCCCTCTTGGGATAAAAGTAACAGATAAACTTCGACTTATATGCATTTACTTATTCATTAATCAATTATACACAACAATGTGTTTTATAACATCAAGTTACTGATGCGGTTTCACATTATCAATGTACAACCAATTAACAAATAACAAACCACATATCTTGGTTTTAAGACCATATGATATTATCGTCTTGCGATCACCCTTTTATCATATTCCATAAGGTGATTCCAGCAAGCGCGGGTTTGTTCCAATGCTCAAAACTAGTTCATAAGCACTCATGAACGTTGCAGCAACCCTTTGCTATGTCTAATACCATTTAGACAATCTACACACCAATTCATGACAATCTTCATTCATACCTACTTCCAACATATGAACGATTGTGGATAATTTGAATAATTCGATTATTCTTAATAAACTCAATTATTCAGGAAGTCAAAACATGCAAAAATGAAACAATAGTTAAACAATTAACATAAGACAGTAACTGATGTGTGTTAAAACAAACTAGTTTTAATCCTACTAACTTAGACACAAAATAAACACACGAAAGGCAGTGTACCTATCGATTAGTAATATAGTTCAAGCAAGTAGGGTATCGAACACAGGGAACGGTAAACAATTAAAATAAATGCTAATATTATCTAAATAAAACAAGTAAAAAAAGAGTTTTCTCTAGTTTTGCAAGACTAGAAACTTAAATACTTTACTAACAAGCACACTAAGCAACTAATAGCTAAGAAAACAAAGATCAACTAAATTCAATGATTAAAAACGACTTCTGTTTAGGTTCGAATCATTTGTTCCCATGGATGATTTTATGGTAAATATATCGGATTAATTCTTCATTGGTTACCGACTAAAGTGATTAGATTCACATTCGCTATAGCTAATCCTTAGAAAATAGATTAATTCAAGGAATTGCCAGTTGTCGGAATTAATGAATTTCCCAGTTTGTTGATTCGGGTTTAGAAAGACTTGTAATCAGATAATCAAATTGGTGATTCAATTAACCTCTTGTTGATGGTGTATCACACAAGCTCACACATTAACTTACCTATCTTCAAGTTAATTCTAGTTTCACATTCGTTATTCCTAGACATACAACTATGTGGTCACGTAAATCATATGAAATTAGCAACTAAGAGATGTTCATACAACTTAATTACTGATTTATTAACAGAAGAATAGTTATTTTTAACACATAAGGTTCTTTAACAAGCTTAATAAAACATAATTACCAATTAAAATTAATCCTAATCAAATAATCAATACATGTTCACAAATTCATCTACCTAAACAGAAGTTATGAGTTTTTAGCTCATGATTACAGCAGAAACAAGCACAAAAACGAAATCAATTGGTAAAAACATAGTTCAAACAAGAGATTAGGTAAGAGTAAACTTGATTTTGACTTGATTCTCCTTAAAAATGAATGTAGGGTTGATTCCCTTGCTTCCCACGCTCCAGCAACACCTTTAATCGACAATTGGCCTCCAAGGGTTCATCTATATGCTAGGGTATCGATCTGAAAGTCCCTTTATATAGATTTTCACAAAACAGAGGCTACTCGGCGAGTCCAGTGACCTACTCGGCGAGTCTGTCACTTAAAACCCGTGTACGGCAAGTCAGTGCGTCTAGAATCGCGAAAGTTCTGACCAACTCGGCGAGTTGATGGCCTACTCGCCGAGTACGTTTGGAATCAGCATTTTCTCAAAACACGAAAGTCGTCCGAAATTGTGTCTAGTTTTCAGAACATTTTGAATCTCATCAATCGGAGTTACGTTTCATGAGATATGGCCAAAACACTGACGAGGGGTCAAGCTGTCCAGCAACGTCCTTCTTTCTTCAAAATCGAAGATCCATGCGTCCAATCGCCAGTTCCGCTTCCTTTTCCATCTAAACATGTCTTTGTTACTGAAAGTGAAATATTTAAGCTAATTAAGCACCTTTGGTTCATTATTTGAGATAAAATTAACATAAAGTATTAAGATAATGCATGAATTTTATAACTAAATATACTCATATCAAAATACCCCACACTTGACTTTTGCTTGCCCCCAAGCAAAATTGAATTTTACTACACTAATATTCCATAAGACAATCCCAATCGAACCCAGCCATTATGCCAAGACCCCAACGCATGCATTTGTGTCTAAAATTTTCCTAAGGAACCCCCATACTCTAAATACTCATAATCCTCATAAACATTCGCCCACTTTTTCCGAACAATGCTCATTTTATGCATCCCTCCGAATCCATCCGCAGAAAACCTCCTAACCTCAAAGTATTTTTAGTTGAGCAACCCAAGCGTACATAATCTAGACAATTCCAATTTATGATACCACATTGGAGCTCTTTGGAATGCTTCACTTCTTTGACATTTGATCTTTAATTTCTTTGAATTCACCACCTTGTTGTTTGATTTTTGGTATCTTCAACTTTTGAATTTCTTCATAATTTTTGATCTTTGAACTTCATATTTTAACTTTGATGCTCCAAAAATTCTTCAACTTTTCTTGTAATTCTCTCTCTCTTTTTCTTTTTTTAACATGTAACTCCCTTTTTTTCATTCAAAACCTACATGCTTAAGCAGGGGCGCTCAACTTCAACCTTTATTGGTTAACGATAATAATTTTCCTGGATACATTTCTGGTACACGATGCTAAACATATTGCATCCTTCGAACTAAGCGAGGTCGTGTTTTTGTCCCATGATTTCACTAGAATAAGGAAGCCACAAATGCACTAGAACGTATATAGGCTCAACTAAACATTTGGGTTTTCATGCAATCATCAAACTTAACACTAGCATAGAATCCTAATTGCTTTACCAAAATTTTCTAAATTAGCCCTAACAATTTTAATGCAAAATTTTCAAAATTCATCATAAATTAACTAAAATTTTAACTAATTTAACCAACCCCCTACCCCACACTTAATTTATGCAATGTCCCCATTGCATATAATGCATGATAAAGAACAATAAAATAAAGAGGGAATTGGAACAAACTCCCCTGGGATAGTAGTCGCGAGGTTAATCTTCTTCATGTAAAGCTCCAACTTCATCTGACTTTGGCATGGGAACAACGCATCCATGCCTTGGGTGTCAAATCTCGTGTGGTTGACAACTCTCAATATGTGGGAAAAAGCATCTTGGAAACGCTCGGAAAATGATCTTCAACAATATAGACAATGCCAACGTCGAATGGAATCAAATCGTCAACTCAAATATAAAAAGAATGAGTAACTCGTTGAGTTTTATGTGGAGACGCGCCGAGTTGAATCGCTATACTCGCAGAAATCGTGATTTTTTGCTTGGACTTGTCGAGTTAGTATTATGCACTCGACGAGTTCTTGACTCTAATCAGGTCTTTTCTTCTTTCTGCTTCAGCTTTAATTTTGTGTTCAAGGAGAGTATCAAGGTAATACAACTCCTCATTTTCTTCAGGGACGAGACTCTTTTTAATCAAATATAAACATTGGACTCAACATATCGCTCAAAATCTTCTAATCTTCTCGTAAACGACTCGACCGCTCACTTTAATTCCCTCACGCTTTAAGAATTCGCTCTAATATCACCCTAGCTTCTGAAAGATAAAAAACAAATACCAAGTAATAATCAAAATAAAAATTCTAAATTATCCCTAAATACTAGAAGTTTAAAAAGAAAAAAAAAGCAAACTCTAATGACGGGTTGCCTCCCACAAGCGCTTCTTTTTGTGCGAGTCTTTAGTTGGACTCCCAATTTAATAAACCTCTAATAAAATCAATGTCATTCCATCCATTGCATTAAGTATTATGCACACGAAAGGCAGTGTCCCTATCGATTAGTAATATAGTTCAAGCAAGTGGGGTATCGAACACAGGGAACGGTAAACAATTAAAATAAATGCTAATATTATCTAAATAAAACAAGTAAAAAAGAGTTTTCTCTAGTTTTGCAAGACTAGAAACTTAAATACTTTACTAACACGCACACTAAGCAACTAATAGCTAAGAAAACAAAGATCAACTAAATTCAATGATTAAAAAGGCCTTCTATTTAGGTTCAAATCATTTGTTCCCATGGATGATTTTATGGTAAATATATCGGATTAATTCTTCATTGGTTACCGACTAAAGTGATTAGATTCACATTCGCTATAGCTAATCCTTAGAAAACAGATTAATTCAAGCAATGGCCAGTTGTCGGAATTAATGAATTTCCTAGTTTGTTGATTCGGGTTTAGAAAGACTTGTAATCAGATAATCAAATTGGTGATTCAATTAACCTCTTGTTGATGGTGTATCACACAAGCTCACACATTAACTTACCTATCTTCAAGTTAATTCTAGTTTCACATTCGTTATTCCTAGACATACAACTATGTGTGTAACAGCCCGGATTTCCAGGTATCTTTTATTCATATATTTTTGGTATTTTGTGAGGAGACTCGGCGAGTTGGAGCTCAGACTCGCCGAGTAGGATCGCGGTTCTGGACGCGGGTTCGCGCCTGGACTCTGCGAGTCCAAGGAAGGGACTCGGCGAGTCCGCGCTGTTTAATGAAACCCTAATTTCCCGGTCCTAAGCCCTATTTAAAGGACCTTATGGTCCTTCATTGCGACTACCTTGTCCTTGAGAGCACCTAAACAGCTGAGAGTTCTTGTGAGTGAGATAAGAGGCCATTATTCACCAATTTTGTGTGTATTTGCAAGAAAGGAAGGGGAAGCTTATTGAGGTATCATTCAGAGCTTATTCTCGTATTTTTGTTGATATGGTCAAATCTAGGGTTTCTTCATGCCTTGTTTGCCATGTATTTGGAGTGTGAGAGGTCCCATGGGGATATGGTACCTAGATCTGGACCTTAGCAGGTCCAGAGAGTCCCAAATGCCATGCTTTATGTCCTCCTTTTGGGTTTGGAGACTAGGGTTGCCATCTTAGAGGTCATCTCTCCAAAAAGAGCCTTGTAGGTGTTGCATGGTAGCCAAGACTATGACTTTACGTGATGAATGAGCTTAGGAAGGCCAGATCTATGAGTTGATGGAGCGGATCTGACCTCAGAAGCGAGATTGAGTTGATGCATGGCATGGACTCGCCGAGTCCGAAGAACAGACTCGGCGAGTAGCATGAAGATTGTCCTTAACCACTCGGCGAGTGGTCTTGCCGAGTTAAGGGTCGACTCAGTGAGTCAGGGAGAGTTAGAGAGGGTTGACAGGTGGACTGAGTCGAGCTAGAACTCGCCGAATTGTTCTTGAGACTCGGCGAGTTGAGTCGTGGTGGCCCCGCGATTCATGCCAGGTGGGACTCGTCGAGTTGGGGGTGTACTCGACGTGTCAGGAGGGGATCCTAGAGAGTCAGTGAACACGTATAGACTCGCCGAGTCGCCATAGTGCACTCGCCGAGTCCGGTCAAAGTTGACCGTTGACTGTTGACCATAGTTGACCAGTGTTGACTTGATAGGGGTAGTCAACCTTAGTGGTAAAAGTGTTAATTAGAGACATATGATGTTATAGGAGGATTATAGCTCGGAGGATCGAGCACGAGTGATTTCCGGGATTCGCGAGTTATCGAGATATACGAGGTGAGTCTTCTCACTATACTTTACCTTGAGTAGGTAATCAGAGTTATGTGATAGAGTATTTGTATGCTATATGCCTGTTATGTGTTGTACTGCATTATTTCTATGTGATTTATGTTGTGCATGTTTATAGAGTTGGAACCGGAAGGTTCCCAGAGTTAGAACTAGTGGGTTCACAGAGCAGGGTCTACGGACCCACAAAGTTATAGCCTCGAGTGGCTAATATGTGTTATGTGTGGTATTTTGAGGAACTCACTAAGCTTTGTGCTTACAGTGTTAGTGTTGTTTGTTTCAAGTACTAGTGATGACCGTGGGAAGGCGCCGGCTTGATCTGTACACACGCATGGGATTTTTTATAATATGTGATCTTGGGATTTTATATGATATGGATTGGAGTTTTAAACTTGATGTTTTATGAAAATTTAAATGAAAATGTTTTTATCTTATGCGAAAAATTATTTTGAAATTCACGATGTTACAATTTGGTATCAGAGCCTTGGTTTGAGGGATTCGAGTACACCTTCGGGCGTATTTGAACTCAAACTGAGGATTTGAAGAGTATTTTCAAAAAGAGTAAAAGATTTTGGAAAAATGCAGAGCAGAGTGTGTGTACAATCAGTGCGCGCCCGAACGGTGATTTCCCAAAATACCCTCATGTTATGTGCTATTGATATTGATATGATGTAGTCGCATGCTAGAGTAGGCTAAGTATTCCTATTAGGACTAGAGTGGCCTGATTTGTGATGCCTTAGCCTAGGAAGAGGTGAGCTGCTATGAGATGCTTGAGAGTGAGTAGGTAGCAGCGAGGGGCTTATGAGAGATCTATTAGAGAGTAGCCTGTGCATGATAGAGTACTTGGAATTTGGGATCCGAAGAGGAGGACTTGGGGTGTATTCTGATACGGTGCGGACAGTAGTATTAGGACCGTACTACTGAAAGCACCGGAGCGGTGTACAGCCCAAGTAAGAATCTTTGGAATACCAAGGATCAAGGAGGGATGAGTTGTCGAGTGTGAGTATGCTCGAATGGATTCTAATTTATCATATGTTGTATTTCAGAGGTAGATCATGGTGAGGACACGTTTGATGCCTGAGAGCAGTGACACCAGTGATGAGGAGATCCGCCGGATCATCCACGAGGAGGTGGTTGCGGCCATTATGGTAGAGATACCAGAGATGTTCGGGTCTATTAAGACCACGCTGATTGAGACTTTTGACGAGCGTTATGCCACTCTTTCTGAGGCTGCTGTTGCAGCAGCCACCGCAGCTATTGCTGCCGCTAGGCCGCAAGGTGGTGATGCGTTGCTGTTCCGGGAGTTCAGCAACATAAAACCACCAGAGTTTGATGGGACCCAGGACCCGGTGGCAGCTATGAGGTGGATTTCTGACATAGAGGGGTGTTTCTTCACTTGCTCATCTCCTGAGCATTTGAAGGTTCGGTTCGCGCTGAACCAGCTTCGCTTGGGAGCGAAGGACTGGTGGAAGTTTGTGACGGCGCACTTTACGCCTGCTGAGCTTGCGGCAGTGACCTGGGAGAGGTTCACTGCCATGTTCCGAGATGAGTACGTTCCCCAGGTAGAGAGGGAGCGTTTGGCCCAGGAGTTTTTGACCCTCAAGCAGGGTACTGAGTCGGTTACAACGATCACCAGGATGTTCCATGAGAGGGCGATGTTCTGCCCTGAGCACGTGTCCACCGAGCAGGCACGTATGAGCCGTTATCTGAGTATCTTGAGGCGAGACATTCGGGAGTTCGCGGTGAACTCCTCGTACCGGACATTTGCTGAGCTTAAGGCAACTGCCCGGAAGAGGGAGATTGAGCTAGAGACTCAGGCCAGGGAGGAGGCAGAGTCTCAGGGGAGGGATCAGCGACCGGCACAATCTCAGCCGGCAGCCAAGCGGGCCAAGCCCGCTGATCCCAAACCAGGGAGCCAGAAGAGCCGAACTTATGGGAAGTGTGGCAAGGGTCATGATGGAGTTTGTAGAGCGGGATCTTGCTACAAGTGTGGCAAGGAGGGGTACATGGCCAAGGACTGCCCCAAGGGGTTTACGGTGTGTTTTCACTGCAATCAGATCGGACACCGAAAGGCAGATTGTCCGCAGTTGCGAGGATCATCTCAGGGAGCACCTCAGGGATCTGCCCCTGCCGCCATCCGAGCTACAGAGAGTCAGCCAGTGAAGGCCGAGGCGCCGAGGGCACGAGGGAGAGCTTTTCAGCTGACCGCGGAGGAGGTTCGCGCAGCACCCGATGTTGTGGCTGGTATGTATTCTTTCGTGTATTTATTTTGATGTTGAGATATTATGCTTATATTATGTTGTGCGTAGGTACTTTTCTTGTGAATTCTGTACCTGCATTGGTGTTATTTGACTCGGGTGCGAGTCGGTCTTTTGTATCTTTGGCCTTTAGTCAGCATATCAGTGTTAGTCGTGAGGCGTTGAGTCGGCCTCTGAGAGTGTCCATAGCTGATGAAAGGGTGATATATGCCACGGAGGTTCTCTGAGGGTGCATAGTCAAGATTTTCGGTGTTGAATTCCCGATTGATCTAGTTCCTATTGCGATGGGTGATGTCTGTGTCATTGTGGGCATGGACTGGTTGAGCCGATTTGGTGCGGTTATCGACTGCGAGCGACAGCTGGTGACCATACGAGACCCTAATGGGGGAGTTCTTTCGGTGTACGGCGAGGGTACACGTTTAGGATCAGCGTTTTGTTCGGCCGCTAGGGCGAGGCAGTGTCTACAGCAGGGCTGTAAGGGTTTTGTGGCGTATGTGATGGATACGCGGGTGGATTCCGAGAGGCCGAGTTCGGTTGAGGAGGTTCTGGTGGTGTGTGAGTTCCCGGATGTATTTCCCGAGGAGTTTCCGGGTGTGCCTCCTGTGAGGCAAGTGGATTTCAGTATCGATTTGGTTCCGGGGGCCGCGCCTATCGCTAAGGTGCCCTATCGTCTTGCACCTCTAGAGATGCAAGAGTTGTCATCGCAGCTTCAGGAGCTGCTGGGAAAGGGGTTTATTCGGCCGAGCAGCTCGCCGTGGGGAGCGCCGATCCTGTTTTTCAAGAAGAAGGATGGTTCACACCGGATGTGCATTGATTACCGGGAGTTGAACAAACTGACGGTCAAGAACCGTTACCCGTTTCCGAGGATCGACGATTTGTTTGATCAGTTGCAGGAAGCATCTTGGTTCTCCAAGATCGACTTGAGGTCTGGATATCATCAGGTGAGGGTGCGAGATGAGGACGTCCAGAAGACAGCGTTCAGGACGCGTTATGGGCATTATGAGTTTGTGGTGATGCCTTTCGGGCTCACCAATGCCCCGGCAGTGTTCATGGATCTCATGAACCGAGTGTGTAGGCCGATGCTGGATCGGTCGGTGATTGTATTTATCGATGACATTCTGGTATATTCGAGATCTAGAGAGCAGCATGAGGAGCACTTGAGAGAGGTTCTCGGAGTTCTGAGATCGGAGAGGCTTTATGCCAAATTCTCCAAGTGTGATTTCTGGTTGCGGGAGGTACAGTTCTTAGGACATCTCGTTAACCAGGAAGGGATATTGGTCGATCCGGCCAAGGTTGAGGCGGTGATGAGTTGGGAGGTGCCGAGGTCACCCTCCGAGATCAGGAGTTTCCTAGGGTTGGTAGGGTATTATCGGAGGTTTATCAAGGATTTCTGTAAGATCGCAGTGCCACTCACCAGGTTGAACTGGAAGGGTGTTGCTTTTTCATGGGGCCCCGAGCAGCAGGCCTCCTTTGAGACACTTCGCCAAAGGTTGTGCGAAGCCCCGGTGTTAGCTCTCCCGGAAGGGATGGAGGACTTTGTGGTATACTGTGATGCATCGATTTTGGGGTTGGGAGCGGTGCTGATGCAGAGAGGGCATGTGATAACATATGCATCGAGGCAGTTGAAGCCTCATGAGACGAGATATCCCACCCATGATCTTGAGTTGGGGGCAGTGGTGTTCGCCCTCAAGATTTGGCGTCACTACTTGTATGGGGTTCGGTGTACGATATACACGGACCATAAGAGTTTGAAGTATTTGATGGATCAGCCCAACCTGAATATGCGTCAGAGAAGGTGGTTGGATGTGGTCAAGGATTATGATTGTGAGATCCTGTACCACCCAGGCAAGGCTAACGTGGTAGCCGATGCATTGAGCCGCATGACGGAGAGCACACCGCTGCAGGATGTATGTTTGAGAGTGACCGTGATAGCTCCAGTGTTGGACGCCATTCGTGGGGCACAGGCCGAGGCTGTGCAACCTGAGATGCAGAAGAGGGAACGGGTTGTTGGTTTGGTTTCAGAGTTCGTAACCGATGGTCGGGGGCTTATGACATTTCAGGGGCGTATTTCGGTACCGTTTGTGGGAGGGACGCGTACCATTTTGATGGAGGAGGCGCATCGGTCGAAATTTTCGATCCATCCGGGGGCCACTAAGATGTATTTGGATTTGAGAAAGGAGTATTGGTGGCCATGTATGAAGAGGGATGTCGCGTGGTTTGTTGAGAGGTGCTTGACCTGCCGTAGGGTTAAGGCCGAGCACCAGAGGCCGCATGGTAAGTTGCAGCCATTGGAGGTTCCCGAATGGAAATGGGAACAGATCACTATGGATTTCATCACCAAATTACCAAGGACTGCCAGAGGAGTTGATGAAATTTGGGTGATTGTGGACAGATTGACGAAGAGAAATTGGCGGAGGTGTACATGAGGGAAGTGGTATCTCGGCATGGGGTGCTGATCTCGATTGTTTCAGACCGTGATGTGCGTTTCACATCCAGATTCTGGAAGAAGTTTCATGAGGAGTTGGGTACTAGACTGCATTTTAGTATCGCATATCATCCCCAGACAGACGGTCAGAGTGAGCGGACGATTCAGACGCTCGAGGACATGCTCCGGGCATGTGTGTTGGATTTCGGGGGTAGCTGGGATGCATATTTTCCCTTGGCAGAGTTTTCCTACAACAACAGCCATCATTCGAGTATTGGTATGCCACCCTTTGAGCTGTTGTATGGGAGGAGGTGTCGGACCCCCATTTGTTGGGGAGAAGTTGGACAGCGGGTGATGGGCAATACAGAGATCGTGCTTCAGATGTCAGAGCAGATCCAGCAGGTCAGACAGAGGTTGTTGACCGCTCAGAGCCGACAGAAGAGTTACGCAGACAGGCGTCGGTCCGAGCTTGAGTTCCAGGTCGGCGACCTTGTACTCCTGAAGGTCTCTCCTTGGAAAGGAGTGATTCGATTCAGGAAGAGGGGCAAGTTGGGGCCCCCATATATTGGTCCTTTCCGTGTGATCGCGAGGGTAGGCCGGGTAGCCTATCGTTTGGATTTTCCAGCAGAGTTAGGGCAGATTCACGACACTTTTCATGTGCGCAGCTGAGGAAGTGTATAGCCGATGAGTCGGTGGTGGTTCCATTAGAGGATATTCAGGTGGATGCGAGCCTGAATTATGCTAAGAGACCAGTGGCCATCAGAGATCAGAAAGTCAAGGTTCTGAGGAATAAGGAGGTACCCCTGGTGTTGGTTTAGTGGCAGCATCGGAAGGGGTCAGATATGACCTGGGAGCTGGAGCGTGAGATGCGTGAGCAGCATCCGGAGCTATTTGCAGAGCGAGACATCGAGGGTGAAGTCTAGTTCTAGTGGGGGAGAATTGTAACAGCCCGGATTTCCAGGTATCTTTTATTCATATATTTTTGGTATTTTGTAAGGAGACTCGGCAAGTTGGAGCTCAAACTCGCCGAGTAGGATCGCGGTTCTGGACGCGGGTTCGTGCCTGGACTCGGCGAGTCCAAGGAATGGACTCGGCGAGTCTGCGCTGTTTAATGAAACCCTAATTTCCCGGTCCTAAGCCCTATTTAAAGGACCTTATGGCCCTTCATTGCGGCTACCTTGTCCTTGAGAGCACCTAAACAACTAAGAGTTCTTGTGAGTGAGATAAGAGGCCATTATTCACCAATTTTGTGTGTATTTGCAAGAAAGGAAGGGGGAAATCAAGCTAGGAGAGTTGGGGAGCTTGGATCTACTTCCATTTCGTCAGAGGAAGCTTATTGAGGTATCATTCAGAGCTTATTCTCGTATTTTTGTTGATATGGTCAAATCTAGGGTTTCTTCATGCCTTGTTTGCCTTGTATTTGGAGTGTGAGAGGTCCCATGGGGATATGGTACCTAGATCTGGACCTTAGCAGGTCTAGAGAGTCCCAAATGCCATGCTTTATGTCCTCCTTTTGGGTTTGGAGACTAGGGTTGCCATCTTAGAGGTCATCTCTCCAAAAAGAGCCTTGTAGGTGTTGCATGGTAGCCAAGACTGTGACTTTACATGATGAATGAGCTTAGGAAGGCCAGATCTATGAGTTGATGGAGTGGATCTAACCTCAGAAGCGAGATTGAGTTGATGCATGGCATGGACTCGCCGAGTCCGAAGAACAGACTCGGCGAGTAGCATGAAGATTGTCCTTAACCACTCAGCGAGTGGTCTTGCCGAGTTAAGGGTCGACTCAATGAGTCAGGGAGAGTTAGAGAGGGTTGACAGGTGGACTGAGTCGAGCTGGAACTCGCCGAGTTGTTCTTGAGACTCGGCGAGTTGAGTCGTGGTGGCCCCGCGATTCATGCCAGGTGGGACTCGTCGAGTTGGGGGTGTACTCGACGTGTCAGGAGGGGATCCTAGAGAGTCAGTGAACACGTATAGACTCGCCGAGTCGCCATAGTGCACTCGCCGAGTCCGGTCAAAGTTGACCATTGGCTGTTGACCATAGTTGACCAGTGTTGACTTGATAGGGGTAGTCAACCTTAGTGGTAAAAGTGTTAATTAGAGACATATGATGTTATAGGAGGATTATAGCTCGGAGGATCGAGCACGAGTGATTTCCGAGATTCGCGAGTTATCGAGATATACGAGGTGAGTCTTCTCACTATACTTTACCTTGAGTAGGGAATCAGAGTTATGTGATAGAGTATTTGTATGCTATATGCCTGTTATGTGTTGTACTGCATTATTTCTATGTGATTTATGTTGTGCATGTTTATAGAGTTGGAACCGGAAGGTTCCCAGAGTTAGAACTAGTGGGTTCACAGAGCAGGGTCTATGGACCCACAGAGTTATAGCCTCGAGTGGCTAATATGTGTTATGTGTGGTATTTTGAGGAACTCACTAAGCTTTGTGCTTACAGTGTTAGTGTTGTTTGTTTCAGGTACTAGTGATGACCGTGGGAAGGCGCCAGCTTGATCTGTATACACGCATGGGATTTTTTATAATATGTGATCTTGGGATTTTGTATGATATGGATTGGAGTTTTAAACTTGATGTTTTATGAAAATTTAAATGAAAATGTTTTTATCTTATGCGAAAAATTATTTTGAAATTCACGATGTTACAATGTGGTCACGTAAATCATATGAAATTAGCAACTAAGAGATGTTCATACAACTTAATTACTTATTTATTAACAGAAGAATAGTTATTGTTAACACATAAGGTTCTTTAACAAGCTTAATAAAACATAATTACCAATTAAAATTAATCCTAATCAAATAATCAATACATGTTCACAAATTCATCTACCTAAACAGAAGTTATGAGTTTTTAGCTCATGATTACAGCAGAAACAAGCATAAAAACGAAATCAATTGGTAAAAACATAGTTCAAACAAGAGATTAGGTAAGAGTAAACTTGATTTTGACTTGATTCTCCTTAAAATTGAATGTAGGGTTGATTCCCTTGCTTCCCACGCTCCAGCAGCACCTTTAATCGACAATTGGCCTCCAAGGGTTCATCTATATGCTAGGGTATCGATCTGAAAGTTGCTTTATATAGATTTTCACAAAACAAAGGCTACTCGGCGAGTCTGTCACTTAAAACCCGTGTACGGCAAGTCAGTGCGTCTAGAATCGCGAAAGTTCTGACCAACTCGGCGAGTTGATGGCCTACTCGCCGAGTATGTTTGAATCAGCATTTTCTCAAAACACGAAAGTCGTCCGAAATTGTGTCTACAGAACATTTTGAATCTCATCAATCGGAGTTACGGTTCATGAGATATGGCCAAAACACTGACGAGGGGTCAAGCTGTCCAGCAACGTGCTTCTTTCTTCAAAATCCAAGATCCATGCGTCCAATCGCCAGTTCCGCTTCTTTTTCCATCCGAGCATGTCTTTGTTACTGAAAGTGAAATATTTAAGCTAATTAAGCACCTTTGGTTCATTATTTGAGATAAAATTAACATAAAGTATTAAGATAATGCATGAATTTAATAACTAAATATACTCCTATCAGTAACATTACTCATAAATAATACTATTTTATTTAATCATCAAATGTTAATTACATTTATCTATTACACGTCTCTACTACTATCTAATCTATACTAATATCATCCTTCAGCCCAATACTCCTAGCATGTTGCAAGTGCTTAACCCTACTCAGTCCCTTCGTAAGCGGATCTGCTGGGTTATCTTCTGATGATATCCTCTTCACTACGAGTTTTCCTTCTTCTACATGATGTCTAATAAAGTGATATTCTCTGTCGATATGTCTAGATCTACCATGATCCCTCGGTTCCTTGGTCAAGGCAACCGCTCCTTCATTATCACAGAAAATCTCCATGGGCTCCTTTATGGCAGGTACAACTCCAAGATCACCGATGAAGTTCTTTAACCATATTGCCTCCTTCAACGCTTCGCTCGCTGCAATATACTCTGATTCACACGTTGAATCAGCTACGATTTCCTGCTTGGAACTTTTCCAATTTATTGCTCCTGCATTCAGGGTAAAGACCCAACCCGACTGCGAACGGTAGCTGTCCCTGTCGGTCTGAACGCTGGCGTCACTATACCCTCGCACCTTCAAGTCATCACTCCCTCCGAGGACTAAGAACCATTCCTTCGTCCTCCGAAGGTACTTAAGGATATTCTTGACCGCAATCCAATGGGCTCTGCCAGGGTTCCCTTGATATATGTTAACCATGCTCAAAGCAAAGACTACATCAGGGCGAGTACAAGTCATAGCATACATGATTGAGCCAACTGCGGAAGCGTATGGTACTCAGCTCATTTATGCTATTTCAGCTTCAGTACTCGGACTTTGAGTCTTACTCAACTTGGCATTACTTTGTATCGGTAATTCTCCCTTCTTCGCGTTTTCCATACTAAAACATTTCAGTACTTTATCCAAGTAAGTGTTCTGACTAAGTCCTATTAGTCTCTTACTTCTTTCTCTCACTATCCTTATTCCTGAAATATAGGAAGCCTCTCCGAGGTCCTTCATAGCGAAGCACTTCCCGAGCCAGGACTTAACTTCCTTCAGAGTCGGGACGTCGTTTCCTATGAGTAGTATGTCATCGACATACAGAACGAGGAAGCTTACTGTACTCCCACTTACTTTTACATATACACACGATTCATCTTCGCTTCGTACAAATCCAAACTCTTTGACTTTCTCATCGAAGCAAAGATTCCATCTGCGAGACGCTTGATTAAGTCCATAAATGGACTTCTCAAGCTTACACACTCTACTCGGGTGCTTTGGATCGACAAAACCCTCTGGCTGAGCCATGTAATCATCCTCAACCAACTTCCCATTAAGGAAAGCGGTTTTGACATCCATTTGCCAAATCTCATAATCATGAAATGCGGCAATAGCTAGCATCACTCTAATAGATTTTATCTTCGCAACTGGTGAGAAGGTCTCATCATAGTCAACTCCGGGAGTTTGAGTAAAGCCAGTCGCAACCAATCGCGCTTTATATGTGTGTACGTTTCCATCCATGTCGGTCTTCTTCTTGAAGATCCATTTGCAACCAACGGTCTTACGTCCGGGCACATTATCAACCAAATTCCAAACTTGGTTGTCATACATGGATTGGATCTCGCTATCCATTGCCTCTTTCCATTTCGCAGACTCCGGGCCTGCCATGGCTTCCTTATAGCTATTAGGTTCATCTAGATTTATTAGTGTACCATCACTAATATATGTACCCCCTTCGGTAGTAATATGAAAACCATAAAACTGGGGTTGAACTCTAACTCTTCCGGAACGTCTAAGAGGTAAGGACTCGTCAATCGGTTCAACCGGAGTTTCCTCCTCGGGTTGAGTGCCAGCGGTAGAGGTTCCTTCATCTATCGATTCTTGAATCTCTTCCAGCTCGATTTGCCTCCCACTATCTCCTTGGCTTATGAGTTCTCGCTCTTAGAAAAATCCTCTCCTTGCAACAGAGACAACATTATCCTTCAGTCTATAGAAAAGATATCCAAAGGATTTCTACGGGTAGCTGATGAAAATACATTGCTCACTACGAGGTTCAAGCTTGTCGTGAGTATCTCGTCTTACGAAAGCCTCGCAACCCCAAACCTTGATATGTGCCAACGAAGGAGCTTTCCCTGTCCACATCTCGTGAGGTGTTTTGGCAACCTTCTTAGTAGGGACTCGGTTAAGGATATGGGCGGCAGTCTCTAAGGCATACCCCCAAAAAGAGATAGGTAGTGAATCACGACTCATCATAGAGAGAACCATGTCTAACAAGGTTCGATTACGCCTTTCTGCCACACCATTCAACTGTGGTTTCCTAGGTGGCGTCAATTGTGAAACTATTCCACACTCCTTGAGATAGTCGTGGAATTCAATACTTAGGTACTCTCCTCCTCGATTGGATCGAAGCATCTTGATTTTCCTGCCCAATTGATTATCCACTTCATTCTTGAACTCTTAGAACTTTTCAAAAGTTTCTAACTTTTGTTTGATTAAGTAGATATACCCATATCTACTATAGTCATCGGTAAAAGTCACATAGAAGCGGTTCCCATCCTTTGTGGTTGATATAAACGGTCCACATACATCGGTATGTATGAGGTTCAATAGACCCTCACCCCTTTCACATGTACTTGTGAAGGGTGACTTACTCTTCTTTCCAAGTAAACAAGACTCGCAAGTGTCATCTTATATAAGGTCGAATGACTCTAACACTCCATCCTTTTGGAGTTGGGCTATGCGCTTCTTGTTGACATGTCCAAGACGACAATGCCACAAGGATGCTCTATCCATACCATTGGAAGAATCCATGCATAAAACATCATTTCCTAAGTTATCTACAATCATAACAGTTTCATAAATTCCATTACATGGTATAGCTTCAAAATATAGGACACCATTTAGATAAGCAAGAATAGAACCATTCTCATTATTAAAAGAAAATCTAAAACCTTGTCTAAACAAACCATGAAATGAAATGATGTTTCTAGCCATTTCTAGCGAATAGCAACAATTGTTCAAATCTAAAGATAAACCATTCCAAAGCACTAAAGAATACACTCCAATCTTGGTCACAGGCAACGATCTTCTGTTCCCCATGATTAGATTTATTCTTCCATTCTCCACATCCCTATTTCTTCTTAGTCCCTTCAATTCAGAACAAATATGGTAACCATAACCGGTATCAAGGACCCAAGAAATAGCATGAGATGAATCGTTAGATTTAATTGTACAAATACCTGCGAAAGATGGCTTGATCTTTCCTTCCCTTATGGCTTGCAGGTAGTCTGGGCAACTTCTCTTCCAATGCCCTATTTTATGGCAATGATGGCACTCTGCCTCCTTAGGGTTAGGACAGGGTTTAGTAGGATCAACTTTGATCCCACTAGAAGAGGAACCATCTCGGGACTTTCCCTTGCAGTGGCTCTTAGACAGAGCCTTCCTCTTCTTGCCTCTTCCTTGCCCAATGGCCAAAACAGGAGTAGCGGTTGGATTGGGAGTGGGTGCAATAGACTTGTCCTTTAGGTTGCTTTCAGCAACCCTAAGGAGACCTTGGAGCTTGCTTAGGGTGACCTCTTCCTTGTTCATGTGGTAGGTCATCCTAAATTGATTGTAACACGGAGGCAAAGAGTGAAGCACCATGTCGATCGCCAAGTCTTCCCCAAAGTCAACATTCAACTTGCGAAGACGATCGACATACCTTTGCATCTTTTGCAGGTGCACGGTAAGAGATTCTCCATGACCCATTTTAGCGGAAATCATGTTAGTGAAAATCTCGTAACGCTTTTGCCTCGCGTTCTGGTGGTATCTCTCCAACAAGTCTTGGTGCATTTCATACGGATACCTGTCCTCATAGGACTTTCGGAATTCGGCATTCATGGTGGCTATCATGATGCAATGTACCTTCGTCGCATCACGCTCGTGAGTTTCAAAAGCGTTCATTTCAGCCGGAGTAGCGATTTCTGGGTTGATTTTCTCAAGCTTCTCATCTAGGACATACTCCTTGTGCTCATAGCGAGCAATTGTGCGAATGTATCTTATCTATTCGCTAAAGTTCGTCCCATCGAAAGTGACCTTTTGACAAAGGCTCATCAATGTGAATGAACTAGCAGGAACGTTGTTTGCGTTCTACATCTACAAATCGAAAGGACAAAGATAGATTAGAATATGAATCCCTAATTATCACCCAATAAGAAAAATTAGGGCTAGGATCCATCAACAATATTTACATATTAGAAAAGGGATGACGTAATCCAACATGCAAATAATATGAAGGTAAGTGAATGACGATTCACTAATTCTCCACCACAAAACATAACTTTAGGTTCTAAATGTATTGAGAATTCCTAGGTTTGGATGAGATTCATTGAAACTTTTCAATGGCATGTTTAAATCTCGATATGCTCCTCTCGTTTGTGACTGGGATACCGAGGATCACAAAGTGGGTGTGAATTACCATGCAAATTTACATGGTGCCTTCATTGTAACGATCACATATTCAATGTGCCGATAAACCACACACGCTCCATCGAACTATGATAAACAATGAATCACCCTTTGCCACCTTTGCTTAGAACCAATTAGTGTGCCGGTAAACCACACACGCTCCACTAACTTCTTAGCAAGGGTGCAAAGTGTAATTTCATGGGATTGAATCAATTCACTTTTCCTAAAGTAACTAAGATTGGGAAATTTTGAAAAACATGTAGTTACTTTGTATTTCATATTATACTTTTAATGAAGAGACGAGGTTGCCCTATCCTACCCGCTCGGCTAACGACCCTCCACCGATCAAGCAAGCGGTGGGTGTGAGTGTACACCCATTAAGTGCCATTTTATAGGCAGCAACCTTATACCTACCTTATAGACCGGCTTTGTGAATGAGGCCTAGTAACGGTAAGACTAGCATTTAATTATACATACATATATATATATATATATATATATATATATATATATATATATATATATATTAATCTTTTAATATTATATTAGTATAGGGTTGGATTTTAAACTTGTAAAATTCTAGGGTTTGAAATTTAAATTGTCTAAATTAAACTTTTAATCACAAAACATAAATTTCAAAACTTGATGGCAAGTTTTAAACTTTTAAAAACATGGAGGTTCAAATAACAAATAATCTCAATTAACAATTAATTCCATAATTATCCATATTTGATTTATTTAATGATTTCTTGCAAAACAATTTACCAATTTAATAAAATAATTAATCAATTATCACATAAGGAAACAAATATTTTATTAATTGATAAATATCTTCAATTAGGTCAAGAATATACTCATATATATCATAAAATCGGATTTATATTGATCTAATATGATTAAGGCAAGTATCTCAAAGATAAACAACAAGAAATCCCGAATATTGCTCTTTCTGACGCTCGAACTCGCCGAGTACCCAGATGGGCTCGCCGAGTTGAGCCTACTCGCCGAGTACCACCATGGGAATCGCCGAGTTCATCAGGTAGAGGACAAAAAAATGATTTTTTTTTCAGCAACAAACAAGCAATCAAAGTATCAATTCAATAGAAACCAATCTTGCTCTGATACCACTGATGGGTTTTAGCCATATGAACATTCCTATGTCCACATGCAACCCTAATGCTTGGATCTAGGTTTCTCTAATTGAACATACATTGAATCCAAGACTTCTAATGGCTAATATACTATAATAACAATATGAAATCAAAGATTAGAAGTTTACCTTGAAACACTTGCTTGATCTTCTTGTCCTTGAGGCTTTAGAGTCACAATTGTCACTCCTCTAATGGTTTACAAACACCAATTAGCAAGAAGGACGATTTGAGAGAGAGGAGGGAAGAGAAATTCGGCCAGGGTTTCTTCTCTATGCACAAGTGCTGATTTCTCTTGACCCTAAGGGTCTCTTTATACTTGCAAGGCTCCTAGGGTTTCACCCTTAAATCCTAATTGGATAACTTAGGCCCTAAGCAATCCAAATCCCTTTCATGATAAGCCTTGGACGATTTTATGGCTATCCTTAGCCCTAGAAATCGTCCACCCCTTATCCATAAAGGATATATAGCCCAAAGTGCAACTATCAAACAATTGATAGTTTATACCCCTTTATTTAATTAATCTCTTTAAGTCACCAAATTAATTCCTAATTAATTTATGACTTATATTAATCAAATAATAATATTATTATACTTTATATTATTCTCATAATATATTAATAATATTTATTCTCTCATAATAAATCATCCTGTCAAGTTGCTATGGTGAAGGCAACCTAAAAGGACCATGCATAACTGGGTCAAATACTTGCCTAATATAGTTGCAGCCTTAGACACTATTCCAACAAAATGAACTAACTACCTTAAAACCATTTTATTTAATTAAGGTCAAATGTGATGATATTATAACCATACTTGATTGACTAGTAAACACGATGATCAAATTCATCGAAATGATATGACATTCGTCACCCGTAGACCTGCAGGTCCTACTGTAGCTAGCATCAAGGTGTAGAATAGTCAATCCTGTATACATCTATACACAAACTCATGCTCTCCCTCCAGGAGACTCTGGTTACAAAACGTGACACAACAGTATATTGCCATGCCATGAAGTAGTGGCTCAAATTAATGCTATAATGTTCTTGTATTAGTGTACTATGTTCTTTCTGTTCTAGTGAATAGTATGTTCCTTCTTTCCTAGTGTATAGTATGTTCCTTTTGTTCTAGTGTATAGTATGTTCTTTCTGTTTCTCGTTATAGCATGTTTCAACTGATTCATGTATGAACTGACTCTTGTATGTTTCATTGTTCTAGAAATAATGACTAGTAATCCACTAAACTATACCTATTATAGTTTACTAGTAATGTTGTTTGAATGACTGATCATGTTTGTACACCTTTGATACCCAAATGTAATGAACCGATGGAATATATTTAATATCTATACACATATACATAATATATAACTAAGATTTAAACGACCCTCGGGTAAACAACCAATACCCTAAGTCCACAACCAAACAAGGAATAGGAAATAAAGGGAGTTATCAGTCCTAAGCCCTTTCAACCTTATTTATATAACTATATTCATATAGACCGGAATTCACTTGGGAACGTGAGGATCAGATGAAACTGAAATACCCTCACCTTTTTGCTTAGTTATTTGTAATTTCTTACTTGATTAAATTCTAATTTCGGTACGAAATTCCTTCTAACGGGGGGATGATGTGACAACCCGAAATTTCCATTCTGTACAATCTATATCACTTGAATAGAAGTTATAGTGGTCACTGTTAATTTTCAGACTTTTTCACATAAGTTTGAGTAATTCAGGGTTTACACTTCAGGAAATATCAGGAGAGTGGGTGCACTAGGCTTTTGTGCAACACTGTTATTCCAACACTCTATTATATTAGAGATCATTTCAGGAATAAAAATATTTTCTGCCAAAAATATTCCAGGACTATAAATAGATTTCTGAACCAAATTCATTCACTATTCACATTTCCAACTAGAGAAAAGCCATTTTCTCTCTCACGGATCTTCGGGTTTTTATACCAAAACGTGAGTAATTCTTTCTAGTAGTGATTAGAATTCTTATTAGATGCTTATAACATGATTTAGATGGCTAAATCATTAGATCTAGGAGTTTACTCCCCAAGGTGTTCTTGGGCGGTAAACTCCTGAAACGAAGCTAAAACCGACCCTTGTGTTATACCACTGCCCTAGACTCATTTGTATATGTATTTAGGACAAGAAAACATCCATAAATCACCCAAGTTTGGGAGTTCACGGCCCAAGAGATTCATAGGCCGTAAACTCCCTTTTCACACTCAAAATGGTGTTTTAAGGACTCTAAAACTTTAAGGCTTTTATCTAGACTAGTTCCCATTTAGTGTAAGGCCTTAAGCACATCAAAGAACACATACAAATGAGAGTTTATGGCCCTAGTGTATCTTAGGCCGTAAACTCCATAGAAATGGACAAAAGGGTGTTTTTAAGACACCTAAAGCCCTAGACCTTTACAAGGAATTGTTTCCACTTAATTGAAGGACCAAAACTCATCCAAATCACTTAACAAAGTGAGTTTACGACCAAGAGAATGCTCTTGGGCCGTAAACATGAAAGAATGGCACCAAAGTGTGCCTAGGGTCCTCCTTTGCCTTAAACAATTGTCTAGAACATATCCTTCAAAAGCAAGAGGCTTGAAAACAACAAAAACACCCAATACTTAGAGTTTACGGCCGTAAACTCTAAGGGGAATGACCTCAGGGCCGTAAACTCCTATTTGGAGTATTTCTAGACCTTAAACCCTTCCAAGGACTTAGCCACCAAGTTGGAATAATTCTAGGAACCATTTGGGACTTCAAAACACACCATAACCCCATGGTTGGGAGTTTACGACCGTAAACTCAAGAGTTTACAACCGTAAACTCCATGTGTGATGTTATATGGGGAGTAAACTCACTTATAGGGTCCTTTGGAACCCTAAACACAAATACCTTGTCCCACAATAGCTTAGATGCAATCCTTAGGGCTTAAAACACTTATATAAAGTGTTTATTATGTCTAGGATGTCTTAACTTTATCAATTAGTGATTTAAGACTAATTGAATGCATAGATGTGTGATTATATGTTCATTAGGATCGTAGCATGTGTACAAGTCCTCGCTTGACACCTAGCCATCCTATACTGTTCAGTTCATTCCAATCACCAACTACAGGTGAGTTCATACCCCTAATCAATATTTTAAATGATTTTAAATGCTTTAATGGGGGGGATACAAGTAGAAACAAACATGTTATTGAATCATTGATATGTATTTTATAACTGTGTTTGTCATTTAACAGATTTCACATGCTACAAAATGTGATGCATGAAATGGTTTTACATCTTAAAAACACATTGTTACCAAATGTTTTGCCTTTGAAATATTTATCAAAATGACATCAAGTCATTGTTAATTATTGTTCAAAACCCATAAGATGTCTTACAAAACCATTTTACATTCTTGAACTAAACTATGCATATACACTTATATTCTTATATATGTATTGATGTTATAGTTTACATCTTTCATTTAGTTTCCCACACCCTTGAGTAGTAAGAGTGTATAAACCTACATGATCAACAAGTTATATTACAATAAATTATCATAAGGATAATTTGAAGATATCAAACATTAGTTCTATTACGAGGAATCACACAAGAGTCAGTTCATTCATGAGTCTATACTAGCACATTTCCTGATACATGAGTACTTACAGATGTTTACTTGATACATGAATATGTTTACATATACTTACCTGTTACATGGACACACATACATGAATACCATACAGGAACACTTTTACATAGGTGCATTATCCTGTATTCACTTACCTGGATACTTGTACTTAGGACTACGAGGATGATTTATTAGTACTTACTGTGTAAATTATCTTTCCTATCTCGATTCAATGGGGTAGCTCGGCGGGACTTACCATTCCGAACCCCACTGATTAGCACCAGTGGTCGATGACCATCTACGGAGGTCTAAGGTTACTACTTATATTAGGTAGATCGATTGGGACTAACCCTTCCACCCACATGCTGCTGCTACAGAGGACAATTGGACAATCTTCGGATGTTCATTAGGTTATATCTTTCGCTTATTGCGATGATTGTGTTACTCCTAGTACCCAGCGATGACACTTACATTAATACTTGTTTTGGACAATCTTCGGATGTTCATTAGGTTACATATTTCGCTTAATGCGATGTTGTGTTAGTCCTAGTACCCAGTGACAACACTTACAGTAGTACATTTTCCTGTTTACTTTATTTTGTGATACATTCACATAAACGATGAGTTAGACTAAGTACATTAGTACAAAACAACCAAAGGAAAACTATCATTTTACTTACAAAACATTCGGGTCTTGGTAGAAGACTACACTTCATACTTACAGAACATTCGGGTCTTGGTAGAAGACTACATTTCATACTTATAGAAAATAAGGGTTTTTCTAGGGTTTTTCATACGTACATCAACATTTTCATTTAACGTTTTACATGGCCTTCATAACAGATTTTTACAAACAAGGCAATGACACTTACATACTTATGAATTCACCAGCTTTAAAGCTGATACTCGCTTTCAAAATAACTTGTATTCTCATGTCAAAAGTAGACATGTACGATGGCCAGGTTTTGAGAAGACGGAGCAGACAAGACTTGTCTTCTATTTTGATTGTATATTTTTGGTGTCTTATTACAATGAAAGAACACACATGTATTAAACTTTACTTATAATGCAATGGATGATGTTGTTGCTTGTTTATTATATTACACTGTTGTGATACTGTACATGACGTCCTCCACACTTGAACGTTTCCGCCGTTTGTGGTTTTGGGGTGTGACAATCTTCTTGTAGCTTAGTTAGGCGCTCCTCAATAGTCGCCTTAAACGATGAGTTGTCTTCAGTGAGAGTTTGACGAAGACTGGCGAAGGACTGTAGTTCTGAGGCAACTGAGGTAGCCAGCTTGTTGACAATAGGGTCAAGCTTCGTTTTACTGGCATCGGCAGTTTCCTGTAAAGACTGCAAAAGAGAAGAAGCATCAAGAAATAGTTTTTCGACTTTTTCGGTCGCAGCAGCACATGCCTTGGTGAAATCAGTGTCACAACGACAAGAACAAAAGTATTACGATTGTTGAATATCACAAGTAAGCCTGGGGATATATGGTCAGTCTTGGGAATGTCATAGCCTGATCAACTATGCTAGTCCGAGGAGTGATTAGAATACGCCCAAGAATGGTTGTGATATGACAACAAGTCTAAAAACTTACCAACACAACCATAAAGAAATACTATAAGGGTATTGGTCTTACTGTAATTATCTTAGTCAGTTCGTCTATTTAGCTATTTCTTATAATCCCTTTTCTCGCGTAGATTAAAATGGCTGGATTTCACCATGGCGATCCGTACTTCCCAAACCAAGGCAATGCTGGTTGGCTAGAGGCTGAACCAGAAGATGATCACCCAATTCCTTTGGATGATCACCATGTTGAAGGTTTTTCTGATAGTTCTGACTCGGAGCCAGAAGTCAACAACCTACCCCCAAATGCTCAAAACCCAAACCTGAACCCCCGCCCTGTGTTTCAAGGACCCACTCCTCTGTGGGCCACTAACTTGATTACATGGAGTCATGAACAGGGTTAGCCCATTCCTTACAATGGAGACCGAAGTTTCTACAACCTCACTGAAGGAGGTTCTGCTGATAGAGTCCTACCAATCATGGTGCGTAGGATTTCTCGGAACTCGATAATAGCTCAGGCGACTATCAATCAAGTCTTGGAAGTTGACGCCAACTCTGGTGTTAACACTGTCCACATTCGCCAACTAGAGTCTGCTCATGAAAGGACTCTGGTCCGCAATGCAAATCTGCAAAGAGAACTTGCTGAAACCCAAGCTGAAGTTAGAGAACTTCGAGCTCAGCAAGCAAGGTCGGACAGGCGTAAAAGGGACATTGAACGTCTACTGTCGGGATCGAGGACTCATGCTAGCAGTTCTCATCGCCGATAGAATCTCGTCGACTCATCTTTTGGATATAACCTAGTTTATGTAAAACTTTGGTCTAATTTCCTATTTGTATAAATCTTAGACCTGTTAGGTCTTGATCTAGTCTTAATTCTGTCAAAATTTTCCATCTTGGTTGATGTAAGGCCTACTTCTAGGCCATTTTTCCCGAACTTATTACATATGTAATTCCAGTATTATTGACAGATATCTAATCTTATGGGAATTATTATCCAACTGCTATCTTCTTCATTTAGTCATACTATTCTTTTTGTTGTTGGACTATGGGGATTTTGTCCATGAGACACATTCATTAATCATTTATTCTTATCCATTTCGTCATCTTTTAAACGTACAGTTAAAGATGCTGCCACGCAGGAATCCAAGGCGAAACCCAAACAACGAAGCACCAATACCACCACCTCCACCACCACCTGTACCTCTTCAACCACCAAATCCTTTTGATGCCAACATGTTCCAGGCAGCTTTCACAGCTGCAGTTGCAGCTGCTGTGTCAGCGATCAACGCTCTTGCCCCTAGTGGATCAGGAACAGGTGCACCACCCTCGAACCACGGCGAAAGCCATGGACACCCTCGGGAATGCACCTACAAGGACTTCACTAACGCCAAACCCCGCAACTTCAATGGAACTGGGGGTGTAATGATGTTGAGACAGTGGATTGAAAAGATGGAATATGTCTTTGTAATCTGTGCTTGCCAGGAGGGGAACAAGGTCAAGTTTGTAGCTTGTACCTTCTCTGACCGAGCACTAACATGGTGGAACAGCCATGTTAACTATCTAACTACTGTGGTGGCGTATTCCGTCGGCTGGGAAAAGTTGAAAGACATGCTGATGAAAGAATACTGTCCTCGAGGTGAAATACAAAAACTCGAGCAAGAATTATGGGGTCTACAAATGGTTGGATCCGACATCACTACCTACACAAATAGGTTCTGTGATTTGGCAAACTTATGCCCTGATATGGTTGCTCTCCAGAGCAAAAAGATCGAGAGATATATCTGGGGACTGTCGCCCCAGATCCAGTCAAGTGTGATCGCTTCCAGGCCTATTACCTTTGATAGCGCCAAGGAACTGGCACAATCTCTCATCGATCACCGGAAACCTCAGAACACAACAGTCCCTACACCTGTACCACAAAGGTCCAACCCCGATTACCACAAGAAGGGGTGGAATAAGAGGAAAAGAGGGGCTCCGCAAGGATCCTCCAATAAACAACAACTAGTGGCGATCAATGTTGCCTCAGTGACTCCTGTTGTCCCTACGAACCCCTTACCAGCAAAAACTTATGCTGGGTCTCTCCCGAAGTGCATCAAGTGCAACTTCCACCACTGCGGGCCTTGCAGGGAGATGCAATGCACCAACTGCAACTGGAAGGGGCACACAGCCCGTTTCTGCCAGACTCCAACAGCTCAAGCCGCCCAGGCTCCTAACGCTGGTATGGGCCAAACTTGCTACGGTTGTGGCGAAGTGGGCCACTACAAGAGGAACTGCCCTAAAGCAGGAATGGCGGGAGGGGTAGGAAGAGTTATGGCCCTAGGCCACGAGGAAGCAGTAGCTGATCCTACGATAGTTACTGGTACGTTCCTCCTCAATAACTCATATGCTTGCATACTTTTCGATAGTGGAGCCGAGAAAAGTTTTGTAAGTCACAAATTTGCACACCTGCTTAAACAAAAACCATGTGCATTAGATAGTTCATTCACGGTAGAAATGGCTAACGGGAAAACAAAGAGTACAAACTGCATATACGTAGGTTGTACCTTAACTTTAGATGGCCATACTTTCAAGATAGATCTCATGCCAGTCCCAATTAAATGTTTCGACGTTATCATCAGTATGGATTGGTTGAGTCTTCTTCATGCCGACATTATGTGCTTCGAAAAAGCAGTTCGTCTTAACCTTCCTAACAACGAAACTTTAATTATCTACGGCGACAAACCTAGTACGAGCCTTCGCATCATTTCGTGCATTCAAGCCCAGAAGTGATTGCGGAAGGAGTACCATGCATTTCTCGCACACGTCGTCGATACCAGTCAAGAACTGAAAGACATCCAGAAAATCCCAGAAGTACGCGACTTTCCCGACATATTCCCAGAAGAACTTCCCGGTTTACCACCACAATGCCAAGTCGAGTTCAGAATCGACTTAGTGCCAGGGGCTACCCCAGTAGCCAAATCCCCGTATCGTCTGGCACCGGCTGAAATGCAGGAACTTTCCAGTCAACTTAACGAACTTCTCAAGAAGGGATTCATTCGACCAAGCTTCTCACCATGGGGAGCACCGGTCTTGTTCGTCAAGAAGAAAGATGGATCGTTTCGCGTGTGCATCGACTATAGAGAACTCAACAAACTTACCATTAAAAATCGTTACCCCTTGCCCCGCATTGACGATTTATCGGATCAACTTCAAGGAGCTAACTACTTCTCGAAGATAGATCTGCGATCCGGATATCATCAACTACGAGTATTAGAGGAGGATGTTCCCAAGACAGCCTTCCGAACTCGTTATGGACACTACGAGTTTGTAGTGATGCCATTCGGATTAACTAACGCGCCCGCAGTATTCATGGATCTGATGAATAGGGTGTGTCGTCCCTACTTGGATCAGTTCGTCATCGTCTACATTGATGACATACTCATCTACTCTCGAAGTAAGGAGGAACATAGTCAACATCTCCGTAAAATCTTAGAAACATTGCGATCGGAGAAGCTCTACGCGAAGTTCTCAAAGTGCGAATTTTGGATTCGGCGAGTCGAATTCTTGGGCCATGTGGTTAGCGAAGAAGGTATACATGTGGTCCCTTCCAAAATTAAGGCCATTGAGAACTGGTCAGCACAAAAGACACCTACTGAAATTTGTCAATTTCTAGGTCTAGCTAGCTACTATCGCAGGTTCATTCAGAACTTCTCCAGCATAGCGAAACCTCTTACAACCCAGACCCAGAAAGGCGTGGCCTTCGAATGGGAAGAGAAACAGGAAAGAGCGTTCCAAACGCTCAAACGAGCCTTGTGCACCGCCCCGATACTATCCCTTCCCGAAGGAATAGAAGACTTCATTGTCTATTGCGATGCATCCAATCAAGGACTCGGATGTGTTCTGATGCAGCGAGGTAAGGTCATCGCCTATGCCTCGAGACAGCTGAAGACACATGAGGTTAACTACACAACCCACAATCTCGAACTAGGAGCAGTTGTGTTTGCTCTGAAGATCTGGCGACATTACCTGTACGGTACAAAAAGCACGATCTTTACAGACCATAAGATTCTACAACACATTTTCAACCAGAAAGAGCTCAACATGAGACAACGACGGTGGGTCGAACTACTTAGTGATTACGAATGTGAAATTCGTTATCATCCGGGTAAAGCCAATGTAGTAGCCAACACCCTAAGTCGGAAAGAATATACTGGTCGTAGAGTCAATTCTTTGACTCTAACTATCCATTCACACTTGTCCACGCAAATAAAGGAGGCTCAGCTCGACGCTTTGAAACTTGAAAACGTGGCGGGTGAATCCCTTAGAGGGATGGATAAGAACTTGGAAGTCAAGGGTGGCGGAGCCTTATACCTCATGGATCGGATCTGGACACCGAAACACGGTGGCTTCAAAGAGTTGGTCATGACCGAAGCTCACAACACTCGTTATTCCGTCCACCCGGGTTCAGACAAGATGTATCTGGATCTTAAAAAGTTATACTGGTGGCCTAACATGAAAGCAGATATTGCTACCTTCGTGAGTAAATGCCTTGCTTGCGCAAAGGTCAAGGTCGAATACCAGAAACCCTCCGGTCTTCTACAACAACCGGAGATACCAGAATGGAAGTGGGAGCGGATCACTATGGACTTCATAACCTAGTTGTCCAAGACGACGGGTGGACTTGATTCCATATGGGTCATCGTCGATAGACTGACCAAGTCTGCACACTTCCTACCGATCAAAGAAACAGACAAGATGGAGAAACTTACCAGAACTTACATTAGGGAGATTGTAAGGCTGCACGGTGTTCCTTTATCTATCATCTCGGACCGAGATAGTAGATTCACTTCGAGGTTCTGGCAGTCATTACAAAGTTCCCTAGGAACTAGGCTGGATATGAGTACAGCCTACCATCCACAGACCGACGGGCAAAGTGAGAGAACTATCCAAACCTTAGAAGATATGTTGCGTGCCTGTGTGATCGACTTTGGAAAAGCTTGGGATATCCATTTACCCCTTGTGGAATTTTCCTACAACAACAGTTATCATACAAGCATAAAGGAAGCTCCATTCGAGGCCCTCTATGGCCGAAAGTGCAGATACCCTCTGTGTTGGGCTGAAGTGGGTGATACCCAGTTAGCTAAGGGACGAGTTCCCGAAAGCACTCTCACGGGTCCGGAGATCATTCGTGAAACGACAAAGAAGATCGTTCAAATTCGTGAACGATTAAAAGCCTCTAGAGACCGACAGAAAAGCTACGCTGACAAGCGTAGGAAACCATTGGAGTTCCAGGTGGGCGACCGAGTCCTACTGAAGGTCTCACCCTGGAAGGGCATAATATGCTTTGGAAAGCGTGGGAAGCTCAATCCAAGATACATAGGGCCTTTCGAGATTCTCGCAAGAATCGGCCCTGTGGCTTACAAGCTCAATGTACCGAAAGAACTCAGTAACGTACATCCTACCTTCCACATGTCGAACTTGAAAAAGTGTCTATCCGACGAGACTCTTGTTATTCCACTCGACGAGATCGAGATCAACGAGAACCTCAACTTCGTGGAGGAACCAGTAGAGATCATGGACCGAGAGGTCAAGCAAACAAAGCAGAGCCGTATCCCGATAGTAAAGGTGCGTTGGAACGCAAAGCGTGGACCGGAATTCACTTGGGAACGTGAGGATCAGATGAAACTGAAATACCCTCACCTTTTTGCTTAGTTATTTGTAATTTCTTACTTGATTAAATTCTAATTTCGAGACGAAATTCCTTCTAACGGGGGGATGATGTGACAACCCGATTTTTCCATTCTGTACAATCTATATCACTTGAATAGAAGTTATAGTGGTCACTGTTAATTTTCAGACTTTTTCACATAAGTTTGAGTAATTCAGGGTTTACACTTCAGGAAATATCAGGAGAGTGGGTGCACTAGGCTTTTGTGCAACACTGTTATTCCAACACTCTATTATATTAGAGATCATTTCAGGAATAAAAATATTTTCTGCCAAAAATATTCCAGGACTATAAATAGATTTCTGAACCAAATTCATTCACTATTCACATTTCCAACTAGAGAAAAGCCATTTTCTCTCTCACGGATCTTCGGGTTTTTATACCAAAACGTGAGTAATTCTTTCTAGTAGTGATTAGAATTCTTATTAGATGCTTATAACATGATTTAGATGGCTAAATCATTAGATCTAGGAGTTTACTCCCCAAGGTGTTCTTGGGCGGTAAACTCCTGAAACGAAGCTAAAACCGACCCTTGTGTTATACCACTGCCCTAGACTCATTTGTATATGTATTTAGGACAAGAAAACATCCATAAATCACCCAAGTTTGGGAGTTCACGGCCCAAGAGATTCATAGGCCGTAAACTCCCTTTTCACACTCAAAATGGTGTTTTAAGGACTCTAAAACTTTAAGGCTTTTATCTAGACTAGTTCCCATTTAGTGTAAGGCCTTAAGCACATCAAAGAACACATACAAATGAGAGTTTATGGCCCTAGTGTATCTTAGGCCGTAAACTCCATAGAAATGGACAAAAGGGTGTTTTTAAGACACCTAAAGCCCTAGACCTTTACAAGGAATTGTTTCCACTTAATTGAAGGACCAAAACTCATCCAAATCACTTAACAAAGTGAGTTTACGACCAAGAGAATGCTCTTGGGCCGTAAACATGAAAGAATGGCACCAAAGTGTGCCTAGGGTCCTCCTTTGCCTTAAACAATTGTCTAGAACATATCCTTCAAAAGCAAGAGGCTTGAAAACAACAAAAACACCCAATACTTAGAGTTTACGGCCGTAAACTCTAAGGGGAATGACCTCAGGGCCGTAAACTCCTATTTGGAGTATTTCTAGACCTTAAACCCTTCCAAGGACTTAGCCACCAAGTTGGAATAATTCTAGGAACCATTTGGGACTTCAAAACACACCATAACCCCATGGTTGGGAGTTTACGACCGTAAACTCAAGAGTTTACAACCGTAAACTCCATGTGTGATGTTATATGGGGAGTAAACTCACTTATAGGGTCCTTTGGAACCCTAAACACAAATACCTTGTCCCACAATAGCTTAGATGCAATCCTTAGGGCTTAAAACACTTATATAAAGTGTTTATTATGTCTAGGATGTCTTAACTTTATCAATTAGTGATTTAAGACTAATTGAATGCATAGATGTGTGATTATATGTTCATTAGGATCGTAGCATGTGTACAAGTCCTCGCTTGACACCTAGCCATCCTATACCGTTCAGTTCATTCCAATCACCAACTACAGGTGAGTTCATACCCCTAATCAATATTTTAAATGATTTTAAATGCTTTAATGGGGGGGGGGGGAATACAAGTAGAAACAAACATGTTATTGAATCATTGATATGTATTTTATAACTGTGTTTGTCATTTAACAGATTTCACATGCTACAAAATGTGATGCATGAAATGGTTTTACATCTTAAAAACACATTGTTACCAAATGTTTTACCTTTGAAATGTTTATAAAAATGACATCAAGTCATTGTTAATTATTGTTCAAAACCCATACGATGTCTTACAAAACCATTTTACATTCTTGAACTAAACTATGCATATACACTTATATTCTTATATATGTATTGATGTTATAGTTTACATCTTTCATTTAGTTTCCCACACCCTTGAGTAGTAAGAGTGTATAAACCTACATGATCAACAAGTTATATTACAGTAAATTATCATAGGGATAATTTGAAGATATCAAACATTACTTCTATTACAAGGAATCACACAAGAGTCAGTTCATTCATGAGTCTATACTAGCACATCTCCTGATACATTAGTACTTACAGATGTTTACCTGATACATGAATATGTTTACATATACTTACCTGTTACATGGACACACATACATGAATACCATACATGAACACTTTTACATAGGAGCATTATCCTGTATTCACTTACCTGGATACTTGTACTTAGGACTACGAGGATGACTTATTAGTACTTACTGTGTAAATTATCTTTCCTATCTCGGTTCAATGGGGTAGCTCGGCGGGACTTACCATTCCGAACCCCACTGATTAGCACTAGTGGTCGATGACCATCTACGGAGGTCTAAGGTTACTACTTATATTAGGTAGATCGATTGGGACTAACCCTTCCACCCACCTGCTGCTGCTACAGAGGACAATTGGACAATCTTCGGATGTTCATTAGGTTATACCTTTCGCTTATTGCGATGATTGTGTTACTCCTAGTACCCAGCGATGAAACTTACATTAATACTTGTTTTGGACAATCTTCGGATGTTCATTAGGTTACATATTTCGCTTAATGCGATGTTGTGTTAGTCCTAGTACCCAGTGACAACACTTACAGTAGTACATTTTCCTGTTTACTTTATTTTGTGATACATTCACATAAACGATGAGTTAGACTAAGTACATTAGTACTAAACAACCAAAGGAAAACTATCATTTTACTTACAAAACATTCGGGTCTTGGTAGAAGACTACACTTCATACTTACAGAACATTCGGGTCTTGGTAGAAGACGACATTTCATACTTATAGAAAATAAGGGTTTTTCTAGGGTTTTTCATACGTACATCAACATTTTCATTTAATGTTTTACATGGCCTTCATAACAGATTTTTACAAACAAGGCAATGACACTTACATACTTATGAATTCACCAGCTTTAAAGCTGATACTCGCTTTCAAAATTACTTGTATTCTCAGGTCAACAATAGACATGTACGATGGCCAGGTTTTGAGAAGACGGAGCAGACAAGACTTGTCTTCTATTTTGATTGTATATTTTTGGTGTCTTATTACAATGAAAGAACACACATGTATTAAACTTTACTTATAATGCAATGGATGATGTTGTTGCTTGTTTATTATATTACACTGTTGTGATACTGTACATGACGTCCTCCACCCCTGAACGTTTCCGCCGTTTGTGGTTTTGGGGTGTGACAATCTTCTTGTAGCTTAGTTAGGCGCTCCTCAATAGTCGCCTTAAACGATGAGTTGTCTTCAGTGAGAGTTTGACGAAGACTAGCGAAGGACTGCAGTTCTGAGGCAACTGAGGTAGCCAGCTTGTTGACAATAGGGTCAAGCTTCGTTTTACTGGCATCGGCAGTTTCCTGTAAAGACTGCAAAAGAGAAGAACCATCAAGAAATAGTTTTTCGACTTTTTCAGTCGCAGCAGCACATGCCTTGGTGAAATCAGTGTCACAACGACAAGAACAAAAGTATTACGATTGTTGAATATCACAAGTAAGCCTGGGGATATATGGTCAGTCTTGGGAATGTCATAGCCTGATCAACTATGCTAGTCCGAGGAGTGATTAGAATATGCCCAAGAATGGTTGTGATATGACAACAAGTCTAAAAACTTACCAACACAACCATAAAGAAATACTATAAAGGTATTGGTCTTACTGTAATTATCTTAGTCAGTTCGTCTATTTAGCTATTTCTTATAATCCCTTTTCTCGCGTAGATTAAAATGGCTGGATTTCACCATGGCGATCCGTACTTCCCAAACCAAGGCAATGCTGGTTGGCTAGAGGCTGAACCAGAAGATGATCACCCAATTCCTTTGGATGATCACCATGTTGAAGGTTTTTCTGATAGTTCTAACTCGGAGCCAGAAGTCAACAACCTACCCCCAAATGCTCAAAACCCAAACCTGAACCCCCGCCCTGTGTTTCAAGGACCCACTCCTCTGTAGGCCACTAACTTGATTACATGGAGTCATGAACAGGGTCAGCCCATTCCTTACAATGGAGACCGAAGTTTCTACAACCTCACTGAAGGAGGTTCTGCTGATAGAGTCCTACCAATCATGGTGCGTAGGATTTCTCGGAACTCGATAATAGCTCAGGCGACTATCAATCAAGTCTTGGAAGTTGACACCAACTCTGGTGTTAACACTGTCCACATTCGCCAACTAGAGTCTGCTCATGAAAGGACTCTGGTCCGCAATGCAAATCTGCAGAGAGAACTTGCTGAAACCCAAGCTGAAGTTAGAGAACTTCGAGCTCAGCAAGCAAGGTCGGACATGCGTATAAGGGACATTAAATGTCTACTGTCGGGATCGAGGACTCATGCTAGCAGTTCTCGTCGCCGATAGAATCTCGTCGACTCATCTTTTGGGTATAACCTAGTTTATGTAAAACTTTGGTCTAATTTCCTATTTGTATAAATCTTAGACCTGTTAGGTCTTGATCTTGTCTTAATTCTGTCAACATTTTCCATCTTGGTTGATGTAACGCCTACTTCTAGGCCATTTTTCCTAAACTTATTACATCTGTAATTCCAGTATTATTGACAGATATCTAATCTTATGGGAATTATTATCCAAATGCTATCTTCTTCATTTAGTCATACTATTCTTTCTGTTGTTGGACTATAGGGATTTAGTCCATGAGACACATTCATTAATCATTTATTCTTATCCATTTCGTCATCTTTTAAACGTACAGTTAAAGATGCCGCCACGTAGGAATCAAAGGCGAAACCCAAACAACGAAGCACCAATACCACCACCTCCACCACCACCTGTACCTCTTCAACCACCAAATCCTTTTGATGCCAACATGTTCCAGGCAGCTTTCACAGAAGCAGTTGCAGCTGCTGTGTCAGCGATCAACGCTCTTGCCCCTAGTGGATCAGGAACAGGTGCACCACCCTCGAACCACGGCGAATGCCATGGACACCCTTGGGAATGCACCTACAAGGACTTCACTAACGCCAAACCCCGCAGCTTCAATGGAACTGGGGGTGTAATGGTGTTGAGACAGTGGATTGAAAAGATGGAATCTGTCTTTGAAATCTGTGCTTGCCAGGAGGGGAACAAGGTCAAGTTTGCAGCTTGTATCTTCTCTAACCGAGCACTAACATGGTGGAACAGCCATGTTAACTATCTATCTTTGGTGGTGGCGTATTCCATCGGCTGGGAAAAGTTGAAAGACATGCTGATGAAAGAATACTATCCTCGAGGTGAAATACAAAAACTCGAGCAAGAATTATGGGGTCTACAAATGGTTGGATCCGACATCACTACCTACACAAATAGGTTCTGTGATTTGGCAAACTTATGCCCTGATATGGTTGCTCTCCAGAGCAAAAAGATCGAGAGATATATCTGGGGACTGTCGCCCCAGATCCAGTCAAGTGTGATCGCTTCCAGGCCTATTACCTTTGATAGCGCCAAGGAACTGGCACAATCTCTCATCGATTACTGGAAACCTCAGAACACAACAGTCCCTACACCTGTACCACAAAGGTCCAACCCCGACTACCACAAGAAGGGGTGGAATAAGAGGAAAAGAGGGGCTCCGCAAGGATCCTCCAATAAACAACAACTAGTGGCGATCAATGTTGCCGCAGTGACTCCTGTTGTCCCTGCGAACCCCTTACCGGCAAAAACTTATGATGGGTCTCTCCCGAAGTGCACCAAGTGCAACTTCCACCACCGCAGACCTTGCAGGGAGATGCAATGCACCAACTGCAACCGGAAGGGGCACATAGCCCGTTTCTGCCAGACTCCAACAGCTCAAGCCGCCCAGGCTCCTAACGTTGGTATGGGCCAAACTTGCTACGGTTGTGGCGAAGTGGGCCACTACAAGAGGAACTTCCCTAAAGTAGGAATGGCGGGAAGGGTAGGAAGAGTTATGGCCCTACGCGAAGGCAATGACACTTACATACTTATGAATTCACCAGCTTTAAAGCTGATACTCGCTTTCAAAATAACTTGTATTCTCATGTCAACAGTAGACAGGTACGATGGCCAGGTTTTGAGAAGACGGAGCAAACAAGACTTGTCTTCTATTTTGATTGTATATTTTTGGTGTCTTATTACAATGAAAGAACACACATGTATTAAACTTTACTTATAATACAATGGATGATGTTGTTGCTTGTTTATTATATTACACTGTTGTGATACTATACATGACGTCCTCCACCCCTGAACGTTTCCTCCGTTCATGGTTTTGGGGTGTGACAATCTTCTTGTAGCTTAGTTAGGCGCTCCTCAATATTCGCCTTAAACGATGAGTTGTCTTCAGTGAGAGTTTGACGAAGACTGGCGAAGGACTGTAGTTCTGAGGCAACTGAGGTAGCCAGCTTGTTGACAATAGGGTCAAGCTTTGTTTTACTGGCATCGACAGTTTCCTGTAAAGACTGCAAAAGAGAAGAAGTGTCAAGAAATAGTTTTTCGACTTTTTCGGTCGCATCAGCACATGCCTTGGTGGAAGCGTCAATAGCGGCAGTGGCTGAGCTGATGGAGGCTTTATGAGCCTTGGTGAAAGCATCAACAATCCTCTGAATAGCAGCCTCAGAGATGGTAGACTGGGATGAAGAAGAGGAGGAAGCAATGAGAGAATCAATCTTCTCGTGAATCTCCTTGAGATGCTTCTTTGTGACAGGAGCATCATCGTCATCGTCAATTTGCACCTGATACGGACTGTAATAGACCGAATCAAATGTCATGTTCTCTCCACCAAGAAAAGGTTCTTCATTGTCTGCGGAGTGAGCAGGAGATGAGGGTGGAGGCTCGGTTGTGAAAGTAGGTTCGGGTGTTGATGTATGTTCGGTAGTAGGAGTGGGAGTGGGTTCGGGTGCTTTTGTAGGAGCCCCCGTATCAGATACGTTGGTTCTTACTTCAGCGGTTGTTGTGGTAGCTTCAGTGAAAATGGGAGGGGGTACTGGGATAGAAGTAGGTGGAATTTGAGTGGTGGAGGTTATGGGGGGAATGGAAACATAAATGGTGATTGGTGGAGAAGAGACAGGTAAACTAGAAACATGTACCTCTGGGGTAGGCGATCGTGGAGGAGTGTTACCACGGGGGGACTCTTCGGAGTCAGAACTTTCTCCCTCAGATTCGCTTGAGGAGGAAGCAAGTTTCAGCTTTCGCCTAGGTTGGGTTTTCCTCTTCTTCAGTGGAGGAGATTGAGCCGCCTTGGTAGGTTTGCGTTTCTTCGGAGAAGGGCCTTTCGCTCCCTTGACAACCTTCTTGTCTTTCCCCTTTTCATTTTTCTTTCCCCTTGGAGCGGGCCTATCAGCATCGTGGATTGACTTAATCATATCAGGAGTGAGCTCTCTCGGACCAGAGCGACAAAACTCCTTGTAGGTTCGGATGATGTGGCTGTCGCTTGGAAAATCTCCAAACATTAACTCAGGGATTGAGCCATTGAACTGAAACTTAGATGCATCAGAGACAATGATCTTCGTAGTATGGAAAGTACCTATCGAAGAGAGTGGAGAATCAGCAACAATGGGGACTTGATACTTTTCCATCACCCATTTTGTGATCAGCGTCCAGAAGCGAGTGTAGGAGATATCTGAATGGAGAGATGTAGAGGCAAGACTCTGAATCAGCTGCTGCCATAAAACCGACCCATAGTCAAGGTTGATGCCGTTGTATACCCCATAAAGAATCGTTATAAACAGACGACTCGCTTCGTCTGAACCAGCACTACGTTCCGATAATCCCTTGAACAGCACTGTGAAGAACCCGTTCCACTGAGGAGGCAAGCACGATTTCTTGAACTTGGTGACCATCGTCAAAACCTCAATGTATCCTATGTTATAAAACATGGAAAACAATTGACCCACTGGAATGGAGTCAGGGTTAACCCTAGATGAATCGGGTTCAAACCCTAAAAGCGAACAAAATCGCTGCTTGGAGATGGATGCCTTGTGATCAAGAATGTCGAAGAAGATTCTATCGACCGACTTATCATAATGAGCTGTGGAGAAGATTTGCGATAAACATTCCATAGGAACAACTTCAACTTTGGTGAGAGCAGGAGCTAGCGGCGAATATTTGAGGCATTCGATGATCGGGAACATAAAGGCATCGTAAACGTGGAGAGTGAGATCGATGATCAGACTTTGTTGAGGACGAATCGGCAGAATGTGGGATGTGGCATGAGCAGAAGATGAGTCCGCCATTGAAGTGAAGAAGTTGGGAGAGATGATGAACAGGAGAATAATCAAAGCGTTTCTTGCTCTCTGAATTTTGGGTGCAGTAAAGAGGTAAATTATGGTCAAAGTTACCTTTTATACCGTTGTGAGAGGAGATAGAAGAATCTGTTCCCAAATCCTCGAGGGAAATACGAAGGGTTTCCTTAGGTGATTGACGTGTGACATTTGGGATCCCCAATGATGACGCAGGAGAGAGAAAAACTATCCCGTTTCACACGCCTTCCCATCAGGCGTCGTTTGAAGTGTCAAAAACGGTTCCACTTTGCACGCCTGTCCTTCAAGCGCCGTTTGAAATATCAAATCGATTGGATTTTCGGCTGAGTCAACAACTTATCCCTTTAGTATGAGTTGTCATCATAAAGTAGAATGACCACGTGTAACATTGTGAGCCACAACTCTTTTATAACTTCAAAAAAATGGCTTGTAAGTAATGAAACCAGAATTATGGAAAATCAAAAAGAATTTCATGCTTAGTATGTAAAAGAAAAAGAAATAAAGCAACACATATGTGGGAAATTGTGATGTCAATAAAGACACGAAACAATGGATCCTAGGCACGAATCTCTTCCTTCAAAGTCAAGAGAGACCTTAAAGTCTTTGTTTGGTTTCCCGTTGAATTACGATCAGACACTTATTGAGAAGTGTTGAAAGGCATCTTTTAATCAGGCTAATTTGGGTGGCTTCGCTTCAGTTCAGAATTCCTGATCTTGACATAAGACAGAAATTGACTGAAGTACTTATGAGACCAATGTAGTCTGTTGAACAAGTAGGGTTGAAAAGAATTTAAGTGGCATGGTGAAAATATTTGTAGGTGAAATCTCATAAAAAAAATTAAAACTAGATTCCATGGGAAGAAATGTTATGGGATATAACAATTTCATAGGAATCACACAAAGATAAAATTCAGAGATTTCAAGGTACAGCCTTAAGGCTGAATTCGTCAATTCTTTAGTGAAAACTAGAGCAAAGTTAATTGTTCACCGTCAATGCATAGAAGGTAGTGAATTGAGGGTTTCACTTAGCACGTAGTGGCCCGAAGCTAAGATCATGAACACAGAAATTGTGTAACCATAAACCTCAGTGGTAATTTCTGAGTGTCTCAAGGGTTACGTGTATGAGAATGAAATATGATGGAGAAAAATAGTTGAGATGGTGTAAAGAAACCAAAGTACCTCTGCTATTGAAATAAGGACCAAGCAGAAAACTCTTATCTCATGTGAGAAGAGAGTAAGGTAGCTCATGATTAGAATAAATATAAAAGCCTAATTCGGAAGACAAGGTTTGTATATACCAAGTCAGTAAGGCTATTATTCAGAATCAGGTGAGGCTTTGGACACATACAGCAGCATGCTTCTAGGGACACTTAACTAATAAAAGTATTTCCCCACAAATATCCACAAAAAAAATATTAACGAACAAAAAAAAAGTGTTTTTGGAGTTTTGAAAAAAAAATTGGAATTTTTGATTTAAAGAAAGAAAAAAAAAACACAAAAAAAATTTGGAACCGAACCCGAGCGTTCGGTCTATTTCGCTTGAAAAAAATGAATTTGAAAAAGAAAAGGACTTTGAAAATAAGAGAGATGAAATTGAGAAAAGGATACAAAAGGTTTACAACCAAAGAAACTACCTTTGAGTGATAAGTGAAGATAAGAGAATAGGACCGAACCCGAGCGTTCGGTTCATTTCGGCACACACGTGAACCAAACCCGAACGTTCGGTTCATTTCGCTTCTAACTTTTAGTTTTGAGAAGTAGTTTTTGGTACTGACTCTGATTCCATCATTCCTAGCCCTTGTAGAATTTTATTGAAACTTGCTTCAGGAAGAGCTTTGGTGAAGATATCGGCCAGTTGATCAGTGGTTCGAACAAAGTGAATTTCGACGTTTCCATCTTCCACATGATCCTTAATAAAGTGATACCTCAGTGCTATATGCTTGGTCTTGGAGTGTTGCACTGGGTTATGATAGATCCTAATTGCACTTTCTGAATCGCAATATAGTGGGATCTTTTTCATATTGAGTCCATAATCACGGAGCTAGCTATGGATGGCAGCTGCAATGTACTCTGTTTCGGCTGTAGATAGAGAAACACATGTCTGTTTCTTTGATTGCCAGCTAACCAACTTCCCATCTAGGAATTGGCAGCCTCCTGTGGTGCTTTTCCTGTCTAAACCACATCCTCCAAGGTCTGCATCTGAGTAGGCTTGAACAAAGAAGCATGAGTTTGATGGATACCAAAGACCGAGGGAGGTGGTTCGTTTCAGATACCGAAGTATGTTTTTCACTGCTAGCATATGTGGTTCACGAGGATTCGCCTGAAACCTAGCACAATAACACACAGAAAACATTATATCGAGCCTGCTAGCGGTTAGGTACATCAAGGAACCAATCATCTGGCGGTATAACGTTGTATCGACTGCCAGTTTTTCCAAGGATGGTGTGAGCTTGGTGCCGAACGCCATTGGAACTTTGACCTTTGAGTCTCCCATCATGCCGAATTTAGCAAGAAAAGTCTTGGTGTATGCTTCCTGGTTGATAAAGATGCCTTCGGGTCCCTGTCTAATATTTAAACCAAGGAAAAAGTTAATCGGACCCATTGAGCTCATTTCAAATTTAGTCTCCATCAGCTTTCTGAATTCAGCTGTTAAGCTAGGATTGATTGAGCCAAAGATGATATCATCGACGTAGATTTGAACTATCATAAGGTGGTTACCTTACTTCTTACGAAAGAAGGTTGGGTCAACCGAACCTTGTTTGAATTTTGACATCTTTAAGAACTTAGTTAGCGTTTCATACCATGCCCTAGGCGCTTGTTTCAGACCGTAAACTGCCTTGTCCAGAATATAACAGTGATTTGGATGCTTTTCATTCACAAAACCAGGAGGTTTCTCCACGTAAATCGTTTCTTCAAGTTCTCCATTCAAAAAGGCGCATTTTACATCCATTTTGTAGACCTCGAAGTTCTTGTGTGCAGCGTAGGCCAGAAATATTCGAACAGATTCCAGCCTCGCCACCAGAGCAAAAGTTTCTTCGTAATCAATGCCTTCTTCCTGGCAGTATCCTTTCACCATGAGATGAGCTTTGTTTCGAATCACACTACCTTCCTTGTCTATTTTGTTTCTGAATACCCATTTGAGACCAACGACTGAGGCATCTTTAGGTGTTGGAATGAGGCGCCATACCTTGTTTCTTTCAAACTCATTGAGTTCATCTTGCATAGCTTGAACCCAATCGGAATGATCAAGAGTCGTGTTTATTGTCTTCGACTCAACTTTGGATACGAAAGAATTATACATGCAGAACTCTACTTTGGAGAATAGAGATGATTGATTTGCCTTCAGTTGAGATCGGGTCAGGACCTTTTCAGAGACATTACCCACTATCTGAGATACAGGATGATCTCTGGTCCATTTGAGAAGAGGAGGATAATTTGGATAATAAGATGGATCCAATTCGGCGTTGACCATTTCTTCCAATTCAGATTCACTATCGTCATCGTAGAAAATATCGGAATTCTCCCCCTTGACTGATGAATCTCTTTGATTTTCAGGTTGGTTCGTACCTTCGGGTGCAACAGAACTCTCAGGTGTAGCTAGAGCTTTCGGGTGTTACAGGAATAGAATTCTCCCCCTGAAAGTGTGAGTTTGGTCGATTTGAAGAATATAGATTCTCCCCCTCAACTGAAGTACCGTGCTGAGGAGGTTCGTTTGGAACTTGTTCCCTTTCACCCATTTGTTTGGCTGCATCTTCGACACTTTTCTTCAGATGATCAATTTTGTTGTCTGCTGCCTTGGCTTCCGAGAGAGTAGCTTTCTCAGGTTCATCAAATAAGTCCACAAACTGATCGAACAAATTATCAATCGTGGCTGTGACTTGACCTGTTTGAGAGAAAATCTCTCCAATTGCTTCTTCGGTAGTCTTTAGCTTCTTGACGTAGCTATCATCGAAAGTCACATAATATGTTTCTTCAATCTTTCTAGAACGCTTATTTAAAACCCGTATGCTTTTGAAGTAAGAGAATATCCCAGAAAAATTCCTTCATCAGCTTTAACGTCAAACTTGTTACGATGTTCTTTGGAGTTGAAGATGAAACATCGTGAGCCGAACACATGGAAGAATTTTACATTTGCCTTCCTGTTATTGATGATCTCATAAGGAGTAAGAGAGAATCGCTTGTTGAGATAAGACCTATTATGCGTAAAACATGCTGCAGCAATAGCATCAGCCTAGAAATATAAGGGATGAGAAGCGAAACTTAGCATAGTTCGGGCCGCCTCACACAAGGATCGGTTTCGCCTTTCGACAATTCCATTCTGTTGAGGCGTGTAGGGGCAGAGAAGTTGTGACTGGTTCCTTTTTCTGCCAAAAAGTCTTCAAATTATTTGTTCTTGAACTCCAGTCCATTGTCGCTCCTAATGTTGCGAACGACTTTTCTCAGTTGCACTTCAACCTGCTTGATAAACATCTTTAGCTTAGGAGTGGCCTCAGATTTGTGCTTCAGAAAGAACACCCATGTAAAACGTGAGAAATCATCAACAATAACAAGAATATACTTGCTACCGCCAATGCTTTCGATTGATGATGGACCACACAAGTCGATGTGAAGCAACTCAAGTGGTTCAACAACTTTTGTGTTTATAATTGATGGGTGACTTTGACGACTTTGTTTCCCCATTTCACATGCAGCGCACAAGTGTTCTCGATCAAACTTGAGCAAGGGAAGACCCCGAACATGACCTCCGGTGACAAGCTTGTTGATGTCTTTGAAGTTGAGATGTGAGAGCCTTCGGTGCCACAATCACCTTTCTTCAGAATGAGCTTTGGACAAAAGACATATAGTTGGATTTCCTTTGATTGGTTTGAGATTTAGAGGAAACATTTGGCCTTTTCGGTCTGATTTGAGAATAACTTTGTTGGATTTCTTCTCTATAATTTCTGAACCTTCATCGTCAAACGAAACTTTGAGACCGGTACCGCCCACCAGTTGAGATACACTAATGAGATTATGCTGCAATCCTTCAACGTACGCCACTTTTCTTATTGTGAAGTCTCCATTGGTTATCATCCCATAACCCTTTATCGTTCCATAGGAGTTGTTACCGAACTTGACATTGCCACCATATTGAAGAGATCGAAACTCCCTCAACTCTTCCTTCCTTCCTGTCATGTGACGTGAGCAGCCACTGTCGATGTACCATTCTTCTTCGAACTGCTCCTCACTTATAACCTGCAAAAATTAAGCAGATTTAGGAACCCAAAGTTTCTTGGGTCCACGTGAGCTTTTTACAGGAACAGGAATAGTAAGAGAAACATCAACAAGATATGTGTGTTTAACTAAGGTTGTTTCATCTTTTCTTTTAATAGTCAACACTTTGATTTTGTTAGAATTAGCTACAGGTGTTTTGGATTCAGATTCTGGTGTTTCAGCACTAGACTGCTTTCGGTTCTCCTTGACTGAGGAAATTTTCGTTTTTCCGTTCAACTTTCCTTTTAAGTTCGTTGATGATTTTTAATTTTTTGCAGGAACAGAATTGGGTTTGGAAGAGGGTTTAGAATGAGAAGAATTAGAGAAAGAGAATTTAGAATGAGAGTTTTTCCCGACTTGAGGTTCGAAATGACTCTTTTGTTTATGATCATTAGAGGTACCGAACCTGGACCTTTGGTGGCTGCTCGATGATGAGCTGAAGTTGGATTTTTGGTTGTTGTTGGCTGGTGGTCTGAAACTTGATCTTTTATTATAAAAGCTCGAAGGACTGAAATTAGGTCTTTGCATGTTATTACTTGGCGGACCGAAACTCGCTTTTCGGTTGCTATTGCTTTCGGGACCGAACCTATCCTTTCGGTTATGTGCTTCATGAGGCCCGAAAGTCTTTTTCTCTAACTTAGAATATTTATCATGGTAAGAGTAATGAGGATTTTGAGAACGCCAAAACTGCTTTCGCTCTGAGAGATTCTTTTTGTATCTTAGGTTTCTCTGCTGCTTTTGATTTTTCACCTGTTTCGATTGTCTGTGGATATTGGCTTTTTGTTTTAGCTTCTTGACAGCCGGTTCACTCTTCATAGATGAGGTTTCGCTTGTGGAGGTGACTTCTTCTACATGTATTTCTTTTGTGCCACTTGTACTTGGCACGTCAAAGTTGTCAGGCTTATTCAGCGGCTCTGGTACATATCTTCCTTTGGTTTTCCAGGACGTTCGCTCTGACAAACCAACTGTTTCGTCTGCATTATCTATAGGAGCTGACCAGAAAAACTCATCACAGCCATCTGCGTTATCTTCGTTCACTATGGCAGTGAGTTCGGCTGTTTGATGTTCGGTTACTCCTGTGACCTTATATACTTGATTCGGTGTGGTTCTCACCTTTGGGTACACAACCGCCTTTTCTTCAAGGGCCGGGGACTTATTTTTGGACAAACGAGCGAATTCCACATAATTTTTAGAAATCAGATTTTTGTGGTTTTCGGGTTCGCTCTTGACAAACTCATAATGTAACAGCCCGAAATTCCAAGTATTGTAATAATTATGTTTTGGGGATGTTTTAAGAGGGGACTCGGCGAGTTGGAGCCTAGACTCGCCGAGTAGGATCGCAGACCTGGTCGCGGGTTCGCGACTGGACTCGACGAGTCCAGATATGGACTCGGCGAGTCTGCGCTGTTTAGTGAAAACCCTAACCGTTCAGGTTTGGGACGTATAAGAGGCACTTATTGGCCGTCATTGTTCATTTTAGCCTTCTGAGAAGAACCCTAAATCGATTGGGTGCATCTGGAGCAAAGTTTAAGGGCCATTGTTGATCTTGGAAGAGTTGTTGTGCAAGGAAGAGAAGGGCTTGGCTAAAGGAACAGCAAGGGAGTCACGTTCTGAGGATTTGGGGACACAGAGGGCACATTATTCAGGTAAGAATTCGAGTTATGCTCTGCTATGTTGATGTGTCATGGAATTAGGGTTATGGAACCCCTTTTATGATTAGATTGAACGCTACCCTAGTCCCCCAAACGATTGTAACCCTGTATTGGGACCTTTGTAGGTCCAGAATGTCCCATGCCTGTGCATTTCGGGAATTGATGAAGGCTTTGGATTGGAATCCTTATGCCTTAGGTCAAAATGTGAATTATGAATCATGGGGTGTATCATGAGCACTGAAATGAGGACCTTACGTGATGGATCAGTCTAGGAAGGCCAGACTAATGAATGGTCGGAGCAGTTTTGACCTTAGAAGGCAGTTTGAGCGGTTGCATGGCATGGAATCGCCGAGTCCGATGAACAGACTCGGCGAGCAGCTTGAAGACTAACTGGGACTCGTCGAGTTGTTCTTCAGACTTGGCGAGTTGAGTCGGGGTGGCCCCGCGATTCTTCCAGGAGAAACTCGTCGAGTAAAAAGGGGATACTCGACGTGTAGGAAGGGAATCTTAAGGGATCGGTGAGTTAAGGGCGAGTGGACCCAGAGTGGTCGAACTCGGCGAGTCTTGGGGTGACTCGGCGAGTTAGGTCGCGGGTTGAGTGAAGTTCTGGGCATGGGGACTCGGCGAGTCTTAGGGTTGACTCGGCGAGTAGGGTCAGTCAGGGGTTGAATTTGACCTTGTCTTCGACCAAGGATTGACCAGTGGTTCCAGGGGTATTTTGGTAATTGTTGTTTATCGTTTGAGTTCAGTGCATTGGTGGCTATCCAGAGGTGGAGATCGTATCAGTGATCGGAGCAGCTTGAGCTATCTGTTCAGTCGGCAGTTTCGAGGTGAGTTATCCTCACTATATCGCTAGGGTTTATGGCACCAATGCCAATCCTTTTATCGGATGGAAATCCGGGTAGTTGTCAGTTGTTATATGTCATGGGCCGGAAGGCAAAATATGTTATGGGCCGGAAGGCATTACTATGTGGACCGGAAGGTCATGCCCTGGAAAGGCGTATGTATGCATTTAGTATGTTGACTGATTCATAGGGTAATGTTATGATAGTGACCGGCTAGACCGGTATCTTGTTAGAGCAATGCTATGATATGTGATCTGTTGATCGATTGTTGTCTATGAACTGCTATATGATTGTTTGTTATTTTATATATGCATTTTATATGTTATGGGACGGAAGGCGATATGTTATGGGCCGGAAGGCAATATGTTATGGGCCGGAAGGCGATTATGTTGTGTGATGGACCGGAAGGTCGGCGTGGGTAGGACCGGAAGGTTTACCCAGCAGGGACGGAAGTCCCCTGAGACACATGGACCGGAAGGTCAGGGCCTGGAAAGGCGTATATGTGGTTGGTATTCTGGGGGTATCTCACTAAGCTTTCGGGCTTACAGTTGTGGTTTTATGTTTCAGGTTCTCAAGAGTCTGTGGCAAGGCAAAGGCGTGATCGTACCGTTCCTCGCGTTGGTGTTTTATGATATGAACCTGGGAAAATACTTTGTTAAATAATGTATTGAAAACCTTTTTGTAACAACGTTATTAAAATGAGTGGTTTTTGAAAAGTTTTAATTGTTTCGAAATTTTGGATGTTACACAGAACAGTCGACTTCAACCTCTATAGAAATTTCACTCATATCATCGTCCTCATTAAGTTCAGATGCGTTTTCAACATCGATTTTATTTTCTGAACTTAAATTGGCACTCAATGAGTCGAATTTTTGTATGGTTTCGGTCCTAAGTTTCAGCTTATCGTTTTCATCCAAAAGATTTTTAAGCATGTCCTTATGGTCTTTGGACTTTATAAAAGATTCTATTTTGTCTAGACCGTACATATAAGTAGGATTCACATCATCGGAAGATACAACACTTTCACAGTTGTATGCTTCAGCATCGATTTCATCCTCCTTAAACTCAAGGAAGGGTAAAATCATGTGATGTATCTTCTGCCCTATTTCACAATTCAGATGCAGTTAAGTAATGTTAGCATAAAGTCTTTTAGCAATCAAACAAAAAACATTCCTTTGTTTTAACAATTTCAAATTGTCTCTTTGCAAATAAATGTTTTCATCCTTAGACTTAATCAGCTCCGACTCCTTCTGCTCAATCCACATCCTTTGCTCCTCACTCTTGGATGACACCCTGCTTATTTGGTCGGTTAGGTTAGAATTTGTGACCCGTGTTTGAGTTAAACAACTATCCAGATTTGAGATTCTTGAATTTAAGTTATTTAATTCCTTTTCATATGATTTCTGTGGAATTTTGAACGAAATAAAAAGAGATTGTACCTTCTTGATCAGTTCATCAAGTTCACTGATCTGCACACTGAGAGGTTTTGTTGTGAAGCATAAGTCCTCTCGCTCCTTGGCGTCTTCATTTCCACCATCAGTATTATATCCCCTCATGTGAGGTACGTCAGTCACCATCAGACACTTTCCACTACTTTCACCACCTCTTGCGACATAAGCCTTTCCATGAGAAGGCTTTCTCACCTCATCATCTTCTGATTCGGTCGACCAAACCTGTACGCCACCGAACTCATCATCCTCTGCCGAACCCTGTACAATAAGAGCATTCATAGAAGGATTAGTAGCAGTTTTCTTCCTTTTAATCTCTTCTAGCTTCTTCATCAGGATTGCCTCTTCACCTTTCTCCTCATCTTTCTCTGTCATTTTCTTCAAAACACAATCTTTGGTGTAATGATTCTTTCCTCCACAGTAATAACAGCTGACACCAGAATCCGCTTCAACCTTCACCTCTTTCTTTGGTTCTTCAGTCTTCGGCTCCTCCCTTACCTTTTCAGAACTGTAGCTTCCCTGCCAATTTCGGTTCTTATTGGTAGGAAACTTCTTTTTGATGAACCTTTTAGGATTGGACACCATCATAGCATAATCTTCTGAAGTTAGATCGTAGTCCTCCAGGTTCAGATCTTCGTCTTCTACTGCATTCTTACTTTTAGACAGGAGGGCCAAGGACCCCAAGTTTGAGACCACACTCTTCTCTTGCATCACTCTCTTTTTCTGGTATTTCATAATTCCCACCAGTTTCGCCAGCGAATATGATTTGAACTGCTCGTGAGCTTTAACTGTAGACACAACAGTTCTCCATTCGGGTCTTAAGCCATTCAAAAAAGTAACCTTCTGTTCAATAAGCTTCCTTTCGATATCATGTTTAATCATCTTGCTGAGAAGATGATTGAAGCGATCAAACGTCTATGTAACAGACTCATCGGGTTTTGCTTGAACTCTCCAAACTCAGACAAAAGTAAAGTCTGAATTGAGTGCTCCAAATCTTCATCTGTGGAATACAGCTCTCGCAGCCGATCCCAGATTTCTTTAGCAGTACTGCAGGAACTCACCAACCTAAACGTGTCAGATTGAAGAGCGAATCGAATCAATCTCAATGCTTTGATGTTGCACTGAAACTTCTCCTTTTCATCCTGAACGACGTCTTTCACATCTTTTAACAGATCATTATACTCCTTCTGAGTTTTGATAATTCTGGATGTTCCTGAATGAGCAAATGGTCCAGACACAATGGCTTCCCATATTAGATATCCATTATCTTCAGATTCGATGACGTAGTCTTCGAAATGATGCGCCCAAACCTCATAATCTTGAGTGTAAAGAATTGGAATCTTTGTTGTAGATCCAATACTGTTTGAGATGTTGATAGGATTAGATTGAGAATCGTCCATGCTTGATCATTTAACCTGTTGCAAGATCAGACTTGTAATATGTAATATTAGGGAAAACGAATAAATAATGAGATACGTCAATTATGGAGTGACGGCTCAATAAATATCAGTTAATGCGGAATAAACCCTAATCACTTCTTTAACAGAAGATATGTGTATGAATTACACAGCCTCCTACTCTGATACCAATTGATGAGTTTATAAAACTCGTTGATCGATTAGATCTTATAACAGGTAAACCAAGAAAGCGAAAAACAGTAAGATAAAGCACAAGAGTGAATCTGAATGTGTCGAATGATTCAATTGATTCAATCCTCAGCAGAGCTCGATGAAGAACTTCCGCTCTAGAGGATATTAGGGTTACAAAAGATAAGAACGATGAACGCTACAAAAATCTCTATCAAAATCTTATGTTCTAGGATGCATGCAAGCATCTATAAATATTAAACCCTACAAAATAACTCACGGATGGATAGGCCCATACTGGAGATCATGCATCTATAAATATTAAACCCTACAAAATAACTCAAGGATGGACAGGCCCATACTGGAGATTAAATGGACTAAATGTCGAGTCCAAGACGCAACACTATCTGGACCTAACAGAAGGTAAAGGTTTTGCGTAGCAAGGAAGTACCTTTGGTAAAGGTACGATGGCAGCACCGGAGGGGCTCCGAGTGGACCTAGGAGCCGGAGGCCGAGATGCGGGAGTATTATCCAGATTTTATTCTATGCAGCAGACTTCGAGGACGAAGTCTAGTTTAATTAGGGGAGAGTTGTTACACACCGGTTTTCTGGTATTTTCAAATTCATTCCTTAGTTTTAAATTATAAGTCAATTCGGTACATAAGTCCAAGATTTATGCCTTGAAGCCCTTGTGGCATTATGGTAATTTGAGTTGGAGGAGTACCCTACGCGTACACTCACGTACACTTGGCGTACTCACGTCAGAAGGAAACCCTAAATTTGAGGGTTTGAAGGGTATTTAAGCATCATATTGGCTCATTTTCTTTCCACAATTCAGCCTCCACTCCCTTGGGACATTTTTGCTAACGCTAATCATTGAGTGTTAATTTTGGAGCTCAAGTGTGTGCTTTTTGGTGTGTTAGAAGAAGGAGAAGATTCTTGGAGAAGCCTTGATGAGGGAGCAACTTGTGGATCTGGGATTCTTACCTTCTTGAGAAGCTCCAGAAGGTATAAAGCTTCAATCTTGTCTTGTTTTTTTAGATCTTTCAATGAGGAAACTATGTGTTCTTAGTCCATTTTCATGGTGTTATTGAGTATGTGCTACTCTAAGACTAATGGATCCGTCCTTTCTGAAGAAATAAGGTGCAATAAGTCATAAAAATATTATCTTGGCTCTTTTGGTGCATGCATGAGGTCTTTAGTGGTTAAGACAAGCTAGAATATTGGTGTTGGGCCTTATTAAGACATTCATAATCGTAAAGTTGGAAACTTTATGGTTTGGAACACCTCTTTGGACCTGGATCTGAAAGTTGGACGTTTGACTGAATGGAATAAGCTCTTAATCGAAGTTTTGCATGGCCACCGTGTACGTTGGGCGTACCAAGGCGTACGCTGGGCGTAAGTGGTCTATGGCGCGACTCCAGGTCAATGCAGAGTAAGCTAAGCGTACATTTGGGTAGGCCCAGCGTACTCAGCCTGTTGGGTTTTCGAGTTTAGGCTTCAAGATTTGGGCCACCTTTTGTACTTGGATGCTTGGGCCCTTATTGGTCCATCTGATTATCGGTGTTTTGGGTTAAGTGAAGTGTTGGACCTTAGAGTAAGGCCCAAATAGGATTTGGGCCCAATTTGGAAAATTGGGCCAATTATTAGGTCTTGAATGATTATTTATTGTTGAGCCTTTTTGGATCAAGATTTGGGCCTGGGCCTTAGCCCGTCTAGGGAAAAGGGTAAAGTGGTCACTTACCCTAAGTATGGATTATTATTCAAGGATTGTAATCCAATTATTAAATGGATGATTATTTTGTTGTGTTAGGGCGGGATTTTAGTGAGCTAGCAGTCGGAGGCTTTCAGGGTGATTCTACAGTGTGAGGTGAGTCATCCTCATTATACTTATGGGTCGAAGGCACCAAGGACGGCCCTTTGGATTGTTATCCTGATTATCATATGATTGAGTATTGTAGTGATCTATTAGATTTGTATCCTTGTAGATAGGATGATGATATGCTTAGTGATCTGTAAGATTTGTCTACTTGTTATAGGCCAGTTAATTTTATGATTATCTATTATATATGTGTGTCGACACGATGTATGTAGGGTTGGGTCTAGGCGGTCGTTCTTTATGCTGAAGGCCAACAGACCCAGGGCGCCTTGCATAGACTGAATGTCAGTGGGGAATACCAGTCAGGCTGAAGGCCCGGAGAACGGTCCAGATGGGCTGAAGGCCTTGTGTAGCGTACCAGTCATGCTAAAGGTTCTGTGAACATACCAGGAAGACTGTAGGCCGGTGGGGTGTTCCATTCAGACTAATGGCTCCGTATGCATGCTGTTTATTTTTATTATGCTGGTTTTTTTTCTGTGTTGGTATTTTGGGGGAAACTCACTAAGCTTTGGGCTTATAGTTTTGGTTTATGTTTCTGGTACCTCAGATGATCGCGGGAAGGCAAAGGCTTGATCGAGCACCTCCTCATGTTTTATTTGTGATTTGGGGATAACTTTGATAATAGTCTTGTTTTGGAAATCTATTTTTGTAAACAAGTGATGATTTGGGATTGTTTTAAAAGTTTAAATTTTTGTGAAATTTTTGGATGTTACAATCATCATCTTGTGAAGAAGCTTTCTAAGGTACCAAGTTTGCATCTAGTCTTGTATAATTTTAGATCTCTTCTTTTGTGATTTGTTGTGATTTTGGTCCTTTTTGGGTTGATGAGAGAGTGACTTCGTTTAAGGGCTTTTTATTCCAGATCTAAGTTTGTTTTGGTCCCTTTGAGCATAAAGGTGCAAGCTTTATGATATTTTAAGTGTCATGCATGCATTAAGTCAATTATTAAGACCCTTTTAAGGTTGAGAGCTTCATTTAGGCACGCATAAACGTAAAGTTGGAAATTTTATGTGGTTTTCCAGTTCAAGGAAGTTAGATCTATGTTTTTGGGTTATCTCTTCAAGGATCAAGTGCTTATTGGTTAAACCCTTGCATAATCAAGGTTTGTGGGTTGGGTTTTTGGACCTTTTGGTAGTCCTTATGGATAAATATGGAAACTTTACCCTTCTAAATCTCATTGTGGTATAGATCTGAGCTTTAGAGATCTTGGAGTTGTACTAAGTTGTTGAATATCGGTCAAACACGACGTGTTTGCAAGCCAACACGGGGTGTTGGCTGGGGATTTCCCGATTATCTGAATGAGGGAGGAACACAGTGTGTCCAAGGGGCAACACGACGTGTTTGGTCAACATGGGCTGATGACTTTAACTTTGACCAGAAGTTTGATCATGGTTGACGATGGGATTTTTGGGCCTTAGGTGTTTATTTGGAATTAGGATTTTGGATTGTTGAATGGGGCCTTGGTTTTGGGCCAATTTATGAAAAGGGTAAAAAGGTCTTCTACCCTGGTTTGGACACTTAGTGTGAGTCAGATCTATTTATTGATGGATGATTAACTTGTGATTGATGGTGCGGGGGTTCTTGCGGGCCAACAGCCAGAGATTCTTTCTATTGGATTCTGCAGTGCGAGGTGAGTTTTCTCACCATGTATATCGGGTCGAAGGTACCAATGCTGATCCATTATCTATGATGTTAGATTACTCGTTGTCTGTGTGCACTAGTATATGTATGTGCTTGTGTATTACTAGGCACGGCCCGGCGATTATCATGTATGCTATTATCTGTTTTTAGATATGAACTGTATGTGGGTAGGGCCCATTATGCGAGTTAAGGCGGGGCCCGTTATACTCATTGGACGAGGCCCGTTATGCGAGTTAGCGCAGGGCCCATTATACTCTTTTGGGTGGGGCCCGTTATGTGTTCATGTTTGGAATGCGGTATCTTAGGGAACTCACTAAGCTTTGTGCTTACGGTTTTCCGTTTATGTTTTAGGTATTTCGGTTTTCAAAAATGGAAGAGCTTGGAATAATTGTCGAGCACACACCACATGTTTTCGCATTTTGTGATTTACTCTGATCTGATGATGTTTTAATAAATCTCAATTAACTTAGTTTTATGGAAATGTTATGTATTAACGATTTATTAATCTAAAAACGGAAATTTTATGTCATTATTTTTGGGACGTTACATATAATCATCACAATAATACTCAATTGTTGTTCTTCTTTAGAGCCTTTACTTTTAGTTACACTTCATTATTCATCTTTTTAACTAGTTATTACTTCATACATCGCTATAATATTATAGGATAATATTAGTCTTCTTTTTCATCGTTTACAATTACTCTCATCTTAATTACCTTTGTAATTGTTACTATAATACTACCTATTTATGGTTCTACATATTAATCAGTAACCCCAAGATAAGTATCATGTTCGCTCCTAACATGACCGGCGTGAGTGAATGCATTAAGTGATGTGCGATCCTCACTCGTAACATTGTCCTTAGTTGTTGTTATGTTCAATACTCCGACGTTGCGTATGCTAGTACACTCATTGTCATTAAGGTTTAGAACAAGCAGTGCCAAATACATCATGTTACACCTCCCAAATCACACATGGTATTTGTGCAGATTTTTCATCGATCGTCAACACCACTCAAGTTCTGGAAACCATGGACCTTGCCCCGAGTGGTTGTCTAGAAAAAAACACTCGGCGTCAGTGTTGGCTTAATCTCTTTTCCTATAGGTATCATTCAACCCACTAGGCCATCATATATTACGGATAGGGTACACACCTATGTCTAGGTTGCTACCCTCGCCCCTTTCAATGTATTCCCCTTTTTAATTAATAAGTTAATAATTCACCCCATAAGGAAAGTACACATTTAACCCCTTAAGTAATCATTCATAATTATTATCATCTTTTAAAATCATATTGTTGGGATGCAAAGTTATGCATGTATGACTTTATTGATGGTTTGACTCATGTAGACCCACTTGCATGTGGTAGAGTAGTCTATATATATATATATATATATATATATACATATATATATATATATATATATATATATATATATATATATATATATATATATGTATATATATATATAGAGATATATATATATATATATATATACATATATATATATACACATATATATATATATATGTATATATATATATAGATATATATATATATATATATATATATATATATATATATATATGTATAAACACCTCTATATAATGTGGGTTTGTACCACTTGTAGATGTGTGCTTGAGAGATGTAACATTGAGAGTGTTAGTGTGAACTATTTATTTGTCTAGATCTAGCTTATACTTTTTTGTAACACTTTTCATGATCGAATGCATCTCTTAAATACCCAAAACACCATGTTCTTTGTGTGTTTTTTAATTTCGCATTCCAAATCAAATGATCATAATTCACATCAATTGGTATCAGAGAGCGGGTGTTTGAAGATCAAAGCGATTTTTTGAAGAAATGGTTCTCGATTTGGCTACATTCAACACAATTGGAACGTTTATGGTGAGTCTCTCGATGATCTCTTTGATTCGTGCTTGCGTTCTTTAATTTTTGATCATTTTGATTCATTGGATTAATTTTTTTTTTTTAAAATCCATTTGCTATGATCCAATAAATTTTTCGTTGATCAAAGCCCGATCCAATCTCATATTTGTTTGTTCTATTCGATTCTCAAATTGAATTTGTTTGTTTGAATCAAGATCTAGCCCAAAATTCATTGTGATCCATTTCTTTTTTATTTAGCCCAAATTTCTATATATTACCGTTCATATTTCGTGTATTCAAGCCCAGACAATCAATCCGATATTGTTCATTAATTAACTGATGTTTGAGCCCATAAATGTCTAATGATCCAATATCTTTAATTGAGCCCAAAGATTTACCAAAATTATTATCATATGTTTGCGTCGTTGTTGTCCTCATACGGTGCTTCATCAGTTGTACCCTCGGATGATCATGTCTCGTTTTATTGATCACGAGTATTCTTGAGTTCTAGTTTTTGTTTCAGTGATTTTGAAAATCGATTTTGATTTGTTTGTGATTATAAACTTGTGAATCGATTCTATGTATTGAGTTTTATCACAAAGATCGGTTATGATCAAGTCAGAACTAAGAGTTCGAAAATTGACTTTTTGATTTTGATAAAATTGATCAAGAACACTTGAAGGAGATGAAGAACAGTTGATTGAAAAAGTTTTGATCTGAAATTTGTTGTTAGACATGTCAATTTTATGTTTGTTGATCTTTGACTTCGAAAAGTCAAATCCAGAAAAAGTCAAAGTCGATTTTCAGGTGATGAATCAATGAATTGGAGGTTGAGATCGTTGGATACGAGTTGAACATTGGCTATGAGTGTCGAAATCAAGTCTAACTTGGGATTTAATTTCGAAAATGGGTTGTTCTTGTTCTTAATTTCAAAGGCTGTGACGATAGTTCTTGTTCAACACATGAGTGTTGAGTTGAAAATTGAACATGGATTAGTGATTGCGAAGTCAAAATAAAGGTGAAATCGATTTCAATGGTGTATGTGTGTTTGTTCGCATCGACTGGGAAGGTTCTCAATGGTTTCTGGGTTGACTTTGGTGTTATTTGGTTATCATCGTTAATGTCGACTGTAATCGAATGGGAAGGTTTAGTTTTGGATTCTAATTGATTTCGAAGGATTGGAGTGTCATTGTGTGAAATCGATTTCAAAGGCCTCATGAATTGAAGTTTCGATTTGAGTTTTTTTGCAGTCGACATTGACATGCAAATGATCACTGTGAGTTTTGGAGTAAAACTTCTTTTGACTAATTTTGTGTTAAAAAAAACTTGAAACGAAGGATTGTGATTAGTAACGAAGGCTATGAAAAAGAAGAATTAAGGGTCAATTTCGAATGGTTACTAGTGATGGGTCGAGGATTGAAAACTAAAAGCGAATACGGGTTGATTGGAAATTCGATTTTGAGGGCTCATATTCTTGTCGTCGATGGTAGCATGTTGGATTTCTAAGGTTGAGCATCGAGATTTCGAAATAGGGTCATGGTTTGTTGTTTCGAAATGAGTTTGATTGATTAAAAAAAGATTGGTTTCGAAAGCTTGGTTGTGAGGATCGATTGGGTATCGACATGGACACGATTGTATCTGGTTTCGAAGTGAGATGAAGAGGAAACGAAACATGTCGATTTGAATCCTTTAACTTTCAAAGAAGTGACTGAAAAGGTCCACATTTCGGGATAAAAGTTTGTGTCAAATGGAGACTTTTCGTTTCAAATCCCTGATATTTCGAAATATTTGCAGAATTTACCCAACTTCGAAATTGGGCTAATAATTCTAAGAAGTGGAGGATTTTTCGAAACAATCCCCTGCAGTTAATGCGAATTAACACTTTATGCCTATTTTCGCAAATGAGGGTAGATTTTCGCATTTTAGGTTGTTTTGGGCACAGAAGGTCACTGCAGAATTTTGAAATTGACAATTTCTATCCAAATTTGTGAAATTTTGTCTAAGGCGGTTCATGAACGAATTTGAAAATTGAATTTTTTTTTGGATTTTCCAGATTGAAACAAAATGTTTATGCCATGTGTTAAGGGGGAGTTTTGGATAGAAAAATTCCGAATTGAGCGTTTTTTCATTCCTTTTTGGTTTTATAATCATTTTTCGATTATAAAAAGATGGATGATTTAGATATGGAAATTCGAAAGTTGAATTTTTCATATTATGCGTACTTGAAGACCGAAGCGACCTCAAGCATTTGAAGCTAATGAAATGATTCGATTAGAGATTCGGAAGTGATTTGGGTTTTTCCGATTCATTATGGGTTTGGAGTTATTGAAGATTTTTGGGGTGTGCATTTATGCTCAAATTTTGGGTAATTTTTTTGGAGATTTGGATACTCCTAATTATCTTTTGATGCATGGTTTGTATGGTCTCACACTCTAGAACCCGGATTGGCAAAATCATTGAAGAATTGAAGATTTGAAGTTCATCTCTACATGTGTCACGTTTGAGGCTTGGTTCGTGAAGTTTCTCGATTTTGGAAGATTGAAGCGGGTCATCCATTCCTAACTTTGAGGGGGAAAATATTGGTATGCAAATTTATGCATGTATGACTTTGTTGATGGTTTGACTCATGTAGACCCACTTGCATGTGGTAGAGTAGCCTTGTGACATCAGAGAGAGAGAGAGAGAGAGAGATGTAAACACCTCTATATAAGGTGGGTTCATACCACTTGTAGAGGTGTGCTTGAGAGATGTAAAATTGAGAGTGTTAGTGTAAGTTATTTACTTGTCTAGATCTAGCTTATACTTTTTTGTGACACCTTTCATGATCGAATGCATCTCTTAAACACCCAAATCACCATGTTCTTTGTGTGTTCTTTAATTCCGCATGCCAAATCAAATGATCATAATTCACATCACATATTACTTCTCAAGTAACACATTTTGAAGACATGAAAATTAGTTATAACAAATCACCTATTTTACATCATCATACAATATAATACACATATCATCACAACATCATTATGGTATATCACAACACTAGCATGCTTTGTCCTAATCATCATAGATAAATATTTCCAAGAAATTATAACATGCATCCATCACATATAAACAACACAAAACCCTCTATCATCATGGACCTAACATATATCTTACATTAAATATAAGAATTTTGCTTATAATGCACCCTAAATTTTCACACACAAAAAAGGAATCATCATCATAAATAGCACATCATTCATAATAGGGGTATATGCAACCTATACAAGGTAGGTTCATTCCAATCCCTCTAAGATATCGAATTCCCTAATAAAGTACTTAAATTCCACGAAGATTAACGCACCTTTTTCAAAACGCACCCTTTCCATACTTCAAATCTTGTAATGGTTGAGGTATCAAGTTTTCCCTTAATACAACATAAATAAGTAGATTACTATAAGTCTTCAAGATTACCAAGACTGGAATCGATTTCATAACTCCAATACACCCTCAAAGATCGACAACTTCAGACCTACTTCACCCCTTCTCTTCTTGGTTCTTTCTTCCCTTCTCCATCCTAACTTGTCGTTTTTTTTTCTATGCTAATGATGTGCAATGCAACTCACAAAGGACAGCCAAGGATCGATTTTTAGTCTACTCCATTAAATTGTGTGTAAAGGCTGAGAAGAAAATGGATGTGAATAGAAATCGTTCCAAAACTCTTGTAGGTTAAATCTGAAATTTCCTAATTGGTCCCTCAAATTTCAACTATAAACCCCTTCCAACCTAACCCTAGACATCTTGACAATTTAAGTTTCTTTTTATGACATTTTAGCCCCTCAACACCATCTACACAAATTAAATGAAATGTATTTAACCTAATAATCCTATAATCAATTCAATTGGATTACATTCCTTTTAATTATTGATTAATTCTTTTAGATATTAAATAACACTATTTTTATTTAATATATTCCATTTAACATCATAAAGCTAAAATCTTTTGCATCAATAATTATTCGGGTAACGGAAAAACTAACATCGTTTACGAAAGGATTCTCGGATCATGACAATTCTCCCATCCTTAAAATGATTATGTCCTCAGAATCAGATATAGATACAAACTCATGGTAATGAACCTTCATGTCTTTTTTAACCACCTAGGTTACTTCTGAAACATATCCATCCTTCCATTAGACCTTAATGAGTTTGAATTGTTTCATCCACCGGTGCTTGGTCTATCTCTAACCAAGATATCTACTAGCTCTCTCATCTCGTGTATCAACTAGACGACTCACAACTTTTCTAACAGCAAGACATTCAACTCTTAACTTGCCTCGATTGTCAAAACAAATATTTCATAAACGACCATAGTTAGTTTTTGGTGGTTCTATGGTTTTGAGTTTTACTTGGTTCTATATTGATCCTATATACTCCCTCTGTCTCATATTATTGCCCACATTTAACTTTTATAGTCTTTATTCTTCGACTTTTACCATAAATATTTTTATTTTTATTAGAAATTACTTGATAAAACTTATAACAATGAAAACACATTTAAAACACAATCCATTCGTATAATTTTCATCAAGTATTATATATCAAAAACAAAAATATTTAAGGTCAAAGTTGAAGAATAAAAATTTCAAAAGTCAATAGTCGATAATAAATCTTGGATGGAGGTAGTATGTATGTATATATATATATATATATATATATATATAGAGAGAGAGAGAGAGAGTTAGGTTCAAATATGGATGGACATCTATTATGCGTACGTGTGGACAGTGTTATTCTATGAGAATGATTAAGAAAATTTATTATTTAGTAACTTGAATACATTCAACCTCACACAACTATTATCATTATCACACATTTTCACAAATTAAATCATTTATAAGGGTAGTATGGACTTTTTTTTTTATGATTCACATTCTGTCATAATTTGTTCTTTATAATCGTATTCTGTAAGAATGAGAACGAGTGAAAAACAATGTGTGAGAACAAATACAAATAAGAATTAATAAGAATGCATGATAATGACGATATTTTTGTGAGGTTAGATGTATTCACATTACTAAGCAACTTATTCACTTAGTCATTCTCATAAAATAATATTGTCCACATACGTCCGCACAATAGGTGTCATCTACATTTTAAGCTAGCCCATACATACATACATACATATATATATATATATATATATATATATATATATATATATATATATATATATATATAAGGCTATGTTAGTGTATTCTAACTATCTATTATATGGATGTAGAATTGATTGTGGACCACTCATTTTAGTTATTTGAAAAAAAATGATTAATAAATATTATTAAATTAAATATAACTGAAAAATACCATCTAATTTTAATATAAGGGTATTTTAGTCAATTGAGATAAATTTTAAAAAAAGAAAATTCTAGATTTTTTGGGATAATTAATTCTACTGATTTAAAAATTCTGATTTTTAAATTAATTCAATTTTAATTATAACATAAGTTTTAGTTATACCCAATTTTACTGTGTCAGAATGACACAAATATCAACCATAAACTAGTAAATATATATTTCATTCTATTATCACACAATATGGTTATATTCAAGATATTTTTGAGAATTAATACGCTTAAATAAGTCTACAACATATTATCAATAATAACATTTTCTAATGAATATGAGTTTTATATGAAACATTTTTTTCTTTAAGAATTAGTAATTAGTTTAATTCTTAAGAATACAACAATAAACAATAATTACATTCATTCCGCAAAACAAATATGACTAATAATAGCTAAGAATTACACTTATTCTTAAAGATTAAAATTAAGAATGGTTTAAAAATAAAAAAAAAAAAAAAATTTAACAAAAACAAGAATCTTTTGTAAAAGAATATTATTTTCAATAATTGTTTTAAACATTCTATTAGAACACTTTCTAATAGAATAGACTTCATTTTTTACAAAAATCCATAATTTATATGATCTTCTACCAAAATCTAGAATATATTTGATATTCATTTTGAATCCAAAATGCACTTGAGAGAATTCATTTATGTAAAATAACTTGATTCCATCCAACCAACCATATAAAAAGTACAAATCACCTTATACTCTTTAAGAATCCTGAATAAATAAACCAATTTGCTCGTGATTAGAAGATTAGAACTAAAGCATTTATTTATATACATACAAATTACATTTTAACATAATACATTTATACAAATATTATGATAAAATACATATAAATAAAAAACAGTGTGAATAATTTAAGTGAATTGAGGTTTGATCAACATTATTGACAGGTTAATTCAAGTGATTTGAGGTTTGATTTAATTCAAGTTGAAAGGTTATAAAGATGAGGCTTAGTATTAAATATGTAATCTTTAAGTGAATCTAGGCAATACTCATGAAGGATTAGAACTACATAAGCTTCTAGTTATTTTAACATTGAACATTTGAATTCATGTTGTAAAAACTAATCTAAAAGCAATTAAGTTATATTATGAGTTTACATGAAAATGATGTAAGTGTAAAATAAAGTTATTACACCAGTTTTGCTTTCTTTTCTCTTTTTAATTTACACATTTTTCCCTTTAAACTCATAACGTAAAATATAACATGAAATTAAATTCCACTAATTCCTATCTTTTGTTAGAAAAATGAAACAAACTAAATTATAATACTTTGCAATATAAATACCTAAATAAAAAAGCTATACACATTAAAATAGAATCTATCAACTTACCTGCTTGCATAAACTTTCTCCACACATAAAGAAACTACAATTCAACAATTACCAAAAAAGAAAAAGAATACCCCACTAAATTAATGCACAAAAGATACTAAATCATAGAACACACTAATTACGAGTAAAGAAATAAATAAATTCAAAGAAATTAGAGAAGTTGAAATTTCTACAAAAAATATGTATCCATTTCGTATACACCTTTAACAATAAATTTGTATGGATCGGAAAAATCAATAGAAATAGAGTGAAGCAAACGTGAGCGTAAATATGATCAGAAAATAAGCAGAAGTTTTTTGTAGCGGAAAACCGAGGCCGACCGCAACAGTTAGTCGAGGATGCCATATTTGGTTCGCCTGGAAGTACATATAAAAGGTGTTGTCCGGTGGTGTTTATGGCCGAAATTTTGGACACAAACGATTGCTAGTCGGTGGTGGTAGAAGCTTCTTGGTCTCGATGGCAAGGAAAGAACAAAGACAGATGGCTGGCAATGAAGATACATTCTTATTAGGTAACCTCCTTATTATAGGTTTCATATTATAGGTTTCATAATAAATTAGATGTGAGACTCATGTATTATATGGGTTTAATTAAAAAAAATAAATATAAAATTTTAACAATTTGAAAAGTTTGAATTTATAAGAAAAATGAGAAAAATTTAAATTATTAAAATTAATGAGACTTTAATGTATTGAATATATTACATATATAAATTTTTTCTAATAAATACTTTACATATATATTATCTTACACATTAAATGTAGAATTTTAATTTAATAAAATGAAAAATACAATAAAATGACAAGTGGAAAATAGAAAATTTAAAAATTCTAGAAAATATCATGTGTCCAAATGAATGAGAAGATGACAAGTGAGAAAAAAAACATTCATTTATTATAATAGATCAGTTACCATAATAAAAATTATTATGAATTATTAAATTAAAATAATTTAATTATTTATTAATTTACCAAACTATCCTTATATATTTAATTAATTATTAAATCATAATAATTATAATGATTGGTCCATATTCATTCTTATATCCACACAATAGAGAGTTAAAACATATAAACCTACCACTCTCACTCACTCACTCACTCTCTCTCTCTCTCTTTCTATCTCTCTCTCTCTCTCTCTCTTTATATATATATATATATATATATATATATATATATATATATATATATATATATATATATATATATATATATATATATATATATATATATATATATATATATATATATGGTCCGGATCTTTGGTGAGGTGAGGACTGTAAGGACAATTCTCGTCCAATCCTATTCATTAAGGGTATTTGGATCAAAATATAATTTAAATAGGTTGGGCCAAAACATGAATATAGCCTTGGGATAAAAGTATAATATTATATTGTTGTCTTCTTCACCGCATCAAACGCATATGCATAAAAAGGTTAGTTTCCATTAACTATAACATTTTTTGTTAGATTAATTGTATTAAGAAGCTCAATTATGATCATATGATCTGGGTTTTTTTTATATAGAAATCGATTTCTCAGTTAAATACTCAATTGACAAACTTTTTGGTTTTGTTTTTTTTATTTCAATCACGTTAACTCAATATGATATTTAATAGGATTCGATGCAATTGTTGATTGAAAAACATGATTTAGAAAACGACATTGATATGTACTCTGTTTTTTAGGATAAAAATTTAATTTTTCATCTACTGTTCACACCTCTGATTCGTAGATGTGATCTAATAAAAATCGACTAAACAAATCCAAATGAATTAATTGATTCTACATAAATCGGATTGATTGATTACACAAAGACAACTATTTTAGTTTTCGTTACAGTTTATCGACTAAATGGTTGATTCCAGGAAAAAAATGTTTCATATGCTGTAGGTTAGTTTTATCAATTTAGTTGTTTTTATGAGTGATATATATATATATATATATATATATATATATATATATATATATATATATATATATATATATATATATATATATATATATATATATATATATATATATATATATATATATATATATATATATATATATATATATATATATATATATATCCCCTAATCTAATAAATAAATAGATTTTTCCCACGCGACATTCTCCAAACCCTTCCAAATCAAATTTTCCCGCTACTTTTACTAAACTGAATTGTCCAAACTGCCCTTCATTTCTTTTTACACGATTCATGTTTCCAGCTATATCTTCAAATTCCAATTGAAAATTCAAATCTTTCCTAAATTTACGGCTGTAATTTGCACAATCAAATCCCTCTATATCTACAAATCCACGAGATAAAAGGATTGATTTGTTGGTCTTCTCAATTGTTATTTTTCTTTATCAGTATGCACCGATGGAAACACTAATGTCTTCGTTTTCTTGATTGCAGGTTTGATAACGACAATCTACTCCTCTATGGTGCATGATGAAAGATCATCTCTTCTCAAACCTAAGTAGAGGCATCGAAGACCAAATAGGTTACGACATTTATGTCAACTTCCTGAAAATTCAGATTTTGTTTCTCCATCGTAACATCCATAATATTCATTTCTCCATCGTCGTTACTATATTTTCGCCTGAAGGTCGTCTCTTTCAAGTCGGTATGAATCCCTAAACCCTATTTCACCACAATTATCTCCAAATATCTTCTTATTAAGAATTGATGTTCTTCTATGATGGATCATTAGATAAGGAAATTACGTTTCATTATGGTTCACTTCAGTAAATTTTATACGATTTTGATTTGAATTAGGGTTTTTTCCTTATGAATTATGTTGATGTCGGCATGAATTCAGGTATATTACGTTTATTTTCCCCTAATCTTCAATATCAAACATTCTCTTCTTCTCTTTTTCTCCTGCTTCTAACGACCTTAAGGGTGACACCTCCACCCAATGAATCAGGTATACTAGGGTTTTAGTTTAATTGCGACCTTTATCACATTATTCTTCCCAAATCCATTTTTCATCTTACATCTTTGTTGCAGGTAAACAGGTATGAAGTTGACACTTATACAAGTTTGATATTTCTCAATGAGCTTTCAGGGTCACTTAAAACTCGATTCTGATAGATATAAGTTTGTGACAGGTGGATGCTCCTGTATATGCAGTAGGGACTGATGTAAAACCAACAGAAATAGCTAGACAAGGTCTTCAAGAGGCTAAAAAAAGAATGTAGATGTGGTTATAATGGATACAACAGGAAGGATTCAGGTTATAATTATATGAAATGTCTTTTTAATCATTTCAGATATTAGAGAAGACATTTTTCTTCATTAATCTAACACAACACCCTTTACCTTTGTTTTACCAGATAGCCAAAAATATGATGGATGAATTGAAAGATGTGAAGAGAGCATTGAATCCCACAAAAGTTTTGCTTGTTGTGGATGCGATGACAGGGCAAGAAGCTGCAGGTATTTTGAAATAACTTATTATTACATATAAACATGTAACAATTTACCATACTAACTTTGGTGACAACTTTCAACCTTGAAATTGGAATTACTAGTGCTATTCTAACTAAGCTAGATGGGATTCAAAGAGGTGGAACAGCTCTGAGTGTTAAAGAGGTTGCTCTTTCTTTAACATTGTTTTTCTCAATTGATGTTTATTTGATATAAGATTTTGTTTAATTTTGTGACGTTAGGTGTCAGGAAAGCCAATTAAGCTTGTGGAACGTGGAGAGAGGATGGAGGATCTTGAACCCTTTTATCTAGATCGAATAGCAGGAAGGATCTTGGGCATGGGAGAAGTTCTCTTATTTGTGGAGAAAGCACAAGAAGTTGTGAGTGTTTTTTCAATTATCCAAAAAAAACTTTATTTTTATATTTTTTAGACTTATATGAGTTCATAATATTATTGCAATCTAAAATAAAAAAACGTAATTACAAAATAAAATAATATATACGCAATAAAAAATATGAGGAAACTTAACATTTGTTCACAATAAGTATTTACTTCAAAGTGTTAGTTATATTTTCATACTTTGGCAATAGAAATGTATTTTATGCGTATTTGTATCTATATATGTGACTTTTTCTATATGTATAATTGTTAATGTGTCTATCACAAAAATATATTTTAAAACTAGATTGCTATTTTATCCAATATAAAAAAAAGTTAAATAACGGCCATTTTTGTACACTACAAACCTTTGGGAAATTTGTGGTCTTCAAATCCTAATTTTTAATATCTACTGTTACAGGGAAAAGGAATACAAATTTAATATTTCTACTATTATGCGCAATTTAACAAATGAAATTAAATTATTGAAACACAAACTTAACAAAGATTCATACCTTTTTCAATGTCGAATCTAATTTCTTTTATGTTTTTCAGCATCCATTTCAATATAAAAACACAAACTTAACAAAGATTCATATTTTTTTCAATGTCGAATCCCATTTTTTTTATGTTTCACAGCACCGATTTCAATATAAAATGTAAACAAAATGATTTGTGTTTAAATTAATAGAATTTAATAAATATATGATGTTTCATAACTATTTTTAATTATTAATAGTATTATATTGCAAGAAATGAATATAGGTAATAAAGTATACCTCATAAACGTTGAACAGATTGATTATGATTCACATATCAAAGTGCGGGTGGTAAAGATGTATACTCACAAATAAAACTTCCAATGTTGTTTATAAGGAAGTTTTTCATAATTTATAACCAACTTTTTTGTAGCATCTTTTGGTCATTTTTAGCAAATTACACTTCATCCATCATATTAATTTATTTATTTATAATTATGTATTGTATTTTTTTTTATGTTATTTTCATTACTGAAATGTTATGTTTGTTTTGTATCAAATCAATTTTGATGTATTTTTGGGTTTTTTTTTGTCATTACTCAAATGTATGTTGCATTATATAAAGTCATGACTTTTATAAAATAGGTGGTTTTACATTAATTAAATACTTAAAATTTATAAAATTACTAATAATCTAGAACATATCTGAAGATAAACAACACAATTGCACGAATTTCAAGGTTATGACCAGTAAGCCTAAAAAAGAAACACATGACGTGGTAAATCAAGGTAAAGTTTTGAAAAAAGCTGACGAATACAACACCATTTCTATTAATCTCACGAAATTAACACCATTAACGATGAAGAATGAGTAAAAATCCTACGATGACAATGACGAATGATGGAGATGGTGGAGTTGATTTATTGGGATGGTAATTTATAAGTGTAAAAGTTGCATTTTAGCCAACAAACGTTTTTTTTCCACTTGCTTCCTTGTGGTTGTGTCATCATCTTTGTATGCTCAACGATAATCATGCATCAAAAGGAATGGTTTTAAAAAGGGTTTAAGTCATTTTTGGTCACTTAACTTTTGGTTTTGTGCTCATTTGGTCACTTAACTCTTTTTAAGTTTTAAATGGTCATCAAACTTTTGATTTTGTGCTTATTTAGTCACTTAACTTTTGATTTGGTCACTTAACTTTTAGATTTGTGCTCATTTAGCCACCTAACTTTTAAAATTGTGCTCATTTAGTCACTAAACTTTTGAAAAAATTTAAAAGTTTAGTGACTAAATGAGCACAATTTTAAAAGTTAGGTGACTAAATCTAACCAAACCAAAAGTTAAGTGACTAAATGAGCAGAAAGCCAAAAGTTTGACGACCTTTTAAAACTTTAAACGATTTAAGTGACCAAATGAGCACAAAACCAAAAGTTAAGTGACCAAAAATGACCTAAACCCTTTTAAAAATCTCTATTTCTAATCAAATACTTACCATTTACTATGTAATTAAATACTTACAAATCACAAAGTTAGTAAAAAAATGCAATATTACAATTCATAAGTTTTCTAAATTAATGAAATATTATTTTTTTACATAATTAAATTTTGAATTCTATTTAAAATTAACACCCGTGGGTTCCACGGGTTTTAACCTAATATATATATATATATATATATATATATATATATATATATATATATATATATATATATATATATATATATATATATATATATATATATATATATATAGTGTGTAAGCATATTCAGTTCCAAAAATCAAATGGTAAAAGGTTTATTAACTTATGTTTTATGATGCCTTACAGGTGCTTAATGAAATGTCTAAGAGAGTAGTTCATAATTTTCCTACTTGTGCTCATCTTTCCCAGCTTCTTGACTAAGCGCTTGATTCCAGAAAAAACTAATATTTTTCATGTGCATTTGTTTAGTTCTATTAATTTATTTGGTTATATATATATATATATATATATATATATATATATTTGTGTGTGTGTGTAAGTTGATCCAATGACAAAAATCAAATGATAAAAGGGTTCTTAACTTATGTTTTAGGATTCCTTACATGTGCTTGATGAAATACCTAAGAGAGTTCATAATTTTCTACTTGTGTTCATCTTTCCCAATTTAATTGTGCGATAAGTGGGTGTTTTTTGGGGTGTATTTTCTTTAACTAGTGTAGATATTACATGTTTCTTGGTGTTGTTCATTGTAGTGGTGTTAACCGAGTACATGAAACATAATTAAAGTATTGTATGAATTATGAAAACACGAAGTAAATATGATCTGGTTGGCTCAATTATGCTTTCGAAAGATACAGAGAAAATGTTGAGTACAAGCAGTGAAGACTCAAAAGATACTCTAACTCTAGTACTTATCCACTATTTATAGGGATGCCAAAAGCATACAAAAAATACATACGAGATTAAACATTAATGCTTCGACATACAGATACCCTTATGCAAAACATAAAAGAAAACTTCAATAGTAATACAAAACAAAGGACGCTTCAACAACTTACAACTATTTCGACCCCAACATTCTCCCCCTTTGTAAGCAGTGTCGAATCCTAAGTCATCAGCATCCGGGCTACTTAATGTATAACCCTCCTAATCTCAGCATACCAATTGATATTTTTCGAATTTATGCTTTATCACAATCATTGTTCTTTTTGCAGCTATTCTTATGAACCAGAAGATTCGTATACTGAGAACTGGTATATCTTTCCACATCACAAGTTTGAAAAAGGAACTTAGTGTTTTTCCCCATAAAAACAATTCCAAGTGGCTTCATACAGATCTCCCCATCTTCATAGCTTTTCAGACTTCGTTGACCCTTCAACATAGATTGGGGCACTGCTACTTGTTTTCCCATTGCCAAAGCCAATTCCACATCAGTCAATGCAAGACAATCGTAGTAATTGTTGATGAACAACTTAATGTGTGCATACCCAATCAAAAAGTCTTCTTTGTTTTTCATTTATAGCTTCGAAACATCTACTCCCTTCATAATTCTTGCTACACTGGTGAGATCATTAAGATTCATCAGTGGAAAGTATGCTACTAAGAAAGTGAATGCAACATTGTTAGCTCGGACAACATAATAACGAAAATTCTGCACACCCCTTCGAAAAATAAATCCTTGGAAATGCTGAGAACTCTGACAATTTTAACCTCAGACCATATCTCTTCATCTCTCTTTGCAAAAACAGCATGGAATCGAAGCTTCAACCTCTTGTATTCATCTTTATCTTCAAACTTGTCAACTATCTGATACTATGAAAACATAAACATCATCTCGGTGATAGGAAAATCTAACTGATTAAAATCAATGTTCTTAGTATCGTAGCTTTTCATGGTAACTTTATCAAATTCTTGCATCACTCCACTGAAGACTGATGCTTCGATGGCCTCATAACAGTAAGGCTTTGTTGGATCACCCTTCTCTAGAACAGGAGGATCACTTTGTCTCTGTCGAAGAATGCTTTGTATTTGCCTTTACCTTTCCAATTCTTATTCTAAGGCCTTCTTCTTCTCTTCAGTTGCTGGTTCGTTTAGGACCCCATTTCCTTTCCATTTCAATTATTATGTTAACGGAGGTGGCTTTGAACCTGATCCACCTATAGATGAATTAATAACTACTCCTTTTGTCAAGGGCCTTGATGTTGTTGTTGTTGTAGATGTTATTGGAACAGTGGTCTTGGGTAACGAAGTGGGAATTTGTGTTGACATAACCTTCCTAAAAAATTTCACATCATATCCATCTTTCAATGAACCACTCCCAACAACTTTTGACGAACTCATGCCAACATTCGTCTTCTTTTTTCCACCTTGCACCCTTGTGTGAACAGGCGGGGCATTAGTTGGCATGAGATTGATTAACTTCAATAATGGTGCTAAATTAGCTTTGATCGAAGTCTCCAATGATGAGAACATTGTAGACAACGAATCTAGAGAAATCGAAGATTGTGGTACAGAACCAAGCTTTGAAATAAGCTCTTTCAAATTCCCCAAGATCTCTTCAATCTTTGCAAAATTTTGACGATCAGACTCAGACTTCGAATCCACCTTAGGAATTAAGGAGTTGTATAAATCAACCACCCTGGTCACAACATCAGCAATAATATCCACCTTCTTGTTGAGAGATGAATACTTGTGATCAATCTATGCCACCTTCTTTTCCATGTCAGTACGAAGTTCTTTAAGCTTCAAATTGACATCTTTACGAAATTTCTTGACATCTTGAACAAACGTGATATGTCTTTATTTGGCAACTGCTCACAACTCTTTAACTAATTAGTAAAGGATTCAGATTGAAATTTCACCTGCAACTCATTATTCTTATCCACTTGATCTATCCTATTCTTCAATCGAATCTCCTAAGCCTTAAGCATCACATCAACTTCGATTCCAGAAACATGACTTCTACTCCCAACATCTGCTTAAAGTTGTAACAAGGAGTTGAACTTTCTGTTGAGAATCTTGAATTGCTTAGCAGACATCAGCATGTGATCTGGTATGTTCTCCTCTTTTAGATCAAATTGTATTTTGGAAAAAGATACCATGACATCATCTTCTTCTGTAATATCATCTGAATAGATTTATGTCCTTCAGTGGATTGAGAAGGAAATAAAGAAGTGATTGGTCGCTCCAGAATGTTTGAAAAGTAGGTGAAGTTGTGGATTGAGGTAATGTTGTAGAGATGGGTGTATGAAATGGTGGTAGCGAAGTAGATGTGTCAATACCAAATGTTTTGAAGGTAGATGAAACAACAATAGTATCTGAATGCCCTTGAGCTTGAGAAGTCGACACCCCATCACCCTTATTGACATTTCCATCCATATAAGATATGTTCGCGGGGATGCCTAAAGTTTGCACCTAATCCATATTGGACTCAGCAAGCGAAAATGCGGGTGGTATGACCGTAGTCTGCTCAGGGATGGATATATGCGAAGGACCATCGAGATTAGTGGTTGTGTCCACATGAGATGTTTCCACATTTGCACCAAGACTTCCAGTCGCCTCGAAAGTCGACTTGACTGGAGAGCCACTCTGGAAGGAATCAAGCCCATGTCATCATAATGAAGTTGTTATTAAGTCAGCTTAGAGAACTACCTCATCCAACTTGAACCTTCTTTCGCTTTTTCGTAATACTCTTCACCATATCTTCAGCCCTTCTCTTCTTAGAAGTCGGAGACACGGGGGCAGGAATTTCACGAATCACAACTCCCTTTCCGTTGAGTTAATGTTTGCGAATCCTCTTTGAGCGAGACACTCCTTTGTGCGACAAAACACCTGACTTCGAATCTTCTATGACAATAGACCTCTCCAGAGAATGACAAGGCCTATGTTCCATTTTCTTCAATTGTTTGAGAACACCAGACTTCGAAGGCATGGTCTCCTTGGCCGGTTGACAAGTTTCTTCAGTAATAGGTTTATTAACCTCCTTTGAAGTAGGAACAGAAACCGGCTTTACAATCTTCTTAAGAGAGGGATCAGGCTTCGATGGACTAGCTTGTGTAACCTTCTTTGAGCCCTTGGCTCTTTTGGAAGGACCAACAATACCATTTGCCAATAATACACCAATCTTAATCGAAGGATTGATTGTTTGAAGATATCCAATAAGAACCGAATCGGGAGGATCTACTTTTCGAAGCATTGCATCAGGGATCCTTGCAATAGGTGGAAAAACTTCTGAATCATCCTCCACAGTCTTAAGATGCTGATATACAATGAACTCAGCCTTAACATCATCAACAGAAATCATGATCCCTTCCTTTTCGTAAACAAACTTCAAAACTAGGCTCCAATAACGAGCATAACTCCATTCACAACACTAGTGTTAGAAATGTTGTTTCCAAACTCTTTCCATACCTAGGTTGCATAATCAACCTGTAAATCATAATATAATCCTGCAACCATAGCATAAACCTCAAGTTTTGCTTTATCCGATCCAACACTTCGGCGTATCAAGCATCAAAGGAAGATACCAAAGAGAAAGTTCCAGATGCAAGGTAGGGATGATTTCTTGAAGTCACTCATTCTGGTAAGAGGTGGTTGATGACCCATCTCGTTGAAAATATGAACCACATGTTCATTGGTAACCTCACAAAATGGTTCGACATTAGGGATGTTCAAGATTTGCGTGAACTGCTTCTTGGAAAACTTGTACTTATTCTCATTCATCAATTGAAAAGTAACCATCTTGGTTGTCTTGTTAAATACAAAAGTGGAACCACCAAGAAATAACCACGTCATCAGAACAGAGAAGGGGGCCGACATGACAGTAGATAAGACAGAGTTAATCTAGGAAACGATGAGCATCTTCAGTTCCTCAGGGTACTTGCTAACATCAGGTTGAACTCGGTAATTAGTACTATGGATTTTCATCAATGGTTGAGATGTGGTTTCATCAGTGGTTTGGGAAGGATAAATGTTCACGTTTGTAGCCGCCATTGTTAGGGTTTGAAGGTATTTGAGAGAACAGAGCGTATAAGGGAATAATATTTGGGAAATCTTTAGCTTGATTAGGTAAAGTTTGAATGAGATCACTCAAAACCTTTTTATACGTAAACCTCAAGTTTAAATGTAAAGTGGTTAGGCATTAAAATTGTGCCATGTGTTTCCTTGAAAATTGGGCATATAGCCGTAAAAGTGGTCAAGTCTGAAAAGTGATGAGCACTTTTTCCTTGAAAATCGTGAATCTACCAAATCGTCACATTAAACAGTCGTTTCGCGTGCCCTAAGGGGATAAGAACCGTCAGTAACCCTTTGGCATGGAGGCTGGGCTCTTTCACTTTTGGGTTGAGAAGCGAAGTCACATGTTAGACGTTTCGAAAGCATCAACCTGAGTTGGTATTACTCAGAACCTTCAGGATTTCAGTGTGTGCACAAGTGTTTCAAAGATTGAGATAAGATCAAGAATAAAAAAAAATTTGATCTTTGATGTCAATTAAAAATCGACATAAAAGCAGTAAGATCCCAGGAAAAGATCACTTCGTTCTACATCAAGAGAGATGTCGAACAACTTGTGTGGCTTCCCATGAATTTCAATCGAATACTCATAGAGGAGTATCAAAGGGCTTCTTTTTCAAGACTTAGTGGGTAAGCTGAACTTTGTTACATAGCATAACTCAACATATGTGTGAGAAGTTGTAAACAAAATTACTTGTTTGACCAGTGTAGTCAGTGACAAGTAGGATTTGGAAAATTTTCAAGTAACTCAAGTTCAAAAAGATATTCATACAAAAATCATATTTCAAGAAAATAAAGTGTTGGATCTTGTTATGCAAAAATGTCTTGGGTTTAGAACATTTTATCATGACCACTCAAAATGAAGAAATATGATTTTAAATATAGAAGTGTGGTACTGAAACAAATGTTTTGTTAAAATCTTGAACAGAAAGTTCACCGTAAATTTATTAAAGATTTCAAAGTTTTGGGTTTCACCATCCTCACGATCTCATGAATCAGGATCATAAACACAGACTTTTGACATACCTAAATCTTGGTTGGTTTGAAACAGAGATCTCTTCAGTATATGTCATAGCGTGTGATCGTGAAAGAAATTTATGGTGAAAAATATTTTTTTTAAAACGAAATGTACCTCTCCTATATGTGGACCAAGCAGGAAACTCTTAACTCATCATGAGAAGAGTAAGGTAGTTCATTGACTAATGTGAATATAGCCTGATTGGGAAGGAATCCTCATGATGAGAGATCCATTAAGGCTTCGAAATACATTGAGTCTAGGAGGCTTGGGACAACATGATGCAACATGTTTCTAGGGACATAACTATTGCAAAGTATCGAAGTAATACCTTTCCCTAAAACTGCAACTGCAAGTGCCACCAAGAGACATTGAAAGCAAGCTACAAAAACAATTTAGCCCAACACAAAAAAAAACAAAAAAACAAAAAAAACGAACAAAAGTATTTTTGGCTTTTTTTTAATGAAAATAACAAAAATAATAAAATCTTTTTGGTGTTTTTGATTTTTTAATTCAAATAACAGAATAAGAAATTTTTTTTGGTATTTTTGAATTTTGAAAATTCAAAGTCTAAAGAAATTAAGAAAAATGTACTTGACAATCGAAATGTAATGTACCACATATAGATTTGAGGCATCGTCATAACAGTTGTGCTTTGAGAGATGAAGCGTAGCATCTGAATCGGTCAGAGGAAAGTTGAAAATGAAGCGTGTTGAATGTTGAACCGTGAACAATAAACTCTGGACCATTCAGCGATATGTCAAAACAACGTGACTTTATTATGAAGTCCCATTTGGAACATCATTCGCATCAATCATGCCTAAGCCCAACAAAATCCTTAGAAAAGTCTTTTCATCCAAAGGTTTTGTAAAGATATCTACAAGTTGATCTGTTGTCTTGAGAAAATAAACTTGAATGTTGCCATCCTCAACATGATCTTTAATATAGTGATAGCGAAGTGCGAAGTGTTTAGTTTTCGAATGTTGCACTGGATTATGGCAGATGCGAATAGCATTTTGTGAATCACAATACAAGGGTATTTTCTTCTGATGGCATAATCATGCAGTTGACTTTGTATCCAAATGATTTGAGAAATGTAAGCTGCAACAGCAACATATTCTGCTTCTGCTGTGGAAATTGAAACACAAGTTTTTTTCTTTGATTGCCAGCTAACAAGCTTCTCATCCAAAAGTTGACATCCACCACTTGTCTTTTTCCATCTAGTTGACAACCTCCAAGATCTGCATCATAAATGCCTGTATGAAAAACCCTGTTTTCGTAGGATACCACAAGCCCAACGAAACTCTGCCTTTGAGATAGCAAAAGATGTTCTTGACAGCAGTAAGATGAGGTTCTCTGGGATTCGACTGATACCTAGCACAATTGCACACAGCAAACATAATATTAGGTCTACTGGCAGTTAAGTAAAGTAACAAACCGATCATGCTCCTGTACAATGTGAGATCGACAGCAGGATTGTCTAACGAAGGGCCAAGATGCGTGCCAACAACCATAGATACTCTTAGTCTTGAACTGTTCCTCATGCCAAACTTCTCAAGCAGATTGCGAGAATACTTCTCTAGATTGATAAAAATTCATTCTCTGCTTTGACAAATGTTTAAACCCAGAAAATTGTTGATCTTCCCCATCATGCTCATCTCAAACTGGATTTTCATCATATTTTCAAACTCATTCGACAAATTAGGATCAGTAGAGCCAAAAAAATTTCATCAACATAAATTTGAACAAGCATGAGATGATTCCCAACTTTCTTTCGAAAGAGTGTGGGATCAACAGATCCTTGTATAATTTTCAATGATTTTAAGAAATTAGTAAGAGTGGCATACCATGCTCTTGGTGCTTGTTTGAGACCATAAACAACCTTATCTAAAACATAACAACGATCAAGGTATTGTGTACTTATGAATCTTAGTGGTTGTTCAACATACACCCTTTCTTCCAAGACACCATTGAGAAATCCACACTTAACATCCATTTGATAAACATCAAAATCCTTGTGTGTTGCATAGGCTAAAAAGATTCGAACAGCCTTGAGTCTTGCGACAGGGGAAAAGGTTTCTTCATAATCTATACATTCTTGTTGCAAATACCCTTTAAAAACTAGCCTAGCTTTATTTTTCACTATGTTAGCTTCTTTATTAGTTTTATTTCTTAAAATCCATTTTAAGCCAATAACAGATACGTCCTGAGGTTTTGGAACAATCCTCCAAACTTTGTTTCTTTCATACTCAGCCAATTAAGATTGCATAGAAACAATCCAAACAGGATCTTCCATTGCAACCTTTACTTACTTTGGTTCAATTTTCAAAATAAAAACATTGAACATACAAAATTCTTGATGAACATTAAGTAACTTATTCTTTACACGAAGTTGAGCTCTAGTCAACACTCCAGCTTGCGGATCACCAAGAACTTGTTCTTTTGGATGACTTCATGTCCATGGGTGGATATGTAGGATCAATATCCAAAGGTGCATCTTCAAACATTTCATTCGTTTCAGAACCTTCACCTGCATTTGATACATTATCAGTCATATCATGAAATACATCAGTTTGTAAATTGGAAGTATTTGGTAACGATCCATTTTGCTCTCCCTCAACAATTGGATCAATGTTCTGATGACCCCCTCGAAATCTGCATTCATCTGACTATGCTCCCCCTCAAAAGTATGCTTCCCCTCAACATCACTAGTGGAAGTCAAGTGCTTCCCCTCCACTTAACCATTTGGTAATTTTGACTGACTTTCATTGTTCAATGGAGAGTTCGTTGATGAACCTGAATCAACAATATCCTAAGTAATTGTCAAATCATCCAAATGCTTCAAAACTTCAGGAATTTGGTTATCATCAGCATGTCTTTCTGCATCAACTGCCCTATCATGAACACCAAAAATTAAATCATAATCAAAATCCAAAGAATTCGAAATATGAGATTCATCATTTGTTTCATTCATGTTTGACTTTTGTTCAAAACTCTTTTCAACTATTTTGACATAATAATCATCAAAGTTAAGATTAAAATTTTCTTCAATCTTCTTGGTTCCTTGTTCAACACCCTATATGCAACAGAATTTTGCGAATATCCCAAGAATATCCCTTCATCAGCCTTTGACTGAAATTTCGAAAGGCTACCTTGAAGATTGATGATAAAGCACCTACAACCAAAAACATGTAAAAATTTAACATTTGGTTTCCTGTTGTTAATGATTTCATATGGAGTGATTTTAAAACGAAGATTAATAAAAGATCTATTTTGAGTAAAACAAGTCATCGGAACTGCTTCAGCCCATAGATACTATGGAAGATTTGCATATGTAAGCTTTGTTCTTGCTGCATCGCATAGTGACCGGTTCCTTCTTTCTAAAAAGCCATTTTGTTGAGGTTTGTAAGGAGAGGAAAAATTATGCGAAATACCATAATCAGCTAAAAACGAATCAAGAACATTGTTCTTGAACTCTGAGCCATTATCACTCTTGATATTACGAACCTTTTTCCTCAAACTCTGTTCGATGTGCTTGATGAAATCAATCATTACTTGAGTTTTTTTAGACTTCAATCAAAGAAAGTTCACCCAAGTAAACCTTGAAAAATCAGCAACAATGACCAATATGTACCTCTTCTTGTTGAGAGTTTCAATAGTCGAAGGTCCACACAAATCAATGTGAAGAAGTTCCAAACGTTCAATGATATTTGAATCAATAACTATTGGATGACCTTGTCTATGTTGCTTCCTTTTTTCACAAGCTCCACATAAAAATGTTGGATTAGTGTCTAAGCCTGTAACTATATTTGGTATGTACTTGACCCGGTTGTGCATGGTCCTTTTGGGTTGCCTTCTCCAAAGCAACTTGACAAGGTAATTTAAGGAGAAAGAGAGAATATTATGGTTTATTAATATATTATAAGAAAAATATATTAAAGGATAAATCATATTTATTTGATTAGTATTAGTCATAAATTAATTTGGTGACTAAAAGAGATTAATTAAATAAAGGGGTATAAACTGTCAAATGCATGATAGTTGAGTTTTGGGCTGGAGAACCTAATGGACTAAGGGGGAACGAAATTATGATGGGGATCCATCATATTTTCGTCCAAGGGCCCTAATCTAGAAGGTTCTATGGGCTGCTTGGTGATTAAGCACTCCATTAGGGTTTAGGCTGAAACCCTAGCAGCCAGCAGTATAAATAAGACCCCTAAGGTATGGAAATCGGATACCACTTGATTCTAAAAGAACCCTAGGCTGATTTCAGCACCTCTCTCACCCTCTATCATATCGCCTTCTTGCTTGTGGGGTTTGTGAACCATTAGAGGAGTTACAATTGTGACTCTAAGCTCAAGATCAAGAAGACTACAAGGATTCAAGTCACTTGGAAGAGGTAAACCACTTAGATCTGTTTTCTTTATGATAATTTTGAATTATATATGATAGATCTAGTTTTGTAAGTCTTGGAATCAAAGCATGTAAAATAGAGAAACCTAGATTCATGCATTAGGGTTTGTATGAGCACATAGGAATGTTTCTTATGCATAAAACCCATCAGTGGTATCAGAGCCTTGATTGGTTTCAATTGTATGTGATGCTTAACTGTTTTACTTGCTGAAAATCGAGTTTTTTGCCTCTGCCCGACTCAACTCGACGAGTCAGTATCTGGACTCGGCGAGTTCAGTGCTGACTCGGCGAGTTTGTGCGTCAGACAGAGGGTACTTCGGGATTTAGTTGTTGTTTTGACTTGGATTTGATGCCTAAATCTTTTTTTGAAGTTAAAATCCGAATTTTATCTTAATTAAATGATTATCCTTGCCAAAACAGTAGATAATTTCAAACTTTTTGAATATTGGTTGTTTATGTGATAAATATGGATTATTTGAAATTATTTGGTAATTATCTAATGACTAAAATAAGATTAGGTCAAATATAGATAATTATGAAATTAATTGTTTAATTTAAATTATTTGTTATTTGATGCCTTATGTTTTGAAAAGTTCAAAACTCTCCCTCAAGTTTTGAAATTTGAATTTTGTGATTAAAAGTTTAATTTTGAATAATTTAAATTTCAAACCCTAAGAATTTTACAAGTTTAAAATTCAACCCTATACTATTATATATTATTACAAGCTTAATATATATATATACATATATATATATATATATATATATATATATATATATATATATATATATATATATATATAACTTAAAATGCTAGTCTTACCGTTAGTAGGTCTCATTCACGAAGCTAGTCTATAAGGTGGGTATAAGGTTGCTGCATATAAAATGGCGCTTAATGGGTGTACACTCACACCCACTGCTTGCTTGACTGGTGGAGGGTCGTTAGCCGAACAGGTAGGATAGGGCAACCCTCTCCTCATTAAAAGTATAATGTAAGATACAAAGTAACTACATGTTTTACAAAATTCTCAATCTTACTTACTTTAGGGTAAAATGTGAAAATGATGCTAATCCATGGAATTACACTTCGTACCCTTGTCAAAAATTTGATGGAGCACGTGTGGTTAACCGACACATCAATTTGAGGATGACATTGGTAGCGAAGGGTGACTCGATGTTTGTCACAGATCAATGGAGCGTGTGTGGTTTACCGGCACATTGATTAGGTGATAGAGACATTGAGTGCACCATGTTGATTCGCATGGTTATTCACAATTTGTTTGCGATCATCGGTATGCCAATCGCAAATTTGAAATGCATATTGAGATTTAAACATGTCATTAAAAGATTCAATGAATCTCAAAGATCTAGGAGTTTTCAATACATTTAAAACCTAAATGTCCTTTTCGTTTTTCATGGTAAGAATTAGTGAATCATCATTCACTTACCTTCAAATTATTTACTTTTAGAGTACGGCATCCCTTTCTAAGTTGTAAATAATGTTGTTGGATCCTAGCCCTAATTTCTCATTTGGGTGTTTAATTAGGGATTCATTTCTAATCAAATTTTGTTCCTTTCTTTTTCAGATGTTTGCAAACAACAACAACAACAACAACAACGTTTCTGGGTCATTCTCGTTGATGAACCTGTGTCAGAAAGTGACATTTGATGGGTCAAACTTCAACGAGTGGATGAGGTATATTCTCATGATCACACGCTACGAGGAAAAAGACTATGTCCTCGATGAAAAGCCTGAGAAGATCATCCCAGATGTTGCTACTCTTGAAGAGTTGGCCGCCTTTGAGGCCCACGAGCATGATGCTACGAAAGTTCACTGCATCATGATGGCCACCATGAACCTCGAACTCCAAAAGTCCTATGAGGACATGTATCCGTATGAAACGCATCAGGATTTGCTGTACAAGTATCAGCAGAGCGCGAGGCAAGAGCGCTATGAGATCATCACTAACATGATCACCGCTAAGATGGGGAGTGGAGAATCCTAACCTCTCTTTTGCAGAAAATGCAGAGGTATGTTGATCGTCTTCTCAAACTTAATGTTAAGTTTGTTGAGGATTTGGCTATTGACATAATCCTCCACTCCTTGCCCTCCTGCTACAACCAGTTTAGGATGACCTACCACATGAACAAGGAGGAGGTCTCCTTGAGCAAGCTCCAAGGACTCTTGAGGACTGCTGAGAGCAACCTCAAAGAAAATTTTTTTGCACCGTCCCCTGTTGTGGCTGCTCCTATGATGGCAATAGTTCAAGGAAAGGGTAAAAAGAGGAAGTATCCATGTAAGAGCCACCAAAAGGGGAAGCCCCGAGATGGTTCATCCTCAAGTGGGACCAAAGCCGGCCTTGCTAAACCCTCTTCTGATCCCAAAGAAGCAGAGTGCTTCTATTGCCACCAAAAGGGCCACAGGAAGCAAAGCTGCCCTCAATATCTGCAAGACATAAGAGATGGGAAGATTAAGCCCACCTTTGCAGGTATGTATTCTATTAAATCTAATAACTCGTCATTTGCTACTTCATGGGTTCTTGATACAGGGTGTGGTTACCACATTTGTTCTGATATGCAAGGCCTAAAAAGAAGTAGGGAGGTGGAACATGGAAAGATGAACCTAATTATGGGAAACAGAAGACCGTCGCCCGTGACCAAATTCGGTGTTTATTCTTTAGTGTTAAGTAATGGTTAGGGATAGATTTAAACAACTGTTGTTATTCGCCAGATATGGCAAGAAACATTATTTCATTTCATGGGTTGTTTAGACAAGGTTTCAGATATTCTTTTGATAATAGTAATGGTTCTATCAACATTTATTTGAATGGTGTCTTTTATTTCAATGCATTACCTTGTAATGGGATTTATGAATCTATGATGGTTGTTGATAATTTAGGAAATGATGTTTTGAATATTGATTCGTCAACAAGTCTAGACAAAGCATGCTTATGGCATTGTCGCCTTGGCCATGTCAACAAGAAATGCATAGCCCAACTCCAAAAGGATGGAGTGTTGGAGTCATTTGACCTAAGGGACGATGACACGTGTGAATCTTTTTTACTTGAGAAGATGACCAAGTCACCCTTTACTGGAACTTGTGAAAGGGGTGAGGGTTTATTGGATTTCATACACACCGATGTGTGTGGGCCCTTTAGATCCACCACAAGGGATGCTTGTTGCTTCTACGTGAGTTTTATAGATGATTATAGCAGATATGGATATATCTACTTAATCAAGCAAAAGTTAGAAACCTTTGAAAAGTTCAAAGAGTTTAAGAATGAAGTGGAGAATCAGCTGGGCGGGAAAATCAAGATGTTTCGGTTATACCGAGGAGGAGAGTACCTAAGTCTTGAGTTTCACGACTATCTAAAGGAATGCGGAATTGTTTCGCAATTGACGCCTCCGAGGACGCCACAAATTAATGGTGTAGCTGAGAGACATAATTGAACCTTGTTGGACATGGTTCGTTCTATGATGAGTCGGACTTCGTTACCAATAGCTTTCTGGGGGTATGCCTTAGAGACTGTCGCCCATATCCTTAACTTAGTTCCCACCAAGAAGGTTTCCAAGACTTCTCACGAGATGTGGACAGGGAAGGCTCCCTCGTTGGCACATATTAAGGTTTGGGGTTGCGAGGCTTTCGTTAGACGAGAGACTCACGACAAGCTTGAACCTCGTAGTGAGAAGTGTTATTTCATCCTTTTCTATAGACCGAGTGACAATGTTGTCTTCGTTGCTAGAAGAGGAGTTTTCCGAGAAAGGGAATTTATAAGCCAAGAAGATAGTGGCAGGAAAATTGAACTTGAAGAGATTCAAGATTAAAGCGATGAAGGAACCTCTGACACTGGCACTCAACTTGAGGAGGAAACTCATGTTGAACCTGTTGACGAGTCATTACCTCTTCGACGTTCCACTAGGGCTAGTGTTCCACCACAGTTGTATGGATTCCATATTACTACTGAAGGGGATACATTTATTAGTGATAGTACACTAGTAAATTTGGAAGAACCTAGCAGCTACAAGGAAGCCATGGCAGGCCCGGAGTCTGCAAAATGGAAAGAGGTGATGGACAGCGAGATTCAATCCATGTACAACAACCAAGTTTGGATTTTGGTTGATAATGTATCGGGTCGTAAGACAGTAGGGTGCAAGTGGATCTTCAAGAAGAAGACAGACATGGATGGGAAAGTGCATACTTATAAAGCACGATTGGTTGCGAAGGGCTTTACTCAAACTCCCGAAGTTGACTATGATGAGACCTTCTCGCCAGTTGCGAAGATAAAATCTATTAGGGTAATGCTTGCAATAGCTGCATTTCATGATTATGAAATATGACAGATGGACGTGAAAACCGCTTTCCTTAATGGAAAGTTGGCTGAGGATGTTTACATGAATCAGCCAAAGGGTTTTTTCGATGCGAAGCATCTAAATAGAGTATGCAAGCTTGAGAAATCCATTTATGGATTGAAACAAGTGTCTCGCAGATGGAATCTTTGTTTTGAAGAGAAGGTTAAAGAGTTTGGCTTTCTATGAAGCGAAGATGAATCTTGTGTGTATGTCAAAGCTAGTGGGAGTATAGTGAGCTTCCTCGTATTGTATGTCGACAACATACTGCTCATAGGAAACGATGTCCCAACCTTGCAGGAGGTCAAGTCCCGGCTTGGGAAATGTTTCGCTATGAAGGACCTCGGAGAGGCTGCTTATATTCTGGGAATAAGGATAGTAAGAAACATAGAAAAGAGACTGATAGGACTCAGTCAGGATACATACTTAGATAAGGTACTAAAGCGTTTTAGTATGGAAAATTCCAAGAAAAGGGAGTTACCAATCCAAAGCAATACCAAGCTGAGTAAGACTCAAAGCCCGAGTACAGAGGCAGAAATAGCTGATATGAGCCAAGTACCTTATGCTTCCGCAGTAGGCTCTATCATGTACGCTATGACTTGTACTCGCCCTGATGTGGCCTTCGCTTTGAGCATGGTCAGCAGATATCAGGGGAACCCTGGTAGAGCCCATTGGATTTCAGTTAAGAATATCCTTAAGTACCTGCGAAGGACCAAGGAATGGTTTCTAGTCCTCGGTGGGAGTGATGACTTAAGGGTACGAGGGTACAGTGACGCTAGTTTTCAGACGGATCGGGATAATTTCCGATCGCAGTCGGGCTGGGTCTTTACCCTAAATAGAGGAGCAGTGACTTGGAAAAGTTCCAAGCAGGAGACCATAGCTGATTCAACGTGCGAATCAGAGTACATTGCGGCAAGCGAAGCGTCAAATGAGGCTATATGGTTGAAGAACTTCATTGGAGACCTTGGATTTATGCCATCCATAAAGGAGCCGATGGAAATTTTCTGTGATAATGAAGGAGTGGTTGCCTTGACCAAGGAACCGAGAGATCATGGTAGATCTCGACATATCGATAGAAAATACCATTTTATCAGACATCAGGTAGAAGAGGGACTCCTTGTTGTGAAGAGGGTATCATCAGAAGAAAACCCAGCAGATCCCCTTACGAAGGGACTGAGTAGGGTCAAACACTTGCAGCACGCTAGGAGCATTGGGCTAAAAGATGATATAAGTTTGGATTAGATAGGAAACATGTAATAGATAGTTTGTACTTGACATTTGATGAATAAATAAAATTGTGTTATTTATGAGTAAAGCTACTATCTTGTGTTGGTTATTTATCTATTGTTTCAATTTTGCATGTTTTGACTTCCTGAAAGATAGGATTATTCAAACAGTCCACAGTTGGTCATATTTTGGAAGTATATATGAATGAAGACTGCCATGAATTGTTTGTAGATTGTCTAAAAGGTTTTGGGCATAGCAAAAGTTTGCTGCAAAGTTCATGAGTGCTTATGAATATGATTTGAGAATTGGAATAAACCCGAGTATGCTGGTATCACTTCGTGGTGTTTTACCTTAAGTGATCACAAAGCGATAATATCATATAGTCTTAAAACTTAGAGATATGGTTCTTGTTTGCTGGTTGGTTATGCATTGATAATGTGTAAACGCATCACTAACTTGATGTTATAAAATGCATTATTGTTCGTGATTCAATTAGTGAATAATAGACGCATATGAGTCGAAGTTGACCTGTTCCTTTTATTCTATGAGAATAAAAGTGATATCTTGGCCACTTGATGATTTGGTTTGACTTATGTGTCGGGCCTGGTCAGAATGAAATTGATGTGTTCAACTAAATTCTATATCAAACAAAACAGAAATCAAGGAACAAATGCTGGACAATAAGCATTGTCAGCATGATATCTAGAACGGAGGATTATATGATCCCTTATCTGAAGGACTAGTTGATCTGAGTTGACAACGAAGTATAAGAGCTACGATTGCTAATCGGATTCTGAAGTCATATGTGAGATATAGTTACTAGACTTATCCAAGTAGGAGACTGTTGGATTAGTGTCTAAGCCCGTAACTATATTTGGTATGTACTTGACCCGGTTGTGCATGGTCCTTTTGGGTTACCTTCTCCAAAGCAACTTGACAAGGTAATTTAAGGAGAAAGAGAGAATATTATGGTTTATTAATATATTATAAGAATAATATATTAAAGGAGAAATCATATTTATTTGATTAGTATTATAAATTAATTTGGAATTAATTTGGTGACTAAAAGAGATTAATTAAATAAAGCGGTGTAAACTGTCAAATGCATGATAGTTGAGTTTTGGGCTGGAGAACCTAATGGACTAAGGGGAAACGAAATTATGATGGGGACCCATCATATTTTCGTCCAAGGGCCCTAATCTAGAAGGTTCTATGGGCTGCTTGGTGATTAATCTGTCCATTAGGGTTTAGGTTGAAACCCTTGCAACCAGCAGTATAAATAAGACCCCTAGTGTATGGAAATCGGCTACCACTTGATTCTAAGAGAACCCTAGGCCAATTTCAGCACCTCTCTCACCCTCTCTCATATTTCCTTCTTGCTTGTGGGTTTTTTGAACCATTAGAGGAGTTACAATTGTGACTCTAAGCTCAAGATCAAGAAGACTACAAGGATTCAAGTCACTTGGAAGAGGTAAACCACTTAGATCTGTTTTCTTTATGATAATTTTGAATTATATATGATAGATCTAGTTTTGTAAGTCTTGGAATCAAAGCATGTACAATAAAGAAACCTAGATCCAAACATTAGGGTTTGTATGAGCACATAGGAATGTTTCTTATGCATAAAACCCATCAAAAGAATCATTATCAAATCTTTATATAGGTAAACAACGAACAAGATCATTTGTCACCAATTTGTTCAAATTATTGAAATTCAAGTGAGAAAGTCTTCGATGCAATAGCCGGCTCATATCAAATGACGCTTTCAAAAGTAAATAGATAGAGGGAACACCAACAATTGGGTTTGATGTCAAAGGTAAACATGTTGCCTTTCCTCTTTGATTTGATTATAACCTATTTGATTTCATTGTTTGAAATTACACTTCCTTCTTCATCGAAGACAACCTGATTACCAGTGCCCACAACAAGTTGCAAAACACTGATCAAGTTGTGTTGAAGACCATCGACATATGCTACTCGATTCACTGTAAACTTCCCATTTGTGACTTTCCCATAACCATTGACTTGACATTTGTGATTGTTTCTGAATTTCACCACACCAGTATTTTCTAAACTTCGATAATCTCGCAAGTTTTCCTTCCTTCCAATCACGTGACGAGAGCAACCACTATCGATGTACCAATTTTCATCATATTACTTGTCACAAAAAAACTGCAATCAATTGAAAATTTTAGGTCCCTAAGGTTGTTTGAGTCCTTGGTTATTAGAACATAATGCATGATGAAATGAAGATCCTAGAACCCAATTACGAACTTTGGATTTTAAACAATCGATTAAGTCAATTTCAATAGACTTAGGAATCGAAATGAAATCATTTCTAGGCTTAGAATCAACAATGACTTTCCCTTTTTCCTCTGTGGTTCGTTTAACCTCAACACTTGCTTTCGAAACAGCTCTCCACTTTTGAACCGATGGATTCGATTCCATGGATGACGAACTCCCATTTTGAGATTCGTTTAAATAGTTTCCATAAGCATGCTTGATTTCCTCTTGTGAGAACTTTCCCGACCGAAACACTTTTCCTTTTCCTTCAAACCCATCATTGATATTCTTTATATCAATTTTTCCTTTGACAAATGAAGCATGGACATGTTGTTTCGAAACCGGATTGGGAAATTGAGGTTTTGTGGGTTTGAATGATTCATTTTTTGACCATTTTACTTCCAGCTTATCAAATACTAATTTAGTATGAGATTGAAAACGATTTTGAAAATGTTTGGTATAACAAACATTATTTTGATTAAAATCTTGTTTTGAATTTGAAAGCTTCCTTTTAATGTCAATTTGTTCAAAATTCATTTGATGTTGAAAATTATTCCTTTGAGAATTATATTGAGAAAACCTTGCACTTTGATGATTAGGAGCATAATTCCTTTGAGAATGATTTTGAACAACTTTTGAAACTTTGGGTTTTTGAACATTCGAATATTGATTTGATTTTTGAACTCTTGATTGAGCTTTTGGAAAATTTTGTTTTTGTGTGGAATTTGTTTGAAAAAAAGTCTTATTTTGAGAAGAGGCCTTAACGTGTTCAATCATTTTCTTTTCAGAAGGTTTTGTTGATAAAACCTATTGTTTCTTTCGAGACTCAAAATTTTGCCAATAAACCTTATTCCTTGCCTTAGACATTGAAATTCCTTCATTTTTTGAAATCTTTTGAATTTGTTCAAAAAACATTTTTGCTTTTATGGTTTGTGTTGGAGAACTTGATTCATTTGAAAGTTTTTCATCAACTACTTTTTCTTTCTTAACCTCCCAAACTCTCTTTGGCTTTGATCTTTGAAATGTGAATGGATTTTTGTTAAGATTGTTTTCGATGGTACTTTGGTTCGAGAAAAATTCCTTCTGTAACATCCATAAAAAAATCATGCCAAATTTAAACTTTTTAAAACATTTCAAAACCCATGATTATTACAAAACTTGTTTTCAAAATAGTATATTGTCAGAGTATCCCACAATGAAAACATAAGATCATAAAGTGTGTGGAGCAGTACGATCACGCCTTCTCCTTCTTGCGATCATCAAAAGTACCTGAAACAATAATCAATAAAAGTAAGCTCGAAGGCTTAGTAAGTTACCCCCAAAATACTAACGCCATACAGATATAACCATATCAAATAAACATATAAGCAAACAGCATGCATAATGAGCCTTCAGCCTGACTGGACCACCTCGCAGGCCTTCAGCCTATTTGGACCGCTCTCCAAGCCTTCGACACATATGGACCGCCTCGCAGGGCCTACATCCTATCTGGGTCACTCGTCGGGCCTTCGTTCTAACTGACATTCTCTCCTGGGCCTGTAGTCAATCTGGACTGCCCTAGGTATGTTGGCCTTCAACACAAAGCAGGTCCTCCTCAACCCAAACACCAATCAAACAAACATATGCACATAATATCATATGCTAGCATATATAACAGTCAAACCGATCTACCAAATCATCAATCATAGTAGCATCCTATAACCAGGATACAGACCTAACCGGTCACTAGCATAGTATCATCCTATATACTAGGATACCAACCTAACCAGGTCACTAAGCATATCACCATCCTAACTACCAGGATGTAAATCAATAAGCATATCATGCTATAAACCCGGATACAAATTCGATAAGGGCCGGCATTGGTGCCTTAGACCCTATTGATATAGTGAGATAACTCACCTTGCAATGTCAATCTCAACTGATGAATCGAACTCCCGGATTGTTGTCTCACCAAAAATCCCGAACTATCCAAATAATAAACACTATGTCAATACATGGAATATCAATCTTGACTATGGAATATCAATCTTGACTAAGGGTCCACATAATCCATTTTGTCCGTTCTCTTTATTGGGCCATGGCCCAATTGCCAAATCCATGATCTTAAAAGCCCATATATCCAAAGTCCATTAATGGCCCAAATTTCACAATTTGGGCCTAGCTCCATAATTGGGCCTCATTATAGGGTCACTTATCAAAACTGGCCCAACATCAATTATTTAGAGGGCCCAATAAGACCCAAGTCCACTTAGTCCAAAAGTAGCCCAATCCCGAATCCCAATTTGTCAAAGGCCCAACAGAGGACGTACGCGGGGCGTACTCCTCTGGTACGTTGGGCGTACTATTCCTGACATTGACCACCATCGGGGTGGTTGACTCAGTACGTTGGGCATACAGAACTTACGTTAGGCGTACATGCAGATCCATCAACCAAAAGTGTCTTAGAGCCATAAAGACATGAACTTTATTACTTTGGACGTCTAGAAAGCTCTTAATCCATGGTCTTAATCCATTAAGATCTTTCTACTTCAAGCATGGGACAACTTAAGCTATTGGGACCTCATTTTTATCACTTAGGACCTCTTTAAGGGTCTGAAAGGATAACTTATCTTGTCCAAATCACATCATGCACCAATTTGGGGACTTTTAGGACAAGAATGGTTCCATAAGGCTAGAATAGCTAGATCTATATCATGCAAGCATAAAGTTTGAAGCTTTTTACCATCTGGAGCTTCTAGGGTACCAAATAACTTCAGATCTATAAGCTTGATCTCCTTCTCCAACACCTTGATGCAACGCCTTCTTCTCTAACTACTTAAAATACACTCTATAAGCTCATACACTCAAGGAAATGATTAGGGTTTGGGGAAAAACAGCTCTAAACAATGGAGGCTGAGGTAAAGGAGGGTTATAAGCTCATAAGGTTGTTTATATAGCACCCAAACCCTAAATATTAGGGTTTCCACCCGACGTGAGTACGCCCAGCGTACACAAGTATACGCCCAATGTACTAGGGCGCGCCTAGTACGCTCAGCGTAACCTTATGTAAGCTTAGTGTACTCTCTTGATCCCAAAGTTGCAGCTTTAGCCCTCAGACTTCTCATGCGTCGACTCTTCTAACCCCCAGGGACTACAATGACAAAATGATAATAGAAGAGAGGAGTCGGAAATACCTGCAAAATCTCGAGATGTTACAGCTTCTTCTAATGCTTCTTTGTTGTCCTCAAAAACAATTTTGTTGATCTCAGGATTGAATTTCTCTCTATTTCCTGTCGTAACAAACACTTGATTCGGAAATACCAAGTTATCAGTGCATTTGAAGTTTGGATAAACCACCAAATTCGATTCAAGTTACAGAAGACCTTTTTCCTTCAGTACTTTTTCGAACTTTTCCGATTCCTCATAAGCTTGATCAACCACAACCCTTGGAATAGTTGTTTCATCTGATTCAACTTCGTCATCATTGTCTGTCTAACTGTCTTCGACAATTACATGGTCATATTCATGAACTTTCGAAGTCAAGGGTTGATCAGTGTAATTCATAACCATAGATTCATTACATTTTTCTTTTCCTTTGTTTATTGAAGTGACATTAATGACAAATAACTTTGAACAATCAACAACTTCCTCCTCCTCAATTTCACTGATATATTCCGAATCATCTTCGATATCAGCAAAATTGGTTTGAGAGTTAGATGTCAAATTCTCAATTCTTTTCAAAATTTGCATATGTTCGTTTTTGGTCAAGGTCTTATTTACAATATCAAAAAGATCATTTTCATCTAAACATTCATCAATATTAACAATACCATATGCATATGAGTCATTTGGGACCTTGTCAAAACATAATTTTTCTTCTCACAGTCATAGGAAGTTGTATCTATTTTCTCTCCTTTGAAAGCTAAAAAAGGAAAAAGCTTCCTATGTTGTTCTTTGCGAATGTTAGATGAATGATGCAAAGCAGTTAATTTTCCATAAAGACTCTTATCCGAATGACAATATATATTTCTTTGTTTTTATGAAAAATACTATTATTAGTTCAAAAACTATCTCTGACACACATCATATTTGTCAATTGTAAATCTAAATTTTCTATCCTAGACTTCTTTGATTCCAAACTTCTCTGAGTTTCTAGCAGTAACGATTAAGACTTTTCAGCATCACTACTAGTAGAAATGAGCAAATCATTAACATATTTAATGGCATCATCAAACTCAGATAAAATCGATTTATATGAACTAGAAGGAATATTAAATGATTCGAAAAGAGAACATACCTTCGAAGTCATAGGAGACTTGTAAGTTGTGGTTGTCACAAAGCATCTTCTAGTAACATTCTCATCATCCTCTTCCCCTTCTTCAAACTTTGTGTACATCGCTCCATGAGTCGGGCTTCACATCTCATCATCGTCTGATCCAGATGACCATATGTGATATGTCCCTTCTTCTTCACTAGCTCCTCTTGCAACCAATGATATGTCCTTCGTTTTTGCTTTAACCTCCTCCAGCTTAGAAGCATAGTATACTTCATCCTTCACTTTTTCCTTCTTCTCTTCTTTCTTCCTTAACATACAATCACTAGCCATGTGATTTTCTCCATTACAGTAGTGACAGTCGAAAATAGAATCTCCTTTCAGTTTCTTCTCTGACTTCGAAACTTCAGGCTTAACTTCTTTCTTTTCAAACTTCTTCTCCTCTATCACACTCTTCCTAGATGTAACACCTTTGTTATCACCTCCCTTAAACTTTGAATTGAATAGCTTCTTATAGAATTTCTTCACTTTTTTGTTTGAGTAAAAATCCACCGCTTCATCATCTGAATTAACAATCAAACCTTCATCTTCCGAACCATCATACTCAACTGACTCAACCTCAGTTTCTATGCTTGTCACTTTCGACACCAAGGCTAGAGGACTACCCAAGCTCATTTTCGATTCTTCTGTAATCTCAGTGACTTCACTTTCATGAGCCTTCAACTCATTATAAAGATCACTAAGCGAAAAATTGTCGAAGCATTGTTGAGTTTTTATTATCAAACTAACATTGCACTATTCCTTGCGAAGCCCTATTATGAAGGTTAATTTGTACTCCATTGTTGATCTGATGACTCCAAATCTATTGCATTTGAAGATTAAGTCATTCAGAAGATCTTAGTAGAGCTCAATGTTCTCACCTTCTTTCTACTTGAATTCTCCTAACTCAAGTAGACATTGCTTAACATAGCTTTTCCTTGTCTTCTCACTACCTTGATACTTTTCTTTCAAAGTATCCCAAATTTATTTAGATGTCTTGCAACCACGCACATAGTTAAACCACCAGTAGAAGAGCACCATGGAGTTCAAGCAAGCATCTTTTCTCATTTTTCTTCTGTTTCTTAGTTTGTTGAGCAACATCTCAATTAGAAGCAGCAGTTCCAACTTGTTGTAAAAGACCTTGCACGATGAATTTCATCAGTGATACATTTCCAGAGATCTTCGTCGATTCCATTCAAATAGTCTTCCATTCGACCGACCCATAATATATCAATTAATAGTAATCCAGTATGTTATCTATGTATCATTATATTCTCTCAAGCCAAAATCATAACATAATGTTATTAGACTCTTTAAATGTATCTAGTACTCATTTAATCCAAAATCATTTATTTTTATCATTACCTAAAACCACTTATTCAAACTGTAGTGTTACATGTTAAATGTATCTATCATTTTTTTCTAACAAATTAATCCTAAGAAAGAGCCATTGATGATTGTTATAAATAACTACACTAGTACTTATCACACATAAACAAATGGAAACAACAAGAAAATCTTCAAGAATCCAAATTTTCCAAGATGTGGTTCCTTTGAGACATTAGATCGAACACCTACTAGGCATCCTAGTATTCAACTTCATTTATGAATATAAACATGAGTTTAGAAAGCATTAATCGTCAACAAACATTTTTAAACTTCAATAACAACAAAAAATAGAACACTAAAGTAACAAAACCCAAAATACATTTTCGAAACTAGGGTTTCAAAAGAAATAAAGAAGACTATTAAAATTAGAAAATAATCACATAAAAAGTACTGGAATCGAGTTCACCTTCTTCCATTTGACATGAACTTAAACTGAGGTATCTTTAAATCGATAATGATGTAACATCCCGAGATTTTGCAAGTATTTCTGAACCGTCCTCTATCATTACTTTTTCATTTATAGTCCTTGGGGTTGGAAGTGTAGAGTCAAGATAAGTCTAAGGGCCAAAGTTGCAACATTTGGGCCAACAAAGAGTACGATGCGCATACATAAGAGTACGCTAAGCGTACTAAGGTCTGCCTTAGTACGTTGGGCATAAACTTGTGTACGCTGGGCGTACTAATGTCAGGATGAAACCCTAATATTTAGGGTTTGGAGGCTATATAAACATCTTTCTGGCTCATTTTCTCTCATCATTCTCAGCCTCCATCTTGAAAAAAACGTTCCAAACCCTAGTTTTGTGTGTGAGTATGATTTGGTGTGTATTTTGAACTCTTGAAGGTGAAGACATTTCATCAAGTAGTTGGAGAAGGAGAGCAAGGCTATATGATCTGAAGTTGTTTTATGTCCTAGAAGCTCCAGAAGGTAAAAAGATTGGAAGTTTATACTTGCATGTTATAGATCTAGACATTTTAGTTTATGGAAGCATTCTTGTCCCAAAAGTCCCAAAATGGTGCATGTTATGATTTAGACGGAATGAGCGGTCCTTTCAGACCTTAGAAGAGGTTCTAAGTGATAAAAATAAGGTCCCAATAGCTGAATGTGTCCCATGCATGGAATAAGAAGGTCTTAATGGATTAAGACCAAGTATTAAGAGTTTTATGGACGTCCAAAGTGATAAAGTTTGTGACTTTATGGATCCTAGGCACGTTAGGTCTCTGGATCTGAAGTTTAGGCTTAAGTGCTTAAGCCATTAAGCACTTAATAAGGTTTTGGCAAGACACTGCGTACGCCCAGCATAAATCCAGTACGCCCAGCGTACTGGGTCAACTACCCCGATGGTGGTCAACATCTAGACGAGTACGCCCCGCATACGTCCTCTGTTGGGCCTTTGTCTATTGGGCTTCGAGTTTTGAGCTGTTTATGGACTAATTGGATTTGGGCCTTTGCTGGACTTCATGAATACGACGTTTTGGGACAAGTTTTGATATTGGATCTTGGGATTAGGCCCAATTAGGGGGTTGGGCCTAATTTGGTGAATTGGGCCAATAATGGGCTTTATAAATGGACTTTCAAGTTAAGGACTCGATATTGGGTTTAGGCCCAGTAAACAGGATGAACTTAATAAGTGGTGTGGACACTTAGTCAAGAAGGTTATTTGGGTATTAACTTAGTATTTATTATGTGATAGTGCGGGATTCCAGGTGAGACAGCAGACAGAGATTTGCAGTACTATCAGCAGTACTTGCAAGGTGAGTTATCCTCACTAGATCAACAGGGTCTAAGGCACCAAGGTTGGCCCTTTATGCATTCGTATCCGGATTATGGCATGATATGTTATTGATTTACATCCTGGTAGTTAGGATGGGGATATGCTTATGCTTAGTGACCTGGTTAGGTCGGTGTTCTGGTTATAGGATGTTGTTATGCTATATTATCTGTTAAATCGGTTTGATTGTATATATATGTTATACTAGCGTATGATAGTTATGTGCACATGTTTGTTTTGATTGGGGATGGGTTGAGGTGATCCTGTTTTGTGTTGAAGGCCAACATACCCAGGGTGGATCGGATAAACTACAACCCATGAGGGTATGATAGTCAGACCTAAGGCCCCAAGAACAGTCTAAAGCTGAAGGCTCTGCGAGGCGGTCTGCATAGACTGAAGGTCTGCGAGGCGGTTCAGTTAGTCTGAAGGCTCATTATGCATGTTGTTCTGTACTTGTTTATATGATATGATTATGGTTATATGAGGTTGGTATTTTAGGGGTAACTCACTAAGCTTTCGAGCTTATATTTATCGATTATTGTTTCAGGTACTTCTTGTGATCGCAGGAAGGCGAAGGCATGATCGTACTGCTCTTCCTATCATTACAATTTTTATGATTTGATACTGGGATACTCTGATATTTATTATTTTGAGAACAAACTTTGTAATGATAAACGGTTTAAAATGTTTTGAAAAAGTTTAGACTTGGCATGATTTTTATGAGTGTTACAAATGATCTTGAAAAACTTGAAGGTGTATATGCTGAAATACGAAGAATCAACCCAATTTCCACAAACATTTACAATTTACATTGAATATTCTTGAAATTTACAGTAAATATTCATAAAGAAAAAGAAGAATATGGAGATACAGAGCGGGAAAAAGAGACAAAGAAAGTGTGGATGTTTGAAATCACGATCAGGATATGAACTAGGGTTTTCTCTTGGAGCAATGACAAGTTTACTCACACATATTTTACCCCTAGCAAGAAAAGCAGAAAAAATTCCAACAAATTACAAAATCGCCACCATGTTTTTAGAATAGAAAAAGAAAAATTATGATTAATCACAGTCAAATGTTTTTTTAAATCAAAAGACTAGATTTATCATCGCGGTCTTCATCGTTTTTCAAGTCCTCGTCTAATCCTATATATATATATATATATATATATATATATATATATATATATATATATATATATATATATATATATATATATATATATATATATATATATATATATATATATATATATATATGAATCATAACTATTGTGTGAATGTATGAATATTTTTAATCCATTAAATTAAAAGAATGAATGTTTAGGATGAAGAATGGCAAGATGATAATTAATTACAAAAAATAATTCTTTTATATATTTAAACCTCCAATACGGGCAAATTGGAAATTTTGTTCTATAACAAATTTAGAAATTGCATATATAAAAGGATACAAACCAAAAATTTAGGGAAAATTCAAATCAAATTAAAAAAAGTAATTAACATTTTTAAAAATTAACATTTCAAATCCAAATTAATATTTCACTTGTCTGCATCACGTTCTTCAAACACCAGCTTAAATAATGTGTATCATTCTTTAAGAATAGATTCTAGTTTTTCTTTTTTTTCTTCATGAAGAATCAGTTTCTATTCTGCATTCTATTGTTATGTATTTCATTCAAGAATTAGTTTTCATTATGCATTCCATTCTTTTACATGAACCAAAAAAAATTAAAAACAATATTATAACCACTATCAGAATATGTAAGAATATGAAAAAGAATTTAAAACTTTATGCATACTCTGCAAGAATGTAAGCATATTTTTTAAGAATGAGATAAAAACACCAAATCTTAGAAAAAAAATGTTTTCTATTAAACATGAAACATTAAAGTTCTAGTACAAATAAATAATTCATACAAAATGTATACACACCATTATTTACAACATTCTCATTCTTTAAAAATCATTAAGAATAAGATTAGACCTAAACTTTTCTAATATAAATAAAATTACGAAAATACAAATACATAATAATTCATTAAGCGTAAATATTATTTTCATTATATTTTCATATACCATCCATTAAGAATTTAAACAAATTGCTTAGGAAATAGATGTTTACCGGTAGTTAGAACTACATACACCATTCTTTAAGCAACAAATTTACAATTTTGTGTTCAAAATGTAAGTTGCTGACTTAATTGAATAAGAATTAATTAATATTTTAAGAAACCTAATAAAAATGGGATTTTAAAACTTCTATTCTTTAAACTCATTTAAATTTAATCATTTTAAAATTCCTTATGTAATCAAACTAATATAAAGAAAAAACCATTACAATCAAATTACATCATCAACAAATATTGTATTTTGTTTATTTACAAACATTACAAGTATAAAAATTGTTTTCCCTATTTGCTCATACACCGTTCTATAAGACTTCATACGAAATACTTTAAGAATGAAATATTAATTTTTAAACAAATTTAAGAATGAGACTGGATTATATATGTTTTATTCTTAAAGAATATAATTGCCTAATTCTTAATGAATATGACTATTTTGTTTTAAAAGAATTTGACAGCTTCAATAGACTGTCTTCTAAATTTTATTTGTTAATCAAACACAAACTTATCTACTTCAATATACTATTTTTTAAATTTCATGTGTTAATAAAAAACATAGGAACAAAAACCCCAGCATTGCTTCACCAAAAAATATTATAATTCGGCTGTTTCACAACCGAATTTCATTGTGAAGATCAACCGGTTGTAAACAAAATATAAACTCACGTTGCACTAAAATATCTAAAACTCCAGGATTGATGTTTTTGTTTACGATTATGACATCTAATATTACACTATCTTTAAACTAATAATAAAAGCCTTGATTATGACTTTTAGTGCATAATTCTTGAAGAATAAAAGAATATCTAACTTGATGGGGAGCTTCGAAGTCATCATCGTTCCGTGTTAATGGAAAATCAACAGTATTATTAATCTTCGATTTGATATCCATATGTAACTTAGAACTCGATCCTCGAACCTTCATTCTTTTTTTTTTCTACACCTCCAATTTCCTGATTTGAGACATTACAACAATGCTCCTGTTTTTAGTGTGAGAATAAATCGAAAATTCCTCGATGTATAATGTTTAATAGTTCTTTAGTAATGGTTGTAGATTGATAACGGATTACATAGTTTTGGTTGCGAGATTATCGATTGGTGAAACGATCCTCAACATATGGAAATCCACTTGATGCCGATTTGGGTGCACAATCACTTGATCTTTCTTTTGATTTAAGCCTTAATCGGCAAGATTCGGCCTCGATTTTGTCTTTCAAGATCGAGGAAATGGTTTATTCTTAAGTTGTACAAGATATTTCAGTGGATTCGGACCCTAATCAACCATGTCAAGTTTTGATGGTTGTTTCTTCATTGATGAATTTGGTGATGGGGTTGACGATGTTATTGTAGGGTTGTTTATGGGAGGTTATGGTGCCTGGATGATGAAGGTGATCTGTCGTAGCCTTTTATGGATGATTCCTAAAGGCAAGATGGAAAAGACGAAATAAGAGGATTTAAGCGTAAAAAGATTTTACCTGTGGTCAAATAAATAAATCTTTAATAATATATAAAGACTATAAATTTAACTCAAAAATTAGTCTTATAATTTTGGATAGTTAATTAATTAATTAGTAGATTTCCTATAATGTTCATATTTATTGATTGGTCAAATTAGTCATATGTTGACACAGTAGATAGAGATTATATATAAACTTAATTCTTTCTCTCTCTCTCTCTCTCTATATATATATATATATATATATATATATATATATATATATATATATATATATAGAAAGAGAGAGAGAGAGAGAGAGAGAGATGGAGTGAGTGAACTACACGAATGGTCCTTATGGTTTGGGGTAATTTGCACGTTTGGTCCCTAGCATATTTTTTTAACTCGGAAAGTCCCTATTGTTTGTTTTTGTTATGCCATTGGTCCGTACCGTTTTTTTTGTTACGTGCTTAGTCCTTATCTTACCTAAAAATACTATTATTTAAATAGGAAAAATGGTGGGGTAACTAAGGTAAGGTGAGGGGGATTAGGTTGGTGGTGTGTTTATTTAAATAAATTAAAAAATCAATGGAAAAATAGGCTTTTTAGGTAAGACAGAGACCAAGCGCGTAACAAAAACAAACAATAGGGACCTTCCGAGTTAAAAAAATAAGTTAGGGACCAAATGCGCAAATTACCCTAAACCATAGGGACCATTCGTGTAATTTACTCATATATATATATATATATATATATATATATATATATATATATATATATATATATATATATATATATATATATATATATATATATATATATATAGACAAAATTACATAAATGGTCCTCGTGGTTGACAAAATCGACCAACTATGGTCCTTATGACGAATTCTTTACACAGATGGTCCCTATGGTTTCTAAATCTTGCGGAGACGGTCCTTTGGACTAACGACATTAACATTTTCAGTTAAGTGTCATGTGAAATGACATATTTGTCCTTCCAGCATAGGGACCATTTATGTAATTTGTTCCTGCTATAGGGACCATTTATGTAATTTTCTCTATTATTTATTATTGTTTTTACTTAATTTATTTATATATTTTAGGATTTAGATATTTTTAAGGTTTTGTTTGAATATATTGTTTTATGTTTTTTTATATATTTTTTTCACTAATATTTTTTAACGTTTTTTTCAAAAAAAGTTGTTCTTATTTTTTTATGTTTTTTCAAATATATTTATTGATGTTTATGATGTTCTATTGGAATAATTTTTTCTAATTCTTGTACATTTTGTTCTAATATATATATATATATATATATATATATATATATATATATATATATATATATATATATATATATATAATGTTTTTATTAGTTTTTTTTTTAATATTTTTGAAGAATTTATGGTCACCGTAATCGTAATTCATAACTTACTTCACATACAATGATGTTTTTTTTTGTTTATTTTAATATAGATAAGGATATATAGTTATTATTTTTAATACATATATTTAACTATATAAAACATATAATGTTGTATGAGTATTATTTTTGTAAAATTTTTATAAACGTTTTTTGTAAAAAAAAAGTGTAAAAAGGTTTGTTAAACTTGAATATGATTAATATCGATAGGCTAATTGGAATACACATAATAATCGGAATTCGAAATGGAAGTCAGGCTATACATAGGCTAATCGAAATCTGTATAACTTAAATATGCATAAAATATCTAAAAACCATGGTTGTAAAAAATGCTAGATGTTTGTTAGTCGGTGGACTGAGGTTAAGAGATTAATAGGCTAGGCGAGGATTAATCGATGGATTAATCGGGGATCATTAATTGCTATATCGTTGAATTTTAAAAAACATAATATGACTACTATCATAACAAAGTTCGTAATTACCACTGATATCATATTAAATTGGTTAATATGATTAATACAACACTAATCATTCATCAAATAGTTTCTATTGAGATAGAACTTATTCAAGTGTTAAAATTTCATCTTTTTCTACAGATTCCGTCATTTTCAAGATAGGGATTAATCGCAAGGGGCCCTCTAATCGGTTAAGTAGCGCTTATGGATTAATCAGAGATTAATAGGGACCTAGTTGAGATTTTTTACAACACTGCTAAAAACAAAAAAAATAACTCGAAATAATTACATTTAAATCCAATGTGAAATGACCTGGTCATTCTCGGCAACGTTGTGAGGCGATCCCAGCTTAGTCTATGTCTACCATTAATCATATTCATGTTTAACAAACATTTTACACTTTTTTTATAAAAAATATTAATAAATTAGTTTACAAAAATAATAACTATACAACCTTATATAGTTAAATATTTGAATTAAAAAATATAAACGTCAAAATATAAACATACTAAATGTTTGAATTAAGTTACGAATTATAATTACAATAGCCATGAAATCCATTAACAAATATAAACATACTAAATGTTGAAAGATATATTCGAACATAACGTCAATAAAAAAATAATAATAAATAAATAATATTCGAATAAAACGTCAAAATAAAAAAAACATTAATAAATTTTCTTGAAGAAAATGTCAAAAAGATTAGAAAAAATAATTTGAGCAAAAGGTTAAAATTATATATATATATATATATATATATATATATATATATATATATATATATATATATATATATATATATATATATATATATAATATCAAACAATAAATTTAAACAAATATAAATCCTTAAATATATAATTAAAATAAATAAAAACAATAATAAACAATAGAGAAAATTACATAAATGGTCCTTGTGGTAGAAACAAATTACATAAATCGTCCCTATGCCAAGGGCAAATATGTCATTTCACATAGGATTTAACTGAAAAAGTTAACGCCGTTAGTCAAAAGAACTGTCTTTGCAAGATTTTAAAACCACGGGGACCATCTGTGTAAAGAATTCGTCATAAGGACTATAATTGATCGATTTTGTCAACCACAAGGACAATTTATGTAATTTTGTCATATATATATATATATATATATATATATATATATATATATATATATATATATATATATATATATATATATATATATATATATATATATATATATATATATATATATATATATATATATATATATATATATATATATATATATTTCATAGTTTGATTTTTCGTTAACCTACATTAACGACTTATGCTAGACATTTATTATGACCTGTTTTCGCTTTTTAAATTCTAAAAAGTAAGTGAAAGTTTTTTACATTTTGTAGGTGGGTTTTCTTATTGGTGTATATTTTGCATGCATTGCAATTTGACTTTACTTTGCTTGCTGACAAAACTTAAAACACAAGTCAATTTGGCCTGACTTCTTCCCAAGACATGTCTATGCAAATCATAAAGTACTGATCGACCATCTGAACCTTTGCCAGCTTCCTCAGGTACTGTTTGTCTAATTGTCTAATGTCGTATATGTGGTTTCATCAATTCAAATTGTATAGTTTCCGTAATCGTCCAATTAGAATGCTTAGAGTTCGTTGGATACATATCTAAATAACGTTCTACGTAAAGTCCATAGCTATCTCTATATCACAAGAGTTGAAAGATTACCTGATTTTTTTTTATTCAAAAGTTAAAAGAACATAAAACAGGAGTTGAATTAACCAAACACAAAAGCTTTCCGCAATCCCAATGCATATCCCAAGTTTGTGAAATGGACATTTCAATTCCATCACTAAATGCTAGACTCTATGGCAATTCAGATCTTTCATCTTTCTTTATATAGTACTACTACTGATGGCATGCAAATGTCTAGTGACATAACAGAAACCCACAAGTCACAACACCATATGTCACGGTACAATCTTTATTACACTATATACAAGTCCTTACAAAAACGACCTTACAACACTACTACTGGGAATTAATTTGATTTGATATCCTAAAGAAAGAATTGCTTTATTTAAATCTTCTTGAAAACCTAACCCTAACGTCAAAGGTTTCTGTCTTGTCCATTTCATTTAGGTTTACTAGGGTTTAGAGGTGGTGCACAGATCGTCTTTGAGACTGGTGGCAGTGGTTGTGGTCGGGAAGAGTTGTAGGGTTTTGGGTGGTACTCTTGTGCAATATTGACTTGTACTCTCCATCATCATCACTGGCATGAGTGGGCAATCACATATGACCTCCTTGCTGCAGGTCTGATCAACCTTCCGTTTGTTGACACTGTCCTTGCAGATTGATGTATCTTCGACTACACCAAAATCACCCTGTATGTATGCCATGAGTGGTTATGATAATTACAAACTTTATATATAAAGAAAATTAAGAGCAAGGTTATTTATATTATATAAAACAGATATTCACGTGCTCATATATATGCGTTTATTGCAATCACAGATCAAGAGCGTAAGTTTGTGACTGAATTAATTTTGAAATTGTAGTGCTCCCCTCTTTGTTTTTGAATTTTTAATTCTTTCATATTGATATTATTTTCTCCAAAAAAAGATACATCTTGTGAACCTGGTTCTGTTTTAAATACACTCATTTATTATAAAAACTCTTATTCGAAAGTAAACTATTTAGAATTTACCAATTAACTAGTATAAATATTTTAATCATCTTGCATGCATGTCCCACTAAATAGTATTATACACTTGTAAGCAATGCTATTAAAATTTATTTGATATTATGCGAAATCGTGTGATGGGTTTGAGTTTCTAAAGATAAATCATGTATATTTTGTCAGCGACGCATTTGGCATATGAATTTTTAAAGATAAACGTTGCTATTTGAATATTAAACGGTTCAAATACATCAAAAACCCTAACTAGGTTAGTACGCTCGAATATAAAAACTTTTTAATACCAAAGAAACCAAAAACAAACACAAAAACTCTCAAGTATTTTTATCTTTTATTTAGAACAAGGCCAAACAAAACAGACACAACAGGATTACAGGCGAGGCAATATTTCATCCATAAGAAACCCAAACAAACCAATTTTAAGGACCTCTTTTTGCATTTACTAGAAATCCACAAACACACAATAAAATTAAATTAAAAAAAGAAAAGAGAGAGAGAGAGAGAGAGAGATTAGCCTCATATGTTTTAATGTAAGATATAAACTTACAATGTATCAATTAATGTAAAAGTTTCAACCATTTTAACGCTTTAAACATACAAAAAGAATTGAGTAGGTTACCTGGAGTGCATAGGGATGATGGTAAGGTGAGTTGTAAGGGGAGGAAAGCCGTTGGTGTTGATAAATCGCCATTAACTTCTTTCTAAGCTTTTGCCGATCTCTAGCTTTATGATTTTGAAACCAATAAAACACGTTTTTTCCTTGGATTCTGCCGTATAGAGAGAGTCGTGAAGTTATTTGCTGTATCTGCGTTGCAGTCGGTGTTTTTAGACCTGCCCTATACATTCCTTCTAACAGCATTACCTGCTCTGGTGTCGGACACCACCTGCTGCTACCGCTACCACTACCACTGCAGGCTGGTGACCGAGACACCACCGTCTCCATTGCCGACATCTCTATCTCTCTCTCTTTATGGGGTTTTGGTTGTAAAGGGTTTTGGAGTGAAGGGGTATATATAGAGGGACTAGTGATTTTGATTATTTAATCGTCACTCTCATTTTGCATATTTTGCATGTAT